>NW_006399759.1:27275911-27312642 GCF_000299155.1 Elephantulus edwardii | reverse complement strand
TATTTCTTTAAATTCCTCTGTATCTGCCAATTCCTTTCTATATAATGACTCAGTATATTCCTTCCATCTTCTTTTAATACTTCCTGGATCACTAAGTGTGACACATTTATAAAAATAAATAAAATATTTAACTGTAAATAAATTATTTTGTTCAATTGGTTCAAGAAAGTTAAAAGGAGCATGTATTAAGTTTACAGAGAAATCCCTTCCTGTCCCATCTAGTTTCACACTTGACCAACTATGGAAGAAACTTTCTATTACTTCTAGAACAGATATGAAGGAGTATGCATCTGTGTCATGTTATCTTAATGGAGAAGCAATTTCAACAGACATCTTGCTATCCATTGGGTTGAGGTTTTCTGTTTTCAGAATATAAGTAATATTTGAAACACCTAATAATAAAGTTCAAAGACTTCAAAGGCTTACTAATAAAGTTAACTTACTGATAACTTTGAAGAATACACATCAATATAAAAAAAATACAACTGGATCAGTAAGCAACACTATGATAAACAGAAAAGATTGAAGTTGTCAAGTATTTCAAAAAAGAGATAAAGACCCTCTACCTTATCAAGCATTATGCCTTTTCCAAGAACTGGTCTCTCTTTAAAACATGCTCAAAGTATGTGTGTTTCACCAAGCATGCCTCTGCTAACAAAGAACAAAGCTGTCTTGAATGACGTGAAGCCAGCACATTCCGTGGAAGCAAAGAACATGAGACTTTGTCTCATATACCCTGGGCATGCTAACAGGAGGGACTAGTGCTTGGGGAAAGATAGAATACTTGGAAGACTTAGAGGGTCAGTGAAGAAGAGGAAGTCCTTAACAAAATGACTAACAAAGTGATGGCAATGATTGGCTTGAGCAAGTAGACTTGTGAGGCTGATACAGGATTGGTGCAGGGTTTCACTCTGTTGTACATAGGGCAGGCCACTTTCTGGTGAAGTCAACTCAATAATGACAAAAGGATTATCACCAACCAGCAGTTAACTGAACAACTGCTAACTGAAAGATGGAGCCATTCAAATCTACCAGCTTTTCCACAAGAGAATGCTGTGATAGTCTACTTCAATAAAGACACCCTACAGGGCATTTCTATTTCATTCCATAAAGCCACTATGCTGCTTGGGTTTTTATAAGAAAAACATTTTGCTTCAAAATTTATTTAACTCTTCAATTGTCTCTTACGTCTATAGCCCCTCTAGGACCAATGGTTCCCATAGAGTCATTTACTCTTAGACATGGTAGTTCCTCGCAACACAGGCTTCTAATAAGTATTTTAATTTCTCAAACAAAAATAAAATGTCAGGAATCATGACACGGGTTGGGAGGGTACCCATTAACACTAGCAGCAGAGACTCAAACAGAATACAAAACCTATAAATTAGGAGAAGAGTAAAGATAAAGCAGGAACTAGAAGAAAATATACCTACAGCTATGAAATAAAGAGTAAAATTTTATTTTTTAAGTGATATGAAAAAGGTCTAAGAATATAAATATGAAATTGAAAATAAATTTAAAGATAAAAAGGTAGTTAAGAAAATAAAACTGAAGAACTGTTTCAGCTCATTTAACAAAGACTGAATGGTAAAAAACATTGAAAATTAAGAAGATCAATACTTTGGGGGAAAATTAAGATAAATCATAAAACTCGGAACCATCTAACACTTGAAAAAAGGAAATGACGGGAAGGACAATAGATACAATCTTGCTTACATGAAAAACCTAAAGCAGAAGAGGAATAGAGTTCGTTACCAGGGTTGGGTGAGAGGGAGAAGGAAAAGAAGAAACAGTGCTCACAGGACACTGAGCTTCTATTAAAGATGAGGGAAAACATGGAACTGAGTAAGTGTAAGGAATGGCTCAATCACCTGATGAACATACTCAGTGTAACTGAACTGTACATGTGAAGACTAAAATGGCTAATTATTTTGTTACAAAGATGTTTACTACCCCCACACACACAGTATGACTGACCTTTTTCTTTTTCACTTAAAAAATAAAACTCAATAGTTTTCCTAACTATAGGTACATTTTCCTATATTTCCTGCCTTATCGTCACACCCAATCTGATTTTTTTGTATTCTATTTGTTTGAGTATTCTATTTGTTTTACTGTGACCATAATGTTCAGTACAATATAATTATACTATGTGCTATAAATCCTAACTTCTATATTAATAAGGCAGGATTACAAGTGGATCTATAAATATATAATTAGTAATCTGATTAAGGATAGGTCTTCTTAGGGTTGTGTTCCAAAAGGCAAGTATATTTGGACTCGAGCAATCACCTAGAGCTCTGATGGCCGAAAGAGTAAGGAGTTGCATTGTCAACTCAAAGGCAGGCAATTCAAACCTACCAGCTACCTCAAGGGAGTATCTCATTTCTTCTGATATAAACCTCTGTAAATGTGCTTGAGGGTCAGCAATGAATCAGTTCCACAGCAATGAGAGAGATGGAGTTATCTAGTATGTGAGTTGTGGTTTCCAGACTTAAGACCAGTAGCCTGCTGTACTTGCTGGCTTTGGACTTCCCAGTGTCCAAATCTATGCTGTTATGATTCTTCTTCCCCAAAACAGCAGCCTTTGGATGTGCCAGCCTCTAAGGCCAGTAGTTAACTATATCCAAAGGTAGTAGACTTTCTGTGATCCTGCTTCTCAACAACAACCTTGGACGTATTAGCCTCTTAAGCAAGTACCTACAAAACCCAGAATCATAAGACCCTTACTGCTTGACAGCCTGAACTCTGCCTTCTGAGGTGCTCCTCTCATGAGGTTTGATCTACAGACTTGGAACTTGTCTTTACAAGCATATGAGATATTTTTCTTAAAATTAATCACTCTCTTACTTTCTCTATGTATATATAAATATATATATAAATTTTATTGGTTATCTTTTCCTAGAGAATCCAGAAAAGATATGTAATAATAACACAACAGTACATTATAGTGTAACTTCTTACCCATATCCTCTTTGTGGAAGACATTCTAATATGTCATAGCAAATAGAGAGCTGGTCACTTCGTTCACAGTTATAGATGCACTCTAGTGCTACTGCCATCAACTGGTCCTGATCCGGTATAATTTTTTGCTGTAGCTAGAGAAAAATAAAGCATATATGTTAAATACCAATCAATCTAGAGTCAGGTTTTATTTTCTTATTCCAGTATTACTTTTAGTAGAATATTAAATAAGGTGATTTATCAGCTACAGAAACAGATCTGGACTTTTCTTTTGCTTACAGACTTTAGGGATCATTAATGTTTCTAAATGGAATAACATTTTCATTCAAGAATCCTCTAGAAAACATCATTTGTAATCCATAACATTTGTATCTATTGAAACAGATTCTTCAATTTAAGACCCATTCTAGATTTAAAAAAAAACAAAACAGTAAAAACATATAGGTGAAAGTAGAATTCAATAAAAGTACCTCCAGAAACTCTATGTATGAACAGTGCTCAGGCTGTTCGTTCATAGGGTCGCTATGAGTCGTCTACGACTCGACGGCACCAAACAACAACAATCCTACAGCAAAATTTCATTTGTATATATCAGGGAACTACATGAAATTCTTCAATATTCAGATGCTGTTGTTGTTGATTGCCGTCAAGTCAAGCACAACTCACAGCAACACAATGAACGAAAGACCTGAAACCTTTTTGTAACTATCGTCGTTTCTCAAAGTTCAGAGTTTCCAGAGGCATGCTGTTTAGGAAGTGGATGTTCGTCTACTACTATTCCATGTGCATTTAAAAATATTTCTTTCAATACACATTATGACATTTTATTCCAAAGACATTCTATTGAAATATACAAATTACAGAATAAAAATATTTCCTAATTCTAATGGAAAAGATGTTTCTTTTTGGTAAATTTATTTATGCTACAGTTGTTGCTGGGCACCAGGGAGTTGATTACGACTCACAGCAACCAAATAAACTGTAGATCTGAAGTTTGTCCAACCCTATACCAATCTCATCATCTCGAATATGCTTGAACCCACTGGTACAGTCACTTGATACATCTTCTTGAGGGTATTCCTCTCTTTCTCTGATCCTTCAGCCTTCTCAGCATGATATCTTTTTCCAAGGACTAGCCCTCTCTGAAACAATGCCTGAAGTAAGAGATGTCTTTTCACCTTATCTTGCTTCTAAGGAACACCCTTATTGCACTCTCTCCAAGACAGACTTGTTTGTTCTTTATATACTGTCGTGGATTGAGGTCTCTAGAGCCAACTACGACTTGTAGTGATGCCAGGGATGACAGATCTGACCCCTGCCTGGTCCTGTGCCATCCTCATTGTCTCTGATATACTTGAGCCCATTGTTATATTTCCCACAATAAGCACTACATTCTCAAACTTAGATGATTTTCTCTACTACAAAAATGAACATGGGGTTTTTACTTCAAAGTTTTCTATTTGATTAAAGGCAATTTATGCCAACTCATAATAAAAGCTATAGATAAAAGCTGTCGCTGTTGTTGTTAAGTGACATAGAGTTGACTCTGACTTGATTAGCACAATATAAGTTCTGGCTCCGGCTGGTAACTAATTTTGTTAAAGAATATGTATCTTCCTTTTGTTATCTATAAAACAACACCTTCAGCAACACCATGATAATACAGTTATGGTGAGAATGAAATAAGTTAATGCAGCAGAGAACTGGGCAATAATCAAAGATGACAGAAGAAGAATCAATGCCTTTTGAGTTGTGGTACTGGAGAAGAGTAGTGAACATACCATGGACTGCCAAAAGAACTAACCGGCCTGTCCTGGAGAGGATAAACCCAAGCTGCTCCTTGGAGGCAAGGATTTTGAAGCTCCATCTCACATACCCTCGGCATGTAACCAGGAGAAACCAGTCTTTGGCAAAGGATATCATGCTTGAGAGAATAGAGGGACAGCACAGAGAGGTAGACTCTGGATGAGATAGACTGACACAGTTACTGGGGCAATGGGGATGATTGTGTCAGAGACGGTCAGATTGGCTCCGGATAAGGCAGGGTTCAAAGCAGCTGTACATAGGGTTGCTATGAGTTGTAGTCAAGTTTGAAGGCATTTTCTTAGAATCATTTCCAATAACATTATTTTGAAATCATGTCCATATTAATAACCTACCAGTTTTCAACATTTTGTCATACGGTCAAATATGCAATATATCAAAAGAGAAAGCTGTCAAGTAATAGTATCTTTTCAGTAGACAATCACTAAATAATGACTATTTTAAAAGAAAAAAGAAAGACTGAACAAAATCCTCTACTAGGTTACCTGAGAAATAAGTTTTCTAGGTGATAATGGTAAGGTTAAAGGATGTATAGACATTTCCTAAAGTTATTTCCAAACATGTAAATAATTAATTTGACACTAACATTTAGCATAGGGTTATTCAAGGCTGCTAAGTGGCAAACTGGTGAAATAGACAAGCAAAATATAATAACAATAATTAATTAATAATTAATAAAAGTAGTTACTATGTCCTGATTCTTTTATCTGTCAGGTATTCTTTCTAAGTACACTAAAAGGTTAACTGGAAAGGTCTTATAACAACATTATTAGTGATGATATTATTCCTAGTTTACATAAAAGAAAACTCAAAGCACTAAAAGGTCAAATAATTTCTTCAATGTCACCGAGCCTTAACTGGTAAAACTAGGAATCATTCAAGTACGTAGTTCTTGAACGATCATACACAATCCTGGTCCTAAAAGTCTACCTAGCAGATAAAGACTAAAAAATGAAAAATTGTAATAAACTACTTCATATACTAAACGAACACACCAGAAAAATCTAAATAAATAAAAAGCAATCCATGTGAAGCAGTAGCCAAAGTCCTTGTTTTCCTTGATCTGTTTTTCTGTATTCCTTTACACCAGACATGAACGTACTACTTCAAAGATTGATCTCCTAGGATGCATATACAAAGCTTTGGTCTTCTCCATATGTAAAGATATGTTCATTGCTTATAGTACAACTTCTTCATGACATTATGTAAAGCACTTTTCTGATTCGAGCAGCCACTATGCTTCCACATAGTCTCTTTTCTAAAATTTAATTAAACTACTTCTTTAAACATGTCATTAAATTGATATCATCCTCTTAACTTAATCTATAATATAACAATTTCTAGTAGTTAAGACAAAAAAATAAAAAAATCTGTGAAAGAAAAACAGAGAAAATATAGTAACAAACAATTCACCAAGAAAGAAAGAATAATGTCTGTAACTGGAGAAAATGTCTAAATTTATAATTATTATTCTTTTTATGTATCGTCAAGTCAGAACTGACTTATGGCTGACCATCCAGTGGGTTTTCAGAGGCTTTAAACTACACTGGAGGAAACAGTCCCTCTTTCTCTTACAAGCAGTTGATGGATTCAAATCACCTGCTTTTGGGTTGACAACACACTCCTTACCCTCTGGGCCACCAGAGCTCCCTGATAATTGCTAGTTTTATGTGCTTCTGAGTGGAAACTAAGTCATAGCTGACGTTCCAGCTTCCACAAGCTGTAAATAGCATACAGGGAGACTGTCCATCTTCATCCAGTGGAGCAGTAGTTGATTCTAATTGCATGCTTTAGGGCTGGTAGCATAGTTACCTACTTACCTTTAGACCACCAGAGCCCCCGGAAATTGATGTTAATAGTGACCAACTCAGTTTCAACTCATGGTACATTCACGTGTATAGGCCAAAATGTTCTGCAGGCTTTCAAGGCCTTTTGGGAGTGAGTCATCAAGCCAGTTTCCAAAGGGTTTTAACATCAACCACTTGCTAAGTAGGTGTCTGTGCCACTCAAGAATTCGCCACTTTATGAGGGAATTGCAAATTAAAATAATACCGAAATACCATTTGTTATTTATTTATGAGACTGGAGAAAAAAAATAAAATGATACGAAATTCTGTTTGCAAAGCTATGGGGAAACAAACTTATTCACATACTGCTACTGTAAATATAAACTGAAATCATCCATCTAGAGATAAAACGGGCCATACCAATACCACTATATATACATTTCACATTCGTTAAGAGCAACCCTCTTTCAGGAACACATCCTGAAGCTATATCAATAATACAAATAACAAGTGACAATCACTGTAGTAACTGATCATTATAAAATAGCAGGATTAAAATATGTATCTATATGACAAAAGCGAGTGCGATTAAACAATTTAATTTTTTCCAATTTTAATTTATAAGGTCAAGTAAATCAGTACTGCTGTGCACTGTACCACTGAAGATACTTTTCAGGTCCTAAAGAGTTTAAGAAAGAAAAGGTCAACACACAACCAAAGACTAAAGTTTAAGGTGTTGTATAGACTCTTCAGTAGAAAAATATTACTGAAATAGAGGTCCAAGATTTGTCAAGGTCAAAGTGGCCAGAGCTGAGATTTAGTAAATATACAGTGATCTCAATTCAAATAACTAAGAAATCCATTCTATTAGTCCTAACTGTAAGAAAAAACTGAAAATAGGTTGCTTTCTAGTAATCCTGAAAGTGAAAAAAAATTGGAAATAGGTAACTTTTTGAAACCTGAGAAAACTCAAAAAATAATTTTCACTTTCTCTAATGGCCTGTGAAAAGTTAAATATCACTGAGAACTTAACCATTTTTTAAAAAAATAAATTCAAGGAAAAATGACAAGGCAGAATATAGACTAGGACCAAAAGAATAAACTGACAATAAGTAGAAATACAAGCGAATCAAAGTTATCACATAGATTACTTTTTTTAAAAAAACTGTAATTTATGCTAAAATGATTCTAGGTCAGAAGAAAACCAGAACTGAAATAAAAAATAAAACAGGTAAGATTAATAACAGACAATGTAGAAAAAAAAAGATAGTAAATTAAAAAGAAATGTCAATATAAGATAATCCAGCTGAAATTTGAAACTTTAAAAAAAAAGTTTTAAATGAAATATAAGGGGTATCATATAAAAGAGCCAACTAATAACTGTAAAAAATAAAATTTAAAAAATACTAGTTTAAAGTCATACTTAATAATGACAATAACCCATTTCTTAAAATTATACAGAAGATCAATCTACAAGTTCAAGAACCCAATGAACTAAACAAAAGTCACGTTAAGATCCAACACAAAAAGACACATCAGAGAAACTAGTGAAAATGTTTAGAATCACTAGTGATTTCTCAAGAATAATGATAATAGACATAATGCTCTCATTCAATATCTAGAATTAAGCAAACAGCAAAAATATCCTTTGAAAACAAAAAGGAAGTATTTTCAGGCAAGTAGATTTAAGATAATTTACTGCCAGCAAATCTACACTAAAATAGATTTCATGAGGTAGGAAGAATATTTAATAAAGAATGTTGTTTTTGTTACGTGCTATCGAGTCAACTATGACCCTAAGAGACCTAAAGCTTGTCCTATGCTGTGCCTTCCTCACATATATATTGTTGGCATAAATGAAGAAAGGAGGAAGAATTTAAATTAAAAAAAAAATAGTATGAAAAATCTAAATATAGCCATAAATCATTTAATAACATTCTTGTGAGATTTTAAAGAATTAACACATTATTTTAGAAATGAAAATATTTACAAAAGGCGGTGGTTATTTTTGTTATTTATTTCGAGTCAAGCATGACTCATAGTGACCCTAAGAACAAAAGGCTTAAAGCCCCTCTACAACTATAGACATTTATTCAAGTTCATAGGGTTTCCAGAGACATGTTGTTTAGGAAGTGGATGCCACTCTCGCTTCCAAACCTGTCATAGCATGTTATTGGTTGAGTCACCTGCGATGTATAGAGACTTTATGTACAGCAGCTCTGAACCCTCTCCTGAGCCAGTCTCACTAACTCAGACACATCAACCCTTACTGCCTCAGTTACTGTATCAATCCATCTATCTCATCCAGGGTCTTCCTCTCCTGCGATGTCCGTCTACCCTTCTGAGCATCATGTCCTCCTCCAAGGACCGATTTCTCCTGGCCATGTGCCCAAAGTGAGTAAGGAAGGGCTTCAAAATCCTAGCCTCCAAGGAGAAACTTGATTTCACCCTCTCCAAGAGAGACCTATTTGTTTTCTTGGCAGTCCATGGTATGTTCAGTTCAGTGTTCTAAGATCCTTACAATATAAAGGAAACGGAAAAAAGTCAAAATACACATTACATCCTAGATGTTAGTGATATTTTTATTTCTAGAACAAAAAACAACATTAAAATATATGCAGACTAGATATAATAAAAAGAAAAATATAATAAAAAGATTAAGTCCAAAATATTAAACACACATGCACACTGATTGACAAACAGCACAAGAGAAACAAATATTAAATAAAAGATATAAATAAAAGAATGCTAAATAAAATATATAATCCAAATTATTTACAAATTGAATGAATCTCACTTGAGATCCTTAAAAGCTTAGGTGTATTTTATTTTATAAACTAGCTCTAAAATATACAGAGAATGACAATGGAACAAGAAGAGCCAAAACACAGCTAAGGAGGAAAAAGTTGAGAAGACTTGAGCCATCAGATATTAATATTATAATGACAAATAATTGAGCCTGTGTAATACTGGTTCTCCTGGGAGGCTAGAATTTTGAAGTTCCTCTTACACACATTGGGGACATGGCCTAGAGGGACCAGACCTTGGAGAAGTACATCATGCTTGGAAGGGTGGAGGGACAGTGCAGGAGAGGAAGACCCCAGATGAGAAGATAGCAGTAACACCTTTAAAGGGACCTAGTATTATATAAAGGAGGCTTGGTAAGAAAGTGGTTATTTGACTGGCTGCTTACTGGAAAGCTGGTGGTTGGAAATCACCAGTTGCTCTCAGGATAAAATGTGGCAGTCAGCTTCCATAAAGATTATAGCCTTAGAAACATTCTGGGACCAATTCTATTCTGTCTTTAAGGGTTGTTATGAGTCAGAATTTGTTCAACAGCATTGAGCTTCCTTTTAGGTTCTGGTTTGGCATTATATACAGAAGTCTTATCTCTAATTCATTATTTCTGTTTGTTTTTTTGTTTTGTTTTGCAATATCCATAAGCAAAGCACTTTACTACAGAGCTGGACAGACAGTAAGTTCCCCTCAAAAACTGCCTCCAGGCCTGGGAGTGGTCATTTGGTTTTTATACTAGGGTTAAATATGAAATTACTTACATTTCCGTTAGTTATAGAATTTCTATATTTATAAAGAACAGTTCATATATAAGTATTAGTAATTCAGGAAAGGCACACTTCCCTTCCTAGTAAACAGACAGATTACGATACAATTTACATATGACTGGGGAAAAACTGTTTCAAAGGTGTAAATGCTAATGTAGGAATGACCCATTTCCCCTGGTGAAGAGACGGTTTAAACAATTTTATGTAACTAAAGAAAGTAAACAGAAAAAAGTAACTAGTTTCGCAGGCTAGAGAAAACTGATACTAGTTTTAAAACTATAAAAGTATAGTTTTTGAACTATATATTTGGAGAATTCTGAATTTATTAACACTACCCCATTATCCCCTCCTCTTTTTATATCAGTCTTATATCTAGAAGACTAACGTTCTGGGACGATTCTGGGAGGAATAAAGCTTCGTTACAGAGATTGTTGTTGCTGTTGTTGTAACTCCCTGTTTTACAGACTTCATCTTCTATCTCAAGATCTGCATTAAAGGTTAAGACTGCAATTTCATGCTCAAACCACACCATTCCAAGTAATCACTCCCTATCTTCTCAAGAGTATTTCTCTGACCTCTATATCTCTCTTTAATTTTTATCTACATAAATTTCCTTATTTTATTATAAGATCATTTATAAAGCTTCATAATTTAATGAGCACCTGCAGTTTCTCTCAGAAGAATTTTCAGATTATATAATCTATTATATTCACAGAAATAGAAATTTTATTTTCATCTTTGAATTTTCTGTTTTCTAGTCATAATAATACTAAATACTAAATAAATACTGAATTTAAAAGTTAATTTTATAACTGAAAATGTCTATTGAACTTTGTAATCTGAAAAGAACTGAAAAATTACTAATAAAGTGATAATAAATAATTCCTGTTTATTAAAGAGCAAATGGGTATCGAATATCAACTATTTCTGATCTGAGCTCCAATTCCCGACTCTGTAAATTGTAACTGGATTGGGCCCAGAAATGTATATTTTTAGTATTCACATGCTTCTGATACATGGCTACATTCAAGATACTGCAGTCAGTGTTGATAGTTTGGTGTTTTCTTTGATATTTGGAACAGAAATATCATTTGATATAGCAATCCCATTACTGTTGCTGTTGTGTGTCATTGAGTCAGAAATAATCCATAGCTGAATCTCCAAATGTTTTCAGAGTTAGTTAATCTCATAGGAAGAGAATGCCCATCCTTTTCCGGCATAACAGCTAGTGGATTTGAACTGTTTGCTTTCAGGATTACAGCACAGCTTCTTACGATTAGGCCACTAGAGGTAACTAAACTCACTAAATATCCCAAAGAAATAAGAGCATGCCGCAAACCAGGCATACACATGTTTACTGCAATATTATCTACAATAACAGAGAACAGGAAACAAGAAAAATATACATCGATGGATGAAAGGCTAAAGAAGCTACATACATTCACACAAAAGAATATTATGGATGACTAAGAAATCATCAAGGATTCCGTGAAGACTGAAAATGTGGATGAATCTAAAAATAAATGATATGCTGCTAAGTGATATATATCAACTGCAAAAGGGCAATCATGTTATTAAAAAACTATAAAAAATCTATGGAGAGTTTTACAGAATTATTTACTTGCAGAATTATTCTCAGATACTTATCAGGGATGAGAAGTAACTGAGTAAAAACTAATAAACTGATTAAGTTAGACAAACAGTAGGGAAACATACAATAAGGAGCTTACAGGACATCATAATTATTTATTTATAGAAGTTAGTTATGCTACCAAGCCAAACGTGGCTGATTTTAATCTGTGGTCCTCAGGCCAGATTTTGGTTTTGGCCAACCATTCTTCTAAGTGGTATAGCACTGGTCTGTCCATTTGCTGTACAGTGGTAACTCGTGGTTGCTGTGATGCTACACACTGTGACAATGATCTAAGTGGTATAGCACTGGTCTGTCCATTTGCTGTACAGTGGTAACTCGTGGTTGCTGTGATGCTACACACTGTGACAATGACGTGTCAAATCTGGTAATTGTTACCTATGGTGGACAATGTTTGGTGGAGCTCCCTGATTAAAACAAAATGGGAAGCAGAAGTTGCATCGACTTCCAAAATAGCTTGCCTCTATGAACGTGGAGAAACAATGAAAGTGTTCAGGTCTTTCGTTCACAGGATCACTATAAGTCATCTATGACTCAACAGCACTTAACAAGAACAACAACAATATGTAAGTAATTGACATTTTTTAAATAGAAGTCTACCAACGAATGAAAAACCAACATTATTTGTAAACTTTTACTCAAAATAATTTGTAAATTTATTTACATTCTTCCACCTGTGAGAGAATTGTTCTTTCCTATTTCAATAAATCTTGGCCACAGGATTTTCTCTGGCATATAAAATGTAAGAGAAATAGCAGGAGTGACTTTTAAAGAGCTATTGTGTAATATACTATTGTTGTTGTTCCTGTGCACAAACAAGAAAGAACTATACTTTCCACCTCAATTCTGGAATAAATGAGATAGCAAATACAGCAGAAGCATCAGGTACACCTGGCATGCACAGTTATGAAAAAAATAAATGTTTTCCTAGTCAGCTACCATGATATAGAGGCCATTTGTTACTGGGGTATAATTTAGTCTAAGCTGTCTGATAATAGAAATTACTACACTTACTATATTACTGAAAATATTTTTTGCATGATTCATATCAGGTGCACATACAATCTTTTTATCAACAGTCAAGAAAAATACAAGCAATGCTCCTAATATCACCCTGCAGAGGAAGGCAAATATATGTAATCAATAATCAAAAGAATCATAATAAAACCCAGTTACAATCTTTTATTCACTCACTCACCCTGACAAAATTTAACTGAGCAATTGCTCTCTACCAGACATCATTACAGTCCCTAGTAATACAGAAATTAACGAGACAGAGGAGAAACAGAGACCAAACAAATTAGAAACTAGTAGTCTAGAAGAGAAAAACAAATGAGTAACTAATTTCAATAGGTTATAATAAGAAGTAGGTAGCAATCCTTGTCATGCGACAGACTGTTATGAAAAAGTTCATAGAAGAGGAGATCTTAATGAGGCAGATTCTAAATGACAGGCAAGCATTTGTTAAATAAAGAGTGAACAACATTCTAAATACATGCAGAAATCCAGAAAAGAATCTGAAAGGGTGAAAAGATGAGAAGTTCAGTTTAAGTGAACCAATAAGTTCACTCAATGGAATGTGGAATGATGAGACAGAGAGAAAAACCAACTGTAAAGGATTTTTCAAGGGTTTCTGATAAAAGTTAAACTATAAAACCTCCATTTCGCCTTCTGTTATGTGTCACTGAGTCAAGTATGACTCACAGTGATCCTATGAAAAATAGATCCAAATCCTGTCCTATCCTGTGTAATCCTCATCATCTCTAACTCATTTGGGTCCACTGCTGCAGTCACCATGTCACTCTATCTTGTCTAGAGTGTCTTTTTTGTTGTTGTTGATTCAACATCTGTCCACGCATGGTTTCCCTCTCCAAAGAAGAGCATCTCCTGATAACATGCCCAAAGTATGTGAGATGAAGCCTGATAAATCACTAAAGCTTCTTCATAGATCATAATATAATCAAATTTGTGGTACAGAAAGTAGCACTGATAGAAATATAGAGATTGCATTGTAAAAGCCAAGCCACAAGACTGTTCTGTGATTTGATGTTTGCATATTTCAGAAAAAGAAAATAGCTGCATGTTTTATTCAAAAGACTTATGTGGTAAATTGTCAAGTAAAAACAACAAAAAGCTCACTATATACAAAGGATTTACAAGAATCTATAAGGAAGAAGTATAACAAACAAGATTACTGGAAAGAATTTAAAGTCACTTCTTTCTCATAAAAGATTCATATTCAATCTATCTTGTTTCTTATTCAGTATTTCACTGTCATAAGCAACTCAACTTGCAGTTAACCACCTCAAATTTAAAATCTGAATGTTAAATGCAAACTTCTGATGAAAATGTGGGAACTTTCAAAGAGCCAATCAATCAATCTCTGATAGACTAGCCTGTCTAAAACCCAAACACATCCAGGATTAATAGAGAACCTAACTTGATACTGGTGTAAGATCTCACATTTTACTCTACTTCAGATTATTAATGAGGACTGGTACAAAGAAGAGTAATAGACACAAAGAAGAGTACTAGAATTAGAATTTAGAACTGAAATATACTGAAATGGCTTCTATTTCATTCACTATTTCATACAGAACCTCACTCACTACAATAGCAATGCCTCAAGTCATATGGAAAGGGACTCTCCCTCTTAAAATAACCTATCTGACCTAAAACTAAAATAATATCACTCATTTTGCAAGACCACTAAAGAAAATTAACTTAACTGCCACCAAACATTCTTTGAAAATATAAAGGCAGCAGTCTCAAACAAATACAAAAATTATTACAAGATATCCTTATGAGAGCTTAAAGATTATCATAAATGTTTTGAAGATATTCATAAGCAGACGTTGCCTATTTATAGTAGAGTAATGCAAGCAAGATTTTACTGAAGATTATCCAAAAATGACTGGAACAGCACATCAACAGAGAACTACCAGAAGTCCAGGCTGGGCTTAGAAGGGGTCGTGCTACTAGGGATACTGTAGCTGATGTTAGATGGATCTTAGCTGAAATCAGGGAACTGTGTGGATCATAACAAACTATGGCTGACTCTGAGAAGAATGGGCATCCCAGAACATTTGATCGTTCTAATGCGAAACTTATACTTGGACCAGGAGGCAGTTGTCAGAACAGAGCAAGGGAACACTGCATGGTTCAAAATTGGGAAGGGCGTACGCCAGGGATGAATCCTATCTCCATACCTTTTCAACCTATATGCAGAACAGATTATCCGGGAGGCTGGGCTCTATGAGGAGAAATGTGGGGTCAAGATTGGTGGACGATTTATCAACAATCTGCGTCATGCAGATGACACAACCCTGCTTCCTGAAAGTGAAGAGGACCTGAAGCACCTGCTGCAGAGGGTCAAGGACTGCAGTCTACAATACGGATTGAGGCTCAATGTCAAGAAGACAAAGATTCTCACCACTGGACTAATTGGCAGCATCAGGATGGATGGTGAAAAGATTGAGATTGTACACAGCTTTAGTTTGCTTGGCTCTACAGTCAACAGTCTTGGCACCAACAGCCAGGAAATTAAAAGGCGCACTGCCATGGGAAAGTCTGCTGTTAGGGACCTCTCCAAAGTACTGAAGAGCAATGGTATCTCTGGAGACTAAGGTGTGTCTGATACAGGCCATGGTCTTCACAATCACTTGTTATGCATCAGAGAGTTGGATAATGACCAAGGAGGATAGAAGGAGAATTGATGCCTTTGAGCTGTGGTGCTGGAGAAGAGTATTGAGAATACCGTGGACTGCTAGGAAAACAAATAGATTTGTCCTGGAGAGGGTTAAACCGGGTGGCTCCTTGGAGGCAAGGATTCTGAGGCTCCGTCTAACATACTTTGGACATGTTGTGAGGAGAGACCCGTCCTTGGAGAGGGACATCATGCTTGGGAGGGTGGAGTGAGAGCGTAGGAGGGGAAGGCAATCTATGAGGTGGATTGATTCAGTGACTGGGATAATCGGGATGGGAGTGTCAGAGACAGTGCGACTGGCACAGGACAGAGCAGAGTTTAGGGCCGTTGTACATAGGGTCACTATGAGTCCCAAATGACTCGACAGCACGTAACAAGAACAACAACAAACAATGCATAATTACTCTTGCATTACTATGGACAATAAATAAGGATGACTGAAGAAGAACTGACACCTTTGAATAGTGGTGTTAGAGAAGAGTAATGAATATCCCTGGGATTGACAAAAGAATCAACAGATATGTATTGGACAAAATGCAGCTGGAGTCCTCCTTAAACAAAAAGATTATAAAGCTTCATTTCACACACTTTGGGTATGTTGTTAGAAGAGGCTAATTCTTGGCGAGAGACATCACGCTTGCAAAAAGAGAGGAAGACCTTCAATCAGGTGGATCAACACAGTGACAGCTGCAATGGGTTGGAATACGTCTGAGATGACGAGGATGGCACACTATAGGAAAGGGTTCAGATCTGTTGTCCATACAATCATTATGAGTCATATTAACATCAATGGCACCGAACAACAAAAACAACAATGCTTAATGGTTAAAAATACATTAGAATGTCTATGTTTGAATTCAGGGCTTTGTACTTAATGTGTGATTTTGGTTGCACCGTATATTTTCCTTTCCTGTAATAGGAAGATACTAACTAAAACTACTTTATCTGATTTCATGAGATCAACATACTCAAACCCATTATCAAGAAGATGGTGAAGAACTGGGTAACATTTTGTTGCATTATATATAAGGTTACCATGATTCAGAGCAGCTTGACAGCTACTAAAAAATAATGTCAAGATTGCCAAAAGGATTCAATAAATTAACTCACATAATAACATACAGTGAGAATTTAATATCTACCAACTAACTACTAGTATTCTTGATATCGCATATTTCCAACCTGAAGTACATAATAAGCAAACTTTGGACCAAAATCAGTACAAAGACACAGAATTTTATGGACTTGTGAACATTTAATAAACAAAATCAAAGTTTGTGGAAAAAAGTACAGAGATGTTTAAGAAGTTAGAGATGATACTTACATCTGGTTTGGAATGCTGAAATATCTTCAGGGGAAATTTTAAATCTCCTTTAGCTAAAGTCACCAAATATTCTTTTAACAGCTCATTAGCCGCACCAGGAAACTGTTTCTCACATCGATGAAGAAAAGGAACCATCCATTGATAGGCGCTTGTCACATATTTATCTTCAGAACACTGAAAATACGATTAATCAAAACAAAGAAAAAATATTAAAACAAATTACATAGCTGATTGTACCACACAAGAAGCCCTAACACTAACACACAAATAACAATGAAATCCCTCTGTCAATAAGGAACACTCTAGCTCATCATTCACCTAGAATCTAATAACTAGCTAGAGAAGCACCCTTAACAAAAAAATAAATGGGACTAAGATCAGCAATATCAGCAAAGATAAGCAAAATTGTGTTCCTTTTTTTTTCTACTTCCACAATCTATTAAAGGTCCCAAGCAACTTATGCCCAGTTCTGAAGACAATCATACACTGCTCCTGCTCTTCTTCCTCCTCCTCCCAGAGGAAAGAGAAGTTTAACATGAAAAGTGTATGGTGTATAGGCACTTTCCTTCTTTACACCCACTTACACAAAACTTCAAATGACAATGATATTCTCATTAACTATACCTAAAATTTCAAAATACTCTCTTTATTTGAGAAGAATAAATCTGTTACAAACAGCCCTATACATAGAATATGTGCCATTGAGTCACTTTGCTAGTTGGTGCAAAAATTAACTTTTCTGATAACTTACTCAAAACAAGTCCTTATTATTGAGTCAGAATTTCCTTACTGCTGACCCTGCAGTGAGTTTTCATAGGCTTTAAATCACATGAGAAGAGACTGTTCATCTTTCTCCAGCAGAAGCTCTGGAGAATGAAAATGAACAGAGAGAGAACTACCACATTTGAGTTAGCACCATAACTCCCTAACTAATAGTTCAACAAAGTTCTCTGTCTGCTTGCTATTGTTGTTTGTTGTTGTTAGGTCAGTCAAGTCGAGTATGACTCATAGCAACCCTATATGAACCCTGTTCTATCCTAAGCCATCTTCACATTTCCTGATACACAAGAGTCCACTGCAGCAGTCACCGTGTCAATCCATCTGATCAAGGGTCTTCCTTTCCTTCACTGACCCTCCATCCTTCCGAGAATCATATTCCTTTCCAAGGAACAGCGCCTCCTAGCAACATGCCCTTAAGTATGTTAGAAGTCTCATCACCCTTGACTCCAAAGGACAGTGCAGGTATGCCCTCTCCAAGATGTGTTTGTGCTGAGAGCTGGACAATGAATGACAGAGGATTATTAAAGCCTTTGGCCTGTGATGTTGGAGAAGATCACTGAACATCCTATCGACAGTCAAAAGAACAAACATATATGTCTGCTTAATAAAAAGCTGGAAATTTGAGTCCACCAGAAATATTTTAAAACATAGCAATATGCAATAAATTTGCTTAAAGATTATAAAAGGTTAATTGCTATCATTCAATGGTCATTACTAATTATGTGTGATTGGAAAATCAATGTTGATTTGTAAGCTTTCTGTGAAATCTCAGAGGTGTAAAAATGAATTAAATATAATGTAAAAAAAATCTCAACCCAAAATAATGGGGGAAAAGCCAACAATGGTACAGCAATTTACTTACAAAAAAATCCAATAATAGGAGTGCAGATCTAGTCTCTCTCTCTCTCTCACATACACACCATCTATGACACAAAACTAACATAATGTCAACGAGTTATGTGTTTCATAAATCATTTTCAAAAGGTGTATTACCAAAATAACACAAAATTAATATGGAAAAAATAAAGTAAGAACAAAAAATGAGAGAAAAGGGATGAATGAGAGGGACAAACTTGAGGAGCGGAATGAGAAAGTGAACAAGAGAATGAACATGAACAAGCAAAACAGAAGATAGGAAAGAGGCAAGAAAGTACGTGTGGCAGTTGTGATTCTACCCCTTTATCCAGCAAACTCATTCATGTCTGTCATGGAATGGAAAATGTAGGGGGTAAAAAAAACAGTTTGGCACACAGCATCTCTTAAAAGGTGTCTCATTATTAATTTGATGGTTTTAGGTGCCAGGAGATGAGTACAACTCATAACGACCCCAAAAGTAACAGACTTGAACCCTGTCCTATTCTGTGTCTTCCTCATCATATCTGATACACTTTATTCCATTGCTGCAGTCACTGTATCAATTTATCTCTTTGGGGTCTTCCTCTCTTTCACCGATTCTCCCACTTTCCAAGCATGATATCCCTCTCCAAGGAATTGCCTCTTTTAGGTATCAGGATCGGAGGAAGACTCATCAATAACAAGAGTATAGTAGAATACAACTTGCTTGCTGAAGGTGAAAAGGACTTTAAGCACTGGCTGCAGAAATATTAAAGAATACAGACTTCGATTTGGATTGCATCTAAACATTAAGGCGAAAAAATTTCTCTCCACTGGACCTATCGGTAACATTATGATAGATGGAAAAAAGAGTGCATTGGTCAACAACGTCATCTTAACATGGATCCACAATCAATAAATACCCTTAATATCAGCAGTTAGCAGATCAGAAGACATTGGGAAAGTATATTGCACTGGGAATGTTGACAGTCAAGGACCTCTCCAAATTATCGAGCAGCAATAATGTCAGTTTAAGGACTAAGGTATGCCTGATTCAGAACATGATCCTTTCAATCACTTGCTATGCATCTGAGAGCTGGACAATGAATAGGGATGACAGAATAATTTATGTCTTTGAACTATGTTGTTGGATAACAATATTGAATATACAATGGTCTGCCAAAAGAATAAATATATAATCTTGAAGAAAGGTCAGTCAAAGTGCTCCTTGGAGACAAAAATGATAAAACTTCATCTCAGAGTATGTTGTCAGGAGAGGCTATTCCTTAACAAGGAAAATCATGCTGGGAAATGCGTGAAGTTTATAAAAGAGAGGAAGCCCCTCAGTCAGATGGATTGGCACAGTGACTGCTGCAGTGGGCTCGAGTGGGTCAGAAATTGTGTGAATGGCACAGGATGAAGGAGGTTCAGATCTGTTTGCCAATATGGGTCTTACTAGACTCAACTGCACCTAATAAGAACAACAAGCTTAGGTAAACCAGGTAATGATTTTGTGAAGAAAGCAGTTTACCCAGGAAAAATATTAAAAGGGCTGGGAAAACTCTCCTAAATATATTTAATCCAAAGGCAGGATGTTTCTTCACATTATTACTTAACCCTTTGGGCTTCAGCACTTTGTAAAAAAAAAATCCCTTGAATGACATACATATTTATAAATTTTAACATAGTAAAGGAAAAGTAAAAGAATTAATAGAATGACCATAGAGTTTAAAAGTATTCCTAGGTAGACGGAAATAACAGTAATAAATAACAGTAATAGTAATAATGACATCAATGAATTTGAAGAAAGAATAAACTCAATACAATAACAGCCAGGCAGTGTACAGTTTAAACACATTCAGTAATTCATCTATAACATTTCAGCATCCCAACAACAACAACAACAAAGAATAAAGAAATCTTCCTTTATTTACTAAGTTCTCAAGTTTGGCGAATATTTTGCCTCTAAGACAAATGTTAAAACACATAAGAGATGATTAAAAGAAAGTTAAAGTACAACTTACACTATTCATCAGTAATCTTAGTTTGTCAATGTCTTTCATCTGCTGGAGTTCTCTCAAGGTGAGGGTTAAGTCACATCCTGCTTCATACACCAATGTTTCTAGAGTAACCAAATTATCACATAAAACCAGTAAGCCAGGAATATTCCGCTCCATTCCAAGGCGAATAAGTGACAATGCACAGTCAACCTAAAATGGAAAAGTAACAGTATCTTAATATACCTTTACCACCAATCCCAAAGTAAAAGTTCCCAATACAATAGATGTGATTTATTTAATCTTTTTCAACAAAAGCATGTTATCAGTACTCCATAATTGTTATTTCATATATAAGCATTAAAAGTTCTCTATCAATTACATTCATACAAATTTCAAAAGAGTAAAATAAGAAATACTAACAAGAAAGAAAGAATATAATCTTCTTAAAATTGTAGCTCAATGCACAATTGACAAGACTGCCTTATGAATCCGTTTATATCATTCTTACACTATATTACTAGGAATAAAAACCAATGCAGTTAGTTAGAACTCTAAATTAATTTTATCTTCACTATACTACTCTGATCCACAAAGAATGTTTATTTCTAAGGTTTTGCTTTCATGTTCATGTTCAATACTTAAACCTCCACTGAGCCTTCCAAAAAGAACACATTAAAAACTTATTTGCTCACTGATAAACTCTGTCACAGGTATTTTCTCTGTCTCATGTTAAATCCTTCCCCTTCATTTAGGCCAATCTTACGGGACGTTCAGTACACTGTAATTTGGCTCATCACACTTGATCAGACTGAACTGACAAATCTTTTGACTGATGGTAAATCCAACTATTATGGCCTCGGAGACCCCAGTATAAGCTTCTTAGTCTTACACTAACATTTCTTTATTTATTGAGAGCTTATTAGGTGCTTAGCATTATTCTAGGAGTTAGGAATACAAACAAAGTATTCTCATTTCATGAAGAGAAATACTTCATTTACAAGCAGTATCAGCACTAGAAAACTGACAAAATAGAGTAGGATGAGATATCTTCCTTGGCAGACGTCCTAATCTAATAAGGAGAGACTACCTGGAGATTGAAGCAGAATGAACTAAGTGATATCCATGATTAAGATTTTGAAGGAAAAGATACTTAGTCCAACCAGACAGAGTCTGAAAATTTCCCAGAGAAGGGAATGCTTAATATAGCCTTAAAGAAATCAGTAGGTTAATCAAACAAAAAAGGAGAATAAGTAAAACAGAACAGTGCAGAAATTAAAGATACATAATTATGAAAGTATAATTAGTTCCAGGGTAAAAACAAGGTAATTAAATGAAGCAATGAGAAATAAGGCTAGCTACAGTAGTCGGAAGGGGTCTGATCATGCATACTATAGTTTGCTCAACTAAGAAATTTATAATTTATTCTGAAATGTATTATTATTAAATACCGTAGACTGGTGCACATCATTCATATTTCAGAAAGAATATTCAGTATTTAATGACTGTTGAATGAAATATGAATGGTGAATAGGAAATGAATTAGACTAAAAATAGTGAGAACTACAAGTATTAACACAAAAATCCTGACAGAAATATATTTATCCATTCATTAATGAATTTTTTTTCTTCACTAATTTGCTCAAACTTGCTATGTATTGAATAACATTTAAAGATCTAAACTAAGGCAAGTAGTATTATAGGTAAAATGAAAGAAGAAAATTATAACTTAAAAGAATTTACCAAATGTATGTAAGTCATAAAAGGAATGAGAGTAAGAAAGAGAGCTCTAGAATGGTGCTTTTGTTTTCTCATCTAAGCAGTTGGAGAGAAGACAATGTTCCTCTAGAGAAATATAAGAAAGGGACATTTAGGAAAGTAAAAATTATTTTTACCATGGACCAATCTATCTGGAACATCTTAATAAAGTTGCCCAATGATACATCCAAATTCAAACAAACAAAATCTGCACATTTACTGTGTCTTTGGCTAGAGATATTTAAGAACTGTGAGTATATAAGTCACAGAATATTATCTGAAAAGGAGATGAATGGATCATACAGGGACAAAAGCTGCACTCCGAGGATTAGCACTATTTAGGAAAGAAGAGCAAGAAAAAAAGTAACTGGAAAAATGAATGGATAAGAAAAGGATGATAAAAAATGGAAATGGTACCAAGGAAGTCTAAATAAATTGTTGAGAGGGAACCTTAAGGAATAGTGTCAAAGAACAGTGTCAGTGTTGATAAATAATACATGCAAGGAATATGATATTAAAAGGTAAACTGGACTGTGTCTAGTTTCAACAGGAGGAATCATAATGTAGGAAAATAATGAATGAAAAAAGATCAGGACAGAACAAAGCAGTTCCTTCTGAGTTGTGTTATGCTGTTATGAAAAAAAGCTGGTTAAAAAAGCAGTGGTAAAAAAGAAGGCTCCAAAACGATCCTTTTTTTAAAAAATTGAAGGTGCTTTAGTGGCAGAGTCCACAGGAAGTAGCATTGCTAACCAAAGCAAGTATCTGGAGGTTTGAGCCCACTAGGAGCTTTGAGGGGAAAAGAAGGGCAATCTCCTCCCATGCAATTTACAGCCTGGGAAAAAGTCTCTAGAGAATCAGCTATGAGAAATTATTTTACTTTTTTACATTATTTTTATATGTCAAAAAAGAGAATAATAAAGAAGCAGTAAAGAAGAGGCTAATTATAGGAGAGAGAAAACAGGTGAATGACAATCCTGAGCATGTTTAGAGAATCCAAGTGTCATGGATCCCTAAAACACATATACGTAACAATATAAGAAAAGTATGCAATAATTTCCTATGATCTCTTAAGCCCAACAGCTATAAAAGGATTAATAGAGGAATACAACACTCTAATCTCATCACAGCCCTACGTGTATGTAAAGGGGGCAAGGGCGCTTCCCCATAAGGTATGGCACATAACACCTTTACCTTACTAGTAATAAAAGGAAAGAAAAAGGAGCTAAGAGCAGGGACCTTTAGCACCATCACCAAATAATCCTTTTTGTACCCATATCCCTGCTAGACAAAACCTGCTGGTATCTGAAAGAGACAGGACACTGAAGTTTCCAGGGAATGCTGGGGCTTCCCTCCAGGAAGTATCTTGAGCTTGGACTTCTAGCCTCTTAACATTTAAGAGAATAAATTTCTGATTATTAAAGCTATTCACTTAGGGTATCTATGTTATAGCAGCATTAGAGAACTAAGACAAGAGAGTACAGGTACTCTCAAAATCCTGTCCTCTGGGGAAGCGTGGAAATAAATGTGCACATGGAAGCACATTCTCAACTTCCCACAAAACACAAACATTTTCTGAGATGGATAACGTAGAAATGGTGTAATGGAAGGTACAGAAAGAAGGCAAGACACAGAGAAGAGGAGGCTAGAACGCAGACTAGAGAGAAGGAAAAACCAACCAACCAACCCAACAAAAAACCCCAAACCTAGAATGCCATGAAACATCAAAGGTCAACCAAAAGTACGTCAATGAAAACAGAACAGGAAAGGATGAAGTAAACAAAGAAGAAATGTATTTTCAGTTGGAAAGTGTGGTTTGAAAGAATACGAGGAGGAAAAAGAACATATAGGAAAGGTATGTAGCATTAACCTAGGCAAAAAACAGGAGTAATTCAACGAAACTTCAACAGATTCTTTTTTAAATTAATAAAGTTCACATCTGGAAGGATTTTATTATTATATTCTATTTTAGTTATATTTTTTCAAAAGCTCTTTATTGAATTTTCAGCAAGTATGAAGAAGACATGGTCAACACTCTTAGCACCAGCAGCCAGGAAATAAAAAAAACATATTGCAATGGGAAAGTCTGCTGTTAGGGACCTCTCTCAAGAGCAACAGTGTCTCTCTGGAGATTAAGGTGTGCCTGATACAGTCATGGTCTTTGCAATTACTTGTTATGTATCAGAGAGTTGGACATTGACTAGGGAGGATAGAAGGAGAATTGATGCCTTTGAGCTGTGGTGCTAGAGAACAGTATTGAATGTCCCATGGACTGCCAGGAAAACAAACAGATTCACCCTGGAGAGGGTTAAAACAGGCTACTCCTTGGAGGCAAGGATTCTGGGGCTTCGTCTGACATTCTTCGGAAATGTTGTAAGGAGGAACAGGTCCTTGGAGAGGGACATCATGCTTGGGAGAGTGGAGGGACAGCGCAAGAGGGGAAGACCCTCTAGAGGTGGACTGATTCAGTGACTGGAGTAATCAGGATGGGTGTGTCAGAGGTAGTGCGATTGGCACAGGATAGAGCAGGGTTTAGGACTGTTGTACATAGGGTCGCTATGAGTCGCAAACGACTCGATGGCACGTAACAACAACAACATGAAGAAGACAATACATAAATGACAATTTTATGAAAGTAACACTTTGACTACAAAGTGCATTAAAAATTTCTAACACAATTATTTTGTGACTCCTATTTGTCTTTCAAGTCTCATCTTTGAATGTGTTGCATTCCAAAGCAGTTACTCAAAAAATGCTTTTGAAATAAAATTACTGACATTTTAAATAAAGTAGGCTTCAATGCAATTTACAAAACCATATCACATACTCTAAGACATAACTGGATATAATTCAACAAAACAATATTTTCCTAAACCAGCAAACAAGTTTTGCTAGAGGCATTGCTAGACACTGAGGAAAAATGAGTCCCACAACAATTAAATCTCTAAAAATGAAAATTATAAACTTGTATCAGGAATCACTTTCTGGCAAAGCTACACAGCCTCAATATATAACTGGTGTGTTTTTTAGTTTGCTTTTGTTTTTTAACAAAAGCAAAAACTGAAATACACAAAATAATTAAACGAAGCAACCAAAACTCATTCTTCTTTCTTTATCTCCATTTACTCAAAAAGATTCAAGAAGTTTACATATTATTTAAATGCTACCGAAAATTTTTAATTTCAGAAACTTCCATAGGCTTTAAAAGGTTAAAGAGCATTAACTAAGAATCCACACATCCAATGTCAACTCTGCTACTCAGATCAAGTAGAAAAAAGCATTATTTAACATTTGTACAAAAGTGTATACATGGTTTTATTTACACTGGACTTTCTCAAAACACTGTTATCATATAAACCATGTTTTGTTGAAAACTTGATCCTGAGTCAGTCACATCCCTGCCATCCATTTGCAATCTTGAATTCACCATACACCTGAACCTGTCTGTAATTGCTAGAAGCTCTGGCAGCTGTTTTATCCAAAATATTTCATACTGCATACTTCCAGGGTGATCATGACAAAGCATATATATTGTATTTACCCCCTATATTGCAGCTAAGTCACTGACTTTTTTTTAAATAAATTACACTGTCTATGATTTTCAGAATGAAAAAGGAGGATTACAAAATACTTGCTACGTCAAGAACACTCCAGGTGTTGACTTCTTTACGATTCTGCTGCTCAGCAGACCCTCTCAATCATTCTTCCTGTCAAATAAAAGCCTGACGGTAGGACAAGTGCTCTAAAGCCAAGAATGAAAGTAAAGAGAAATGTCATGTGTTTGTTAGAACTGAAACTGCACTTCAAATTGAATTCTGCCATTCTTTGCTATGAATTATCAACATCTACTCTGATGATGGTATATAACAATAATAACGGATTCTGGCACCAGCTAGGGAAAGGTTTACATCTGTTGTTCACAGGGTCACTCTAAGTCACTGCAATGTTACAAAACAAGATGTATATGATCAAATGAAAAACCAATATGATTTGTAAACTTTCACTGAAATGAAAAAAATCAATCAACTTTTTTTTAAAGTCCTATGAATTGCGGTTCTATCCTGCCCTTCTGGAAGCCCCTCCATGAGTCAGAATCACCGTGACAGTCACTGCTTTGTTTCTGCTATTTGGTAGTCTAGATATTTTAAATGATGAAAACAACTAGTCCTTACATTTACAAAGTACTTCAACTGGCAGATCTTTTAATGCTTTGATGTATATTTTGTTTTGTTCTTATTAATTCTGGTATAAGCCTAATTCCATGAGAAATGTAAGGTACAGAAAGGCAGGAAATACGCCAAGAGTCACAGTCTGTTAGGCAGAGCTAAGTGATGTAAGGGGATATATATTAAGGTTCAATTTTCTCTCCCTTCCAAATTCTCTGATGTAATCATTATTCACTTAGGAAAAGACACCCAAAACTGAGAGAAAACAGACATGGGCTTAAGGAAAAGACAGTCAACATGTTTCCTAAATGTCAAAATAACAATTAATAACATAACTATAAAACAATAGGAACTAATCAAGAAATTAGTACAATCTTTCTAATTAATGTGGTTTAAAAGTCATTCATAATACAGAAAAACCTATGATAGTATGTTTTATGCTAGTATGATAAAAAACACATTTTTTATTTTATGTATTTAATCTTTAAATTCTCAACTCATTGCCACCAAGTAGTAATCACCCAATAGCAGTGAAACTCCCTATGCCAACAGAGCTCATTTGATCTTTTAAGAATCTACAAAGTGTTGCAAAACTTTTGAAAACAAGTTAAATGACAAAAGCATTAAGAAACAGTCTTGCTCTCTGCAAAGTACATATATGATTCCTGGCACTACTGTACACTTGCACTAGTGGTCACAGTCACAGACTCTCCAGCTGCACTGCAAGCCGTGCTGAGCAATGGCTGGCACGTGCCCTTACCTGTCGGGAATAATGCTCTATTTCCTCTGCCCGAGTCTGATACCATTCCGTAACCTTCTCAACTGGAAGGTGAGTGCTCCTGTACTTGAGTAATTCAGGCTGTGCAGCATACAAGAATTCATTTTCATCTTGGAGACTTGGCTCAACAACCATTCTGTGAAATACCAAAAAAAGCAATTAATAATTGAATTCGGGATGGAAAAAGTAACATTTTATGAGCAAGACAGAGAGAGAACACATTACAGAGTCAAGATGTGCATACATGTATATGCTTTTTCTAATATGCATGCACACACTTAGAAGATAAATGAAACAGTTTTAACATTCTGAATTTATTTTCCTATTGGTTTTTCTCATTTAAAAAATAATGGATACTAAAGCAAAACACCTATAACGCAAAATAAATCAAATATAACTAACAATATCAAAATCCCCCTGGGAACCGTATACAAAAAGCACATGATGAACGCGGAACACATTTAACATCTAAATCAACATCACCACTGATGGCTTAGCCAAGGCTATTTTTTAAAAAATACCCCCAAGTGATTCCATCTCAAGCATATCTAAAGAAAGTTTGTTTTCCACATACATAAAAATAACAGGAGATATTCTTTATTTCTGAAAGTAATATGTTATTATTAGGTATCAGAAATACTGCACTGACATTTGTGGCATAAAGAATTCCTCAAAGCTATTACCCATCATGTGTGAAAATAAACAGCATCTAAAAGAGTGGACATATGGATAACATCATAGGGATCACATATTCTGTGGAATGTTTCTAAAGATTGTCCTGGCCAAATATCTTTTTATGATTACAGCTATAAAAACAAAAGAAGGAAGACTAATACATTTCTATTTTTTTAAGACTAATATATTTCTGATAAGCACATGGAAGAATGTTGTGTTCCACTAAGAACACTTATTCACCTAAAGTAAATGGGAAGTTAACGACAGATAGGGTAATTATTATTATTAAAAGGTAACAGACCTACAGTAACCAAAAAATATGTGTGATTATTCTAATAAGTATATATGTATTATCTGTCTATAAGTATAAATACTTATACAGATATATGAATACATGGTTAAATTATTAAATAACAAATTGTATTTAAAAAAAGGGCAATGGGCTTTGTGGGCTTTGGGGTCGTATCTGAACACACAGTATGATTCCATCACCAAAGTTGGGAACACTATGTAAGTTATACAGCGAGTCCAAGATTAAGCATCTGTAACAATGGGCTCAGGTACAACAGTATTGGTGAGGCTGGTCCAGCAATGGGCAGCATTTCATTCTGCTGTCTAGCAGCTTTCTAAGAGTCAGGACTGACTTGGTAGCATCTAACAAGCACAGTCTAAGTTTCATTATTTTCATATAAAAACTGAGATAATTCTAGGAGAAATGTGAATATTTAAAATAGTGTAAAACATAGGGAGCACAAACAGCAGGTACTTAATTTTTCTGATTATTCTAGTAACTGTTAACTGGTATGTATGAGAGGAGCTCTGGTGCCCTTAGCTATACCATGCTGCACTGCTGACACAAGAGCAGCCTGTCTGTAGTGGTTTGAATCCTCAGGAGCAATACTTGCAGTATGTTCCTATTACAAACTTAGAACCCTAATGGATCCTTGCTATGAGTCAGAATCAATTCAGCTGCAGTTAAGATTTTTGAGTTGGGAGTGTATTATGGCACCCTGGAGGTGTTATGAGTAAAATCACATTGCTGCTAGCTAGTAAAAAGGTCAGCAGTTTGAATCCCTCAGTAGCTCAACAGTAGAAGGATAAGACAGTGAGCATCTGTAATAATTTATAGGCATGGAAACTATACAAACCAATTCTACGGGGCCATTACGTGTCAGAATGATCTCAGTGGCAAGGGGTTTTGGCTTTGTTTTTTTACACTGCATGACAGAAAAAAAAAGCATGCCTATTAAATATCTAGGAATTATATCCACATGTCTTGAATAATCTACTCATAAATGGCACTAGAATAAGTCCTTCCATATCTGAGTGGTCCTTGATTAGTTCACCAAGTTCTATTATCACTTTTAAAATTTTTATTATCGGTTTTCTCAGTGATGTTTTCCTTCCATTGCCAAACAAACTGTCACATCACACCGTCTCAGCATCTTTTATTTCAGCCTTCCCCCGTTCAGTAAGATAAATACTTACCAGCAATTCTGAGTTCATTTAACATTTTCCCCAGTTTTCATCTCATGTCCCTCTCAGCAGCATTTGATAGAATGCCTTCACCTTCTCATTCTAGAAACATGCTTCCCTTTAATTCCAAAATGCCAAATTTTCATTATTTTGTGTGTTCTTTTACGATAAACTTTGCACGAAGCTGTGTTGCAATCGCAAAGGCCCACGGTTCAAGTCTACCAACTACTCCATGGGAGAAGGATGGACAACTCCTTCCATGCAATTAATTGCCTCTGAAAATCCACTGAAGGGTAACCTATCCACCAGTTCTGACTCAGTGGTATAGAACAAATATATATATTAAATACTAGCTTGCCTTAATATTTATCCCAGCTCTCTTCTTTCTCAGTCTAAAGAGTCTAGGCCTCGTTACTTACTCTACAATATGAATTAGGGCAAACGTTACAAGTACCTTATTCTTACCCCAGGCCAGACTTTATTCAGGAGATTGAATATTTTAATGCACTCTCTTCTCACATATAAATATGCTTGGGCTCCAAAGGCAAGAGGCTAGTTTGCCATGCAATAAGTGGTTTTATGGAAAAAAGCAGTATGATCAGAAAAGCACACAAGATCACAAAATGACAGATGGCTATGACATTACATTTTGCAAAAAAACATCATTACATAACTGTTGAGACCTAAAGCTCAGTCAAGATTACCCACAGCCTTGACTGTCATAGTCAACATTACCCTCATATCAGCCTCACAGTAAGTAGGGTGTTTGTTCATTACTTCCAGTTTAACATTTTAAAGGCATAAAATAGACAACAGATTTCCAGTACTGTTACAAAGATGAAATTCACATGATGAGAGAGCTGGTAAGCAATTAGTAGGTACAGTTACTCTCAGATGTTTTACAGGCACTAAATGCAATAAATGCACAACTGAAGCAATAATATCCTCGGACAATAAACAGAATACCAATTATATCATCCCCCCCTTCCTGGAAGATGTTTATAGATTCTAATCTGCCTTAAAATAGTCTAGTTTCTGTCTGTCATTGTTCTGTATATATCTAAGAGAAATGTCTCCTTTTCAGTCCAAGAAGATACTTTCTGTAAGCCTTTCAATATACTTTTTTCTACTTTATAACGTTCTTTCCTCCTATCTGACAAACACAATTTGTACTTTTGTTGCTTTTGTTATGTACCATCAGGTCAGAAGTAACTCATAGCTGAACCTCCAGAGTTTTTCCATGTAGTTTACTGAACAAGAGGAGACTGTCCATCTTTCTCCCATGGAGCAGCAGGTATATTTAAACCATTTCCCTATGGATTGGCAGTGGAACTACTTCCCATTAAGCCACCAGAGCTCCCTTGTGACTAGCCTGAATACAATCACATTCTTCAAACTTCAGATTTCATATCACTTTCATAAGAAAATCACCCTCGGTCTCACCAAGTTTAGATCTCCTAACAAACACTGCTAAAGTCTCATGCACTTCTCTTTGATAATATTTATGAAATTAGTAATTCCAGGAATGGCAAAACCTTTCCTGTTAGATTATGAACTTTATGAGTACAAAAACATGTGCTTTTCTTCCTTCAGACAAAATAAATAAATAAGCAACAACATATGGACTGTAGTGCTTAAAATTTGCATTATTTTCCATAAAGTTTTCACCACTAAAATTTAATTTTTATAATTTTATAAGTTTCAATAGGTATGTGTTGTTTGACATGTATTTATGCATTTTGTCTTCAGCATTTAATCTGAAAACCAGCACCCTCAGTCCTTTCAACTACTTGTGTGGTTTTTTTTTCTTCCTTTCAACTACTTGTAAGAAACGTAAAAAAAGTAAAGGCTAGGAGAAAGGGAACTGATTAGGCAGTCAGCAAGAACAACTCTATAAAAAGGTATGCTGAACCGAGAAAACGTGTGTGGCCAAAATCACCATCACATTTTCTCTGCCACGGTTTCCACTGTTATTAATCCCAATGTTTTGTTTTTGTTTTTCAATTTATTGCCCTCCTCAGTCTCTCACAATGGTGATGAAACTATTTGTTATCCTGGTTTTTATGTGCCATCAAGTTGCCTCCAACTCAAAGGGACCCTATTCACATGTCTAAAATCTGCTCTATCTAGAGCCAGTCTCACTGTCTCTCACACACCTACACCAAGTTACTGGGTAAATTCGTCTCATCTAGGGCCTTCCTTCCTCTCCTAAGAAGTCCCTCCACTCTTCACCACTCATCCAAATATAATGGTCTTCTCCAGGAATTAAGTCTCTCTCGCCCACATGACCAAAGCGTGTGAGATGAAGCTTCAAAATCCTTGCTTCAAAGAAGCAGCCTGGTTTTACCCTATCGAAAGACAAACCTGTTTATTCTCTTTGCAGTTCATGAGTATCTTCAATACTGTTCTCTAGCACCACAACTGAAAGGCATAGATTCTTCTCTGTCATCATTACTTATTGTCCAGGTATCTGATGCACAGCAAGTAACTGCAAAGACCATAGCTGAATCAGGCATACATCAGTCTCCAGACTAACATCATTTCTCTTCAGCACTTTTGAGAGGACCCTGGCAGCAGCTTTCCCCAGAGCAATTAGTGTTTTTATTTCTTGACTGCTGGTACTGTTGGGTGTAGATCCAAGCAAATTTAAATTGTAAACATCAACCTCTTCTCCATCTATCACAGAGTTGCCATCTGACTCAGTGGTGAGAATCTTCGCTTTTGTGATGTTGAGCTTTAATCCATACAGTCGAATCCAGTTCTTGACTTTCTGTAGCAAATACTTCAGGTCCTCCTCAGTTTTAGCAAGCAAGGTTGTGTTATCTGCATCACGCAGGCTGTTGCTGAGTCTTCCTCTAATTCCACATTGCTCCTCATAAAGTCCATCCAGCCTACCTAATGATCTGTTCCACAAACAGATTGAAAAGGACTGGAGACAGGATGCATCCCATATAAATTCCTTTCCTGATGTTGAACCATGCAGTTTTTCCTTGCTCTGTTCTGTCCACTGCTTCCCGGTCCAAAATTTTCCCATGACCAAAATCACTTGAATATACTCCATAAGAGGAACAAACACTATGAAAAGAGTAAGAGCAGCATATGGACAGCCATATCTGACCTTTAACAACTCCACAAAAGTGAACTGTCCCCTTCAACAACACAAAACCAATTCCCATCAAGTCAAAAATATCTCCCATGCCCCCACATCTCTTTTTACTCATCCTACCACCAAACTCACTGCTCTACTAGGTCTGAAATCTGTTGCCATCAGGTTAGAGAATACTCAGGACACAGCTGCTATGTGTTTACAGGCATCTTAGCTTTTAGCCTTGTAGCTTGAGACTCAATCCTTCCAATTATGCCTCTATCCTACAGGCCCCAGTAGTCTAGCAAACTTGGACAAAGGCTCTTGGTTCTGGTCCTCGAGGGCAAACTTGGGTAAAGGCTCTTAGTTCCAGTGTAGCAGTCCCAACATCGGGCTCTGTCTCATGTCAGGTCTCTGGTTCTCTGTTGCTGGTTGCTATGTCTGCTACTCCCATAGGCCCTGATCTGTTTCGTGCATGGAATCTCTGGCAACAAAGAACAATATTCCCTGGCTGCATCTTTGCTGGTAGGAAAATTCTCTAATTCTACTGCTAGATTTACTCAATTTAATGGCAAGACTAGCCAATCCCTACTGGATTGGTGAGTTTAGCCAGTCTCCCTGTGGATAGGCTAACACATCCTGTTCACATATTCCTGCCCCTCTACATGGCAAAGTCAGTCACTGGCTAGGGAAACCATTCTGAATAAAAACCCTTAACATCACACTAAAGGTGGCATAAGATTCATACTGTGACATGAAACTAAAGCTAATGAAAAACAACAGAAAATGGTCAATATTTAAAAATCAAGAAGTTGTTGTACCCGTATGTTGTTCAGAGATACAGAAATATGGAGAAAAACTGAAATAAATTGACATACAGAAGTTATTTTAAAAATAACTATTTATAATAATTGAAAGCATTTGCTATTAAAGGGAAGGACATGGAAGGGGGTACAAACAGTTTTAGTTTTTCCTTTAATTTTATGAAATATTAGCCATGCTGTTGTTGTTTCTTTTGCTTTGTGGAACACTAATGAATCATGAATACATATTTAAACACATATAACTTGTAAAATGTAAACATAAACAACTTGAAAAATTTCACTTTTGGAACATCAATTGCCGTCAAGTCAAACACAACTCATTTCAACTCTATGAACAAGACCTAAAGCCATTCTAAAAACTACTGCCAATCTCAAAATTCATAAGAGTTTCCAGAGGCATGTTGTTTAGGAAGAGGATGTCATTCCTGCAGCCAAAATATATACAGAGTTAGTTTTTTAAATTTAAAAGTATAAAAAGATTAGTATTAGTTAAAATAATGAACACTACATTGGAACAGATGAATGACAGAACCTCATATATGATTAGGCATTATTTGTGTAACAATAGTCCAGATTAAGAGGTTCACAGAAAAGAGAATGGGGTAGAGGAAGAAGAGAGGAAGTTACACAACAATGAATGAATATATATATATATTTCAAAGTGAACTGGGAGTGTAGGGAGGAAAATATACAACGATGAATGAATAAAAATCCAACTTTTCTATAAACTTTCATTAAAATCACAATAAAATTTAAAAAATGATATTGTTGTCATATCCCATCAAGCCAAGTGCAACTCAGAGTAACCCTATGTACAACAGCTCTGAACTGTGCCCTATCCTACGATACACTGTCTCCGACACACCTTATCCCCATCAACCTAGTTACTTCGTCCATCTATCTTACACGGGGCCTTTGTCCCTGAGCTATTGTTCCACTCTCCCAAAGCATGATATTGTTCTCCAAGGACCAGTCCCTCCTGGCCACGTGCTCAAACTATGTGAGAAAGAGCTTCAAAATCCTTGCCAACAAGAAGATGTCTGATTTTATTCTCTCCAAGACAGACCAGTCTGTTCTATTAGAAGTCCATGGTATATTCAATACTCATCTCCAGCACCACAAATTAAAAGCATCAATGCTTCTTTTGAATTTTTTGGTCACTGTCCAGGTTTCTCATGCATAGCAAGTAATTTCAAAAACCATGGTAATGGTTACCCATGGTGGACAGTGTTTGCTAGAGCTTCCCGACTAAAACAAGCCTGGAAGCAGGAGTGGCATACACTTCCGAAATGGCTTGCCTCCAGAAACTCTATAAACAGTGCTCCAGCCTATTGTTCATAGGGTCACTATGAGTCACCTACAACTAGACTGTACCTAAAAACAACAACATGGGCTAAATCAGGCGTATCTCAGCCTCTAGACAGACATCGTTGCCCATCAGCACTTCTGAGAAGTCTCTAACATCAGCTTTTTCCGGAGCAATAATTCTTGATTTCTTGACTGCAGGTACCAAGAGTGTTGGCTGTGGATCTGAGAAAACTGATGTTGCCAAACATCAATCTCTTCTCCACCTATCATGGTGCTGTCTATTGGCCCAGTGGTGAGAGTCTCTGTCTTCTTGATGTTGAGCTTTAACCCCTATTCAAGGCTGTAGTACTTGACCTTCTGCAACAAATGTTTCAAGTTCTCAGTTTCAGTAAGCAGGGTTGTGGCATCTGCATAATGAGGTTGTTGATGAGTATGTCTCCAATCTTGATGCCACATTCCTCCTAATATAGCCCAGCCTCCCAGATGATCTCTTTTGCATATAAATTAAAAGGTATGGAGATAGGACAAACCCCTGACAAACTCCATTCTTAATTTTGAACCATGCAGTGTATCCTTGATTTGTTCTGACGACTGCTTCCTGGTCCAAGTATAGGTTTCACTTAAGTACAATCAAGAGTTCTCAGATTCCTATTCTTCTGAGGGTTAGCCACAGTTTGTTGTGATGCACACAGTCAAACGGTATTGTGTAGTCAATGAAATACCGTACTCTCTGCTTGCAGCCAAGATCCACGTGACATTAACAATGATATCCCTAGTGCCACGGCCTCTTCTAAGCTTAGTTTGTATTTCTGGTAGTTCTCTGGCAACACCCCATAACACAATGCCCCTTGTCACCATCATTACCACACTCTACACATGCTTGTGATCACACTTAAGCCTCTGCTCTTTCTTCTTGGTTTATGCCTCAAGTTCTGTCAACAGTATATATTGTTATTATTTCCTACTTTATCAACTTCAGTCATAACTTAGACATTATAACACAGCTATCCTATTTGCCCATCACCTGCTCTTCTCCTATTATACATATTCCACAATTTGCATTAAATCATTAAGTATTGACATTATTGTGATTATATAATTATCTATTATTGCATCAAATGGCATATGATAAAACAGTATTCCTCTTCTGGAATTGCTATTTTATGGAATTAATAACTGTCAGTTGACTTTCTGCTTCTCCCATGTGCTTATATATAAACACTATTAATTAAAATTCTCTAGATCTAATAATAGAAATATTTAGTTTTCCAAATTATAAATGACAGATGAGTATCACTTCTTCTCCACCCCCGAGAAACGTGCCATGTAAAGGCACCCACACTTCTCCACTGGCAACCTTCTCCTCATGACAGAAGACTGATGGCCTGGCATCTCTGGATTACACTATTTAACTGCTCATTTGGAATCATTTCTGATCCCAACAGCTATTTGCTTCCCTTGTTACTTTTCATTTTTCATAAAGCACATCTTAACATACTAGAAAACCGCACTGCCATTAAATTGGTAATGACTCATAGCAACCCTCCCTTGGATTAATAAAACCGTCAATTACAACAGAAAGCTGCTCATCTCTCTCCCATGCAGCCACTGTGGCAGATCTGAATCACCAGAAATATCCAGCCTTTAGTTTAGCAATAAAATTTGATTCCTACAGAGGATGACATCAGTATTCTCAGAGCTCCCTAGCAGTTCAAATTAACAGCGGCTTTTCGAGCAAAATATGGTCTATGTGGGTGGTAAACAATCATAAGATATATGGTTGCTCTTGTTATGTGCCGTCAAGTCACTTGCGATTCATAGCGACCCTATGTACAACAGCCCTAAACCCTGCTCTACCCTGAGCCAAATGCATTGCCTCTGACACACAAATTGCGATTATCCCAGTCACTGAATAAATCTGCCTCATAGAGGATCTTCCCCTCCTGTGCTGTCCCTCTACCCTACCAAGCAAGATGTCCCTCTCTAAGGACCTGTCTCTCCATATAACACGCGCAAATAAATGGTATATCAATTGACGTATTTCAGTTAACAGATGCTGCCCTGGACATGCTCACCAAGTTGTGCCAAGAAATCTGGAGAAAAACCACCTGGCCAACTGACTAGAAGAGATCGATATTTCTTCCTATTCCAAAGAAAGGTGATGCAACAGAATGTGGAAACTACAGAACAATCTCACTGATTTCACATGCAAGCAAGATTTTACTGAAGATTAT
>NW_006399759.1:27271490-27272351 GCF_000299155.1 Elephantulus edwardii | reverse complement strand
ATATTTTGAAGTAGGTGTCACTGCCCTCCCCCGTTATATATGATAAAGGGAACCTGAGAATTGTGAACAGACTCCTCCCAGGTCTAACCATCTTTTGGCAGAAGCATTCAAGAGAACAAAATATGTGGTGCATTTAGGATGTCAGTCCTCTTGTGCATGCTGCCACTGTTAAGGTCATCAGACTCACAGAGACTTTCAGCAATCCATTGTATAGGTAATCGTCTTCTTTGGCCTGTCCAAGGAAACCCAAACCTGTAGATGGCGGGCATGCATCCCATCCCCCACCTCCTACGCAGGTGGCCAGCAGGGTGTGCGCCCCCTCCCAGCGCAGGCAGCCAGCAGGGAGCACGCAGCCCCCACCCCCAGCGTGAGCGGCCGCAGGGGGCGCGCTACCCCACCCCGCCGCTCAGCAGCCGCATGGCCCCTCTTGTGCGGGCAGCCAGCAGGCGCCCACTTCCCCAACTGCCGCCATCCTGGCTCCAAGAATTCTCTCCAGAACAAGTCCACCTTGCGGCATTGTGGTGGCTTCACTGCACCAGTCTCAAGGAGGACCAGTTCCCATCCTGGGTGAGGGAATCCATTGGTTCCAGCTGTGGAAGCCTCATGGAGCTGTAGCAGCTGTGCGGCATGGGCTCTGCAGGAGGGGGTTGGGAGCAACGAGACTCATCCATTCCTCCTTGGGAATCCTTGAATTCTTATTGTTGAGCCTCAATCTTCACTGAGGGCCAGTTATCAACTGTTTAAGTGTTCAATTATCAATAAGCTGAAGTCTACAGGAGGCCATAATGGCCCTGCTCACCACGTTGTCTCTGCCTACACCGCCATCTTGGATCTCCATAAGAATTTTTGTCTTCTTTTTTT
>NW_006399759.1:27269977-27271104 GCF_000299155.1 Elephantulus edwardii | reverse complement strand
TAATTTTAATGAACATTTATAGAGACTTTGGATATCCATTCATTCATTGTTGCACTTTTCTCCCTGCCCATTTCTCCCTCTCAGTACACTCTTCTCTTTGAAAAGTAAAAGAAAAATTATTTAATTGTTTTACAATCCCTCCCTCCAAGTCCACTCCGCCATGCAACCTTTATTCTGGACTTCTCTCACTACAATAACACCTAATGACATATCCTTTTTAAATAGTTTTCTCCTTCATGTGTTTCAATACAGTAAACATTATTCATCCCAACTTTCTCAGTCTCTCCCCAACCCCAACGTCAGTCTTGTTTTATAACAGTGGCACTATGCAGTATCTGTCCTTTTGTGACTGAGATATTTCACTCAGCAAAATGTCTTCCAGGATCACCCATTTTGAATAATATTGCATGAGTTCCTTTGTTTTTAATGCAGCATAGTACTCCATTGTGTGAACATACCACAGCTTCTCTATCCAGTCGTTTGTTGATGGGCACATAGGTTGTTTCCAACTCCTTGCTATTGTGAACAAAGCTGCGATAAACATGGGTGTGCATATATCTGCTTGGGTAGCAGTTATGGTCTCTTTGGGGTCTATTCCCAGTAGTGGCATTGCTGGGTCAAATGGTATCTCTATTTGCAACTTTTAGTAATTGCACCAGCCTCATTCTATGAAGCAAACATATCCTTGATACCAAAGCCAGGAAATGACACCACCAAAATAGAAAAGTACAGGCCAATATCTCTTATGAATATAGATGCAAAAGTCCTGAAGAAAATACTGGCCAACAGAATCCAATGATATATCAAAGAAATAATTCACCATGACCAACTGGGATTCATAACAAGTATGCAAGGCTGATTCAACGTAAGAAAAGCAATTACTATATTTCATGACATTAACAAAGCAAAGAACTAGAACCACATGATCCTATCAATTGATGAAGAAAAGGCCTTTGACAAAATCCAACACCCTTTCCTGATTAAAAGACTCAACAAAATAGGATTAGAGGGGAATTTCTTCAACATAGTAAAAAGTATTTATGCAAACCCGAGAGCCAGCATTGTTCTCAATGGAAAGACATTAAAGGCATTCCTTTTAATAACAAGAACTAGGCAAGGATGTCCAC
>NW_006399759.1:27264474-27269670 GCF_000299155.1 Elephantulus edwardii | reverse complement strand
TACTACAAGAAACAAAAAGAGACCTGGAGAAGTGGAAGAATATCCCTTACTCATGGATAGGAAGACTCAATATTGTCAAAATGGCAATACTGCCAAAGGCAATTTACACATTCATTGCAATTCCAACACACATACCAATCCCATTCTTCAATGAGATGGAAAAAGCAATCTCCAGCTTCATTTGGAATGGAAAAAAGCCCTGAATAAGCAAATCACTCCTTAAAAAATAGAAAAATAGTAGGAGGCATCTCACTCCCTAATTTCAAATTCTACTACAATGCCGTGGTGGTTAATTCAGCACTATTTTGCTGGCATATGATAGCAATGATATTGTTCAACAGTTTCCACATTCTGTTGGATCACCTTTATTGAAAATGGGAACAAATATGGAACTCTTCCAATCTGTTGGCAAGACAGTTATCTTCAAAATTTCCTAGTATAGGCTGGTGAGCAAATCTTGAGCTGTATATGATAATTAAAACAAGCCAATTAATATCCCATTGATTCTTGGGGCCTTTTATTTTCCTAATGCCTTCAAAGAAGCTTCAGCTTCCTCCTCCATTATCACTGGCTCCTGCTCATATGGTAGTTCCTGATATTTTAGGATATTTAGATGTATAGGAAGCAACAAAAAATAGCAGTTTGGATAACATGCACCTTAGTCTAAAAACTGACGGCACTGCTCCTGGTATGTTAAAGAGGTCCTTGACAGCAGATATGCCCAATAAATATGGCTTTTGACTTTTTAACTGCTGCTACCATGGGTGTTATTTGAGCATCTTTTTAAAATGAAATAATTGACAAATTCAATCCATTCTCCATCTATTTTGATGTTATCTACTGGCCCAGTGGTAAGCAATTTTATTTAGTTAATGTTGATATGTAATCTATAATAAAAATGTAGTCTCGATCTGCTGTAGTGCTCCAAATCTTAACTTTCTGCAAGTAAAGTTGAGTCATCTGCATAACACAGGATGTTAATGAGTCTTCCACCTACCATGATAGCACATTCTTCATTACATATTTCAGTTTCTTAATTATCGATCCAGCATACACATTAAATAGGCATGCAGACAGCATATAATGCTGACATAAACCTTTCCTGACTTTAAGCCAAGCAATGCCACCTAACTGTGCTGTAAAACTATCATTTAAAAAGAAAAATTCCTTCAAAACATTTTAATACTTTTCCAGGAATTTTTTTTACAGAACTAAAAAAATACTTTTTTTAAAATTCACAGAAATTCTCAAAACAGACAAATTCTCAACAATCGAGTAAGAAATCATATTGCTCACAACCACATTTACAGGCCCTCTAATCATGCATTCATCTCATTAAGAACTAAGGATTCCTCAGGTTGGCTCATACTTACTTGCACTCAGACGCCTCACACCAATCTTTCTCCCGATGTTTATGTTCATTCCAAGGAATGATCATCAAGGAATTATCACTGTGACTAAAACTTTAAAACAAAACAAAAAAAAAGATACTTCAATATGCATATTATAGTGTGTTTCCATTCTCATTTAATCAAGAAGCATTTTCTCTTTATTCCATTTGCTTTTCTGTGATGCATTTACTTTTATATGGCTTTTTATATAATTTCTTCATTCCTATTGTTTCAATGTTGACTAAGTCTTTATAAACTTTCTCTTTACTTTTATATTATGTAGATTTTCCTCCCCACACTTTCCTTCACTGACCTTATGTTTCATATAATCATTCCCACATGTTGTGTTTTATAAAATTAATCACTATGGGACTATGGCCACCATTATCCTGTCTTTTCATTCCCTTCTGGATCTTTCCCATTTCCTTTACCCCCTCCCTTCCTCCACCCACCAAATTGTGTGACCTTGTGATTTCCTCCCTACCCATCTTCACTCCTGTGCTCCCACCCTCTCCCCTTTTTGACTCCCTAAACCTTTTACTAGTTATCCTTCTATTTTTACAATAATGGTCTTACAAGGAGCTCTGGTGGCCTAGTGGCAAGAAGCTGTACTGCAATACCAGAGGTACACAGTTCAAAAACACCAGATGCTCTGCCGGAGAAGGAGGGACAATTTCCTCCTGTACCAGTCAGATCTGATTTGATGGTACATGCACAAAACATAATAATAAAATAAATTTTTTTTAAAAATGGTCTTATGCATTGTCTTTATGAGACTGAGTTAATTCACTCAGCCTAACACTTTTCAGTCTCTCCCAAGTACATAGTATTTTTTAAAATCGTTGCTCCTAAGCATTGCATAGTATTCCATCATGTGAATAGGACATCTTGGCTGTTTCCATGTTCTTGTGATGGTGAATAATGCTACTATTAAGACTGGCACAAAAATCACTGTTTATATCTCAGTTCTAATTTCCTTGGGATTATTACTAGTAGTGGAATAGCTAGGTCATACAGATGTTTTTATGTTCAGTTTTTTTGAGGAAACACCAAACTGCCTTCCAGAGTGTTGTATCATTTCACAACCCCAATAGAGAGTTCCCACCTTTTCACATCTCCTACATTTATTGCTTGCTGTCCTGCTAAACTTTGCCACTATTACTAGAGTGAGATGGTATCTTACTGAGGTTTTGATTTACATTTCTCTTTATTTTGATGCAAATGTTCATTCATTTTCTTTGAGGTTATCAAGTAAGGTACTAATCTGTCTCAAATCTAACACATTTCTTTCTCTTGATTTCCTTTTCATTTTTATATTCTATTAACTACACTAATTATTGTCTCCATTTGCACTTCAGCTATCATCATTAATGGACTGATATGTACAGTCCACTATTTGGAATCTTCTAAGTCTATTTTACTTTGTGTCTATAATGTCCAGGTAAATTTCTGAATGAGGTGTTAAAATATGTTAATTTGTTAATTTTTGGCTATTGTTGGTTTTCTGTTGGTTGGTTCTCTGGAACACAGGAAAGTAAGTATCACAAGTCAACTTCTAGCGAATACACATCTTTAAAAAGAACCAAAATTAACACCTTAACCCAACATCTCTAACAACTAAGCAAAGAGCAGAAAACAAAGCCTAAAGTCTCCAGAAGAAAGGAAATAATAAATATTGCTGTTGTTGTTTTGTATTATCGAGTCTGAACGACCCATAGCTGACAATCCAGTAGGTTTTCAGAGGCAATTAATCACTTGGGAAGAGATTTCCCATCTTTCTCCTGTAATAAGGATTAAAGTAAATATAAATGTAAGAGAAGAATTGTAGGAAGAACCAACAAGACTAGTTCTTTTAAAGGATTAAAAATCAATAAGCCACTGGCAAATATAACAAAGAAAAAGAAGATGATGCATGCAAATAACAGGAAGAAGAAAGTACAAAGGTGACAATGACAATAGAAATAATGGAAATTAAAAGGTAAAAAGAGAATAATATGAATAACTAAAGGCCTAGCTATTGGAGATCTAGTGTTAAGGAGCTATATTGCCAACTCAGAGACAACAGATTCTAATTTACCGACTGCACCTCAGGAAAAAAGATGAGTAATCTGCTCCCATCTGATTTACAGTCTCTAAATACTGCTGAAGGGTCAGCAACCAGTCAGTTCTGATTTGATAAAACATAACAACAATAACATGAAAAATTATACTCCAGAAAATCTGAAAACCTAGAGTAAATTGACAATTATTTTGGAAATTCACTGAATACCTAAATATAGACAAAAGCAAAAAAAAAACTTAAATAGACTCATCACAAAATGATAAATGAAATAGGTCATAAAAACAACCTCAAAGAAAAGAAGAAAAATAGCCCTAGTCCAAACAGCTTCATCAGTGAATTGTACAACTATTCAGCAAAGAGCTCACATCCACTCTATTCAAACTATTTTAAAATATAATGCTGTGGTTGTACACAGCAGAGTCAGAACTGACTGATGGCTGACCCTCCACATGCTATCCAGCAGCGGTTAATCATACAAGAGGAAATTGCTCATCTAGCAGCTGGCCTCAAACCACGTTTCTTCAGGATTGCAGCACAGTTTCTTGCCAAGTAGGCCACCAGAACTCTCTTAAAATATACTAGAAGATGGAATACTCTCAAATCCAGTCTATTAAGTAAACATAACCCTAATACCAATGCCAGGCTAGGGCATCACTAAAAAAGAAAAGTATAGGCCATATCTCTCATAAACAGAGCTGTAAAAATTCTCTATTTAATCCTAACCAATAGAAGGCAACATTGCATCAAGACACATCATTCAACACAATCACTTGAAATTTATATCAACTATTTACTATTCACTGGATTTAGCTAATGATTAGCTGTGGGCTGGAAGCCTCTTGTTTAAGTCAATCAGGACCTGGTGAGTGGCCTTTGTATTTAAAAGTCACTTGGGCCCTGATTAAGTCTCCAGTCTGGAGGCTCACATTTGGAGGCTCACATGTGAAGCATTTGCATTCTGGAAGGCAGGTTCCATAGTTTTAGTTGAAAGACTAGTGTAATCTGTTTGGACTATTTTTAACTGCGTTTAGGAAGAACATTCTCCTATGTGGTACAGCACTAGTCTGTGAGTTTGCTGTACTGAGGTAACTTGGGGATGCTGTGATACTGAACGTTGTACCACTGGTGTGTCAAATGCCATAATGGTAACCCATGGTGGGCAGTGTTTGGTAGAGTTCCCAGATTAAATAAAATGCAACTTGTATACCATGCAATAATGAAAACAAAGAAAAAAAATTCTAGAAGCACTGAATAATAGGTGGATAAACCTAATGGGAAAGCTGAATCAAATAAACATCACAAATGAGCAAATATTATGTAAAATAATATTTTAATAAGTTATAATAAAGGTTAAAATACAGGAAACCATTTGCTGTATGGTTACCATGTATGAGGAATGAGGGAGAGAGAGTGGAGTGAAAATTTGTAAACAGATAACAGAAACACATAAAGATAGGTGATAGGAATGACAATATACAGTAAGAGGAAGATAGCGCATTATCACTAAAAAAGAAAAGACAACGAAGTACAGTAATATAAGCACAACATCTTTTAAAAAGAAAAAGCATATAGAATGTTTACTGGAAACCAGAATTACATAGAAGTGGGAAAGTTGGGATTACATTATCTGCCAGCTTCTTTCAGGAGAAAGATGGGCAATCTCCTCATGTGTGATTTATTGCCTCTGAATACCCGCTGGATGATCAGCTATGGGTCAGCTCCAACTTCATGGTACACAACAAC
>NW_006399759.1:27263172-27264012 GCF_000299155.1 Elephantulus edwardii | reverse complement strand
TAGGGCTGTTGTACATAGGGTCGCTATGAGTCACAAGCGACTCAACAACACATAACAACAACAACAACTAAGTATGTCAGACGAATAATTGATGATTTTAGCTGAACAGATAAATGGAGGGAGAAAAATATTTTCTCTCACCATTTTGAAAGGATCAATCCATTGTGTTCTAGCTTCTAGAGTTTTCTTGAGAAGTCTAAAGTAATCCAGATTCCCAACTCCTTTTAAATAACATTTACATCTTTAGAGTATTAAATTAATCTACCGGAATGTCATAATGGTGTATGTGGCAAGAATTTCAATTAGAATAATTACCACCTTCAAACTAGGTAACAGTTTTGAATTATTTATGATTTTATAGGCTCTACTATGTCTTATCTTTTTGAAATTACTGTTAGCTGAGTATTAAATTCTTTTCCTCTTCTATATTTCTTATACTCTACCTTCAAGAAAAAGTCTTTGCTTAAACCAACTCATTTATTTATTAAATATTTCTATTCCAACCATGATATTTTTGCTTTAACACAGTTCTTTAAGTTCTCCATTTGATGGAATCTAGCTGTAATTTCATATATATTTCTATTTCTATGTATTTCTTGTTGTTGTTGTTGTTGTTATGTGCCGTCGAGTCACTTGCTACTCATAGCGACCCTATGTACAAAAGCCCTAAACTCTGCTCTGTCCTGTGCCAATTGCGCCATCTCTTACACTCCCATGCCATTATCCCAATCACTGAATCAATCCACCTCATAGAGGGCCCTCCCCTCCTGCGCTGTCCCTCTACCCTCCCAAGCATGATGTCCTTCTCCAAGGACCAGTCTCTCCTCACAACATGTCCAA
>NW_006399759.1:27234300-27263072 GCF_000299155.1 Elephantulus edwardii | reverse complement strand
TGTGTGTGTGTGTGTGTGTGTGTGTGTGTGTGACCATCGATTAGATGGACTGATTCAGTGACTGGGGTAATGAGGGTAGGTGTGTCAGAGACTGTGAAGTTGACAGGTTTCAGGACGACTGTATATAGGTTCACTATGAGTCACAAGTGACTCAGTGGCAAATAACAAACAACAACATACCACAAAGTCAGAACCAACCCATAGCTGACTCTCTTACAGAGGCAGTTAATCACACAGGAGGAAACTGCACATCTACCTATGGAGTGGCTGGTAGCCTTGAACCATGTGTCTTTGTGATCGCAGCACTGTTTCTTGCCACTAAGCTCCCAGAGCTGTGTGTGTGTGTATGTGTGTGTGTGCACGCGTGCACACACATTTTTTTTAAATGTATTACAATTAAGTGATGGTAAGAAGCTGCGCTGTAATCCCAAAGGCCCAAAGGACTCAAATCCACTAGTTGCTCCACAGGAGAAGAACGGGCATTTCTCCTCTCTAGAGATTTATTGTCTCTCAAAACCTACAGGAAAATCAGCTATGGTTCAGTTCTGACCCAAGACAAACAATAGTAATGCAATGTGGTATTGATTATGGATCCAAGTAAGATTAAATCACTAACAATTTCCATCTATTCTCCATCTATCATGATGTTGCATATTGGTCTAGTGGTGGGAACTTTTGTTTGCTTGATGTCCTTGATTTTCTACAGCAGGTACCTCAAGTCCTCCTTGCTTTCAGCAAGCAAGGTTGTGTCTCTGCATAATGCAGGCTCTTGAGGAGTCTCCCTACAATCTTCATGTCATAATCATCTTCATAAAGTCCACCTTTATGGGACACAGAATACCAGAAACCTGTTTATGCTTTAGTGACTATGTAAATATATTTGACTGTATGAATCATAACAAAGTATAGTTAAAGTGGAAAAGAATTCTAGAACATTTAAATGTTCATATAAAACTTATACCAAGATCAAGAAATAGTTGTCAGAACACCACTAACATGAACACAAGAAGGGAACACTGCATGGTTTAAAATCAGGAAAGCTGCTGCTGCTGCTTCAAGAAAAAACTAAGTAGTGGATGACACTCGTGTAATAGAAGGTCCCAGAAGTGTCAGAGGCCCCGAGATGGAAGCCTGCTTTGGCAGGGGTCTGCAGGGTTGCAAAAACTGGATGTGGATGGGGTCATAGGAGAGGCCTCAGAGATCGCTGAGGTAACGTCAAGGACAAGGAGTAGCAACCTGCCACCAAATTGGTCCATCTGTTCAAAGACATGAAGATCAAACTTTTAGAGAAGAATTTACCCTTCTCCCTGCTCATCAAGGAGTCTTAAATTGGTATTTTTCTTCTGGAGATGTCCCTTAAGAATGTTATTGTTATTGTTATTGTAATGTGCCATCCAGTGGAGAACAAAACAGTGACCTATGAATAACAGATCAAGACTCTGTCCTCTCCAGTGCCATCCTTATAATCCCAACACACTTGAGCATATTGCCACAGTCACTGTACCAATCCATCTCACTGAGAGTCTTACTCTCCTTTACAGACTCTCCAGTTTTCTAAGCATGATGTCCCATTCCAAAGCAAGTTGTTGTTGTTGCTATTGTTAGGTGTCATCAAGTTGAGTATGACTCATAGTGACTCTATGAACAACAGATCTGAGCCCTGTTCTAGCCCTGCTCATAATCCCTGACAAATGCAAGACTACTGCTATAGTCACTGGGTAAATTCTACTGGTTGAAGGTCATCCTCAATTCACTGTTCCTCCACCTTTCCAAGCATGATAACCCTCTCTGAAGCCTGTCCTAGCAACATTCCCAAAGTGTGTAAAACCAAGCTTTATCGTCTTAATCTTGAAAGAGTACATCACCTTTGCCTCCAAGGAGCATTCTGCCTGCACCTTCTCCAGGACTTATCTGTTTATTCTGTTGACAGTCCATGAGATATTTAGTATTCTTTTCCAACATCACAACTCAAAGGCATCAGTTCTTATTTTATCGTCCTTATTCAATGTCTACCTCTCAGACTGTTAGCAGGAAATATAGGAAAACCATGTTAAATCAGGTGTACCTTAGTCTTTAAACTCAATACTCTGCAGGACTTTTGAGAGATCATTGACAGCAGGCTTCCTCAATGATCTCCTACTCTCCTAACCACTATGACCAAAGGTGTTGGCTGTGGATCCACGTAGGATGAAATCACTGACAATTTCAATCTTTTCTCTATTTATCATGCTGTTGCCTACTGGTTCAGAGGTGAGAATATTTGTTACCTTGATGTCCCAATGTAATATATATATTGAAGTTTGTAGTCCTTAATTTTTCTGCAACAAGTGCTTCAAGCCCTCCTCATATTTCAGCAAGCAAGATTGTGTTATTTACATAATGAAGGCTGTTGATGTGCCTTCCTCCAATCTTGATGTCACATCCTCTTCATTAAGTCTAACTCTCAGTTTATTTACACAGCATATAGACTGAATTAGTATGGAGAAAAGACAACCTGGATGCATATTTTTCTTGCTTATAAACCATGCAGTGTTTCAATGCTATGCTTGTACAGTTTCTGGGTCTAGGTAAAGATTTCATATGAAATTTTGCATAATTAAGTGTTTCTGCAAAGTCCATACCTATCAATGTTAGCCATAGTTTGTTATAATTCACACAAATGCCTTTTCATAGTCACTAAAACACAAATATAGTCAATGAAACACTGTACTCTAAGCTTTTAGTAAATATCCATCTGCCAAAAGCAATGACATTTCCAATGCTACAGCCTCTTTTAAATCCGAAGGAGTAAACTGTACAACAGCTACAGGAAAATGTTCCTTTATATTAGTAGTTTTAGTCATACTTTCTTATTACTAGGTTATAAACAGAAACACTTCATAAAAGTTGGAAAATTATTTTGGTAAAAACGTTTGTCTCCATGTAAAAGTAGACAAGTGGATAGTTGTAAAGCAGAAGAAGAATACTAGCTAAGCAATGTCACAAGATATATCACAGAACAATGTTTTCAAACGTCTGACAAAGGACAACATTGACTCCTCTAGTAGTAATTAGTGAAGTAACGGAATCAAACTTAACATTTTTCTAATATAATTACAATAGACTTATCATATCCTGCTTCTAAAAATACAATATTTTACCTCCTTTTCAGCTGGCACATAAAAATATCCTAGAAAATTCCAGAGACACATATTTTTTTTTTTGGTGCTTGAATTCACATTTCAATTTTCTGAGTCATAAAAACAAAGACTCAATCACAGTATTTCATTTGCTATCAAGTAAAAAACCTGTTATTTTCTTCTATGTCAATAACTATTATTTTATCACAGATTACTGAAATGAAAAATGAAAAGATAGCATCACAATACAATGAAGATGGTAATGCTCATCCTTTCAACATAAGAATAAATTAGAGCAATGAACTGAGAAAGGTGAAGAAATAAACAAACAAGCTATTACTGCCTCATCTAATTAAAGGAGATATGGTTCCTTAAGCCACTCAAAACATTTTCTAAAAAAATTTTAGAAAACTACATCAAATTGAGTTTTCCATTTTCCATACAAATGAGAGATTAATTGCCTAAATGATTATTAAGAGTTTAAAATTCTCAATAATATTTTTCTTTTACCTAGAGACCAGAAGACTGAAAACTTTGGTAAGCTTCACTTAAGACAAATAGGTAATCATATGTTTTTCTTTTCTTTTTTTTTTCTTCCAACAAAACGCATAGTCAAACAAGTTCTCATAAACCTATTCAGAAAGTTGTATCTGTAGATTGTTGGTATTGATACACTGTTTGTTGTTATGTGCCGTCAAGTCGTTTGCAACTCATAGCGGCCCTATGTACAACAGCCCTAAACCCTGCTCTATCCTGTGCCAATCGCATTGCCTCTGAATTGATACAGTATGTTAGAAAACATTTTCAACTAGTATGCCGACCCAGTTCTGACTATGCTAATCATAATATAATAATATAATAATTATTTTTTATGTTTAACGGTAACTTTTAACATTAGCTAGCTGATCTCTCATTATGGATAAGATACTATGTATGCAAAGATGGTGGGTTTTTTACATATGCAGTACCTCATTTAACCCAATCAAACAGATGCCTTAGGTGATACAATCTTCTAACATCATAATAAAAATATTAAGCCATAAATTAACTTGACCAACTTCAAAAAGTTAATAAATGACAAGGCCAGCATTTTAACATAATCCGCTTGAATCACAGCTTATGCTCTTAAGTAATATACTAGCCTCAGAAAATGCAAGGCACAAAACCTCGCACTGAAATTTATCCATCTCCTTCCCCCATTCTCCTGCACCAGCATTAAATCATCACATCTAACTCACAGCAGCAACAGAGAGAAAGCAATTTGAGCTTTCTCAAATGTTAACACCAGAAAACCAGTAAGTACTATTTGTGTCTGTATTTTAAAAGAAACATTTAAACAATGATATAAAGAAAATCATTATCAACATTAGCCAATTTTTAATATCTTTATAAAACTACCTAATAGCAGCTTAATTTTGTCTGAACTCCAAGATTTATATAAAACAAACAAACTTCTTTCATTTTCTCTTAAAGTGTTTATATTAAGGAAATTATTTCTAAACTAAATTTTAGGAAAGTCTTGTTGCAATACGAGCATCATAAATCTTTACTAATACTTCAAATGGTAGCATTTAAACAATGCACAGGATCTTCTCCCCAGCTAATATACAAACTCCTTGAGGGCAGAATTTTATTTTTATATTGCTATATCCTCAGTATCTAAATCAGTTCCTGGCAATTTGAAAGCTGTAAAAACAAAACAAAAGAAAAATGTAATAAATGCATTTACTGACTGACAGCATAACAAATATGAATTAAAGTGATCTCATGAGTGTCATAAAAATTCCACATGGCATACAGCAATGGAAAGGGATAGCTTTTTAACTAAAAAAGATCTATTAATGAGATTCAGAATCAGTATAGAATATAAATACAAAGAATTTGTGTATTTGAAGATATAGAAGAATGCTTTCTTATCTGGATGAAAAAGTTGTTTTTAGTCAAGAAAAGCCAACTGTTAAATGAAGTAAATAAAATTATGGTAATAAAAACATTAAAAAATATCTAGAACTCCACAATGTTAGTAAGCTGAAAACTTTACATTTTAATTTAATCTATTGTTCTGTAAACTTAAAATATTTACAAATGGGTTATTTAATCTTTTTCTTTACAGAGAAGCTTTAAAATTTAAATGTAACATTCTCATTTAAAAAAACAAGTGCATAATAACGTAAATTATCTCCTAAGAAGATAATGACAGATTTTGCTTAATTTTAGAACTCCTTAATAGTAGAACCCTATTCATTGTTTTATTCCAAACAATACACTGCTTTCATTAGAAAGAAATCTTTATCTGTCAGCAGGAAAAGAGTGAATGTACTAAGTTCTATTATGTTCAACAGTTCTCTCAACAATTATTTCTCAAACTAAGAATGTTTTACTCCAAAGAAATTTTTTCAATACTAAACTTTTTAAAGTTCTTCTATTCCTGTGCTATGTCTTGGAAATAAAAGGATACGCAGACAATTTATTGATACTAATTGCCATGTTTTATCAAGTGGGTTTTAGATTTAGTTATATTCATTAGTGTTATTTTGCATAAAAGGAAATGTTCTGATAAGTTAAAAAAAAACCAACAAGAATTATTTGGGTTTACATGTATTTTAGCTCCAGGTATCATCACGGAGCTAATCAAGCTGATCTAGAAAAACCTAGAAAAACCTATACCAAAGCATTTAGATTAATGAGGTTCAGTTTTATCAATAAATTAACACTTGAAATAAAAAGATTAATAAATTATTCTGAAACTCTCCACTTGAGGTGAGTCCTCATTTTTCAACGTAAGTGATCTTTAACATGAGTAGTTGGTGGTCTGACTCACACAGTTCACCCCTGGCTTTATTTTGACTGCTGAAAATGAGCTTCTCCAAAGATTTCTTCCACAGATTCAGTCAATCTGCTTTTTATGCAGCCCATCAGGTGAGATCCATGTGTAAAGTTGTCATTTTTGTCTTTTAAAAAGGGTATTTGCAATGAATAAATCACTGAAAATACGAAATTCGATTGTTCTATTTCCAGCCTCATTTCTGTCACCAAGCCCACACTTTTCAACTATTATTCTTTCTTTATTGTTTCTAACTTATATTCCAGGCACTAATTCTCATTAATGCATCTTGAATGACTATTTAGGCAATTTAGGCCTGCAAGATTTGGTAAAAATTCTCAATTTCTTCCTCTGGCTGGAGATGTAGGAGGGTATATTTGAATAATAGTCGTGTTAACAGGTATTCCTTCTATGCGTATGGTTAATATTCTATCACTCACAACACTGTATTTCAGAATGGAACTTCAAATTGACTTTTTGTCTATGAATATAACACCATTCTTCCGTTTTTTCACTCCCAACATAGTATGCCATAGATTATCTCATTCAAAGTGGTCAAAGCTGATCCATTTCATCTCACTAATGCCTAGTATGTCGATATTCCTGAGTTCCATTTCATTTTTTAACAATTTCCAGTTTACCAACATTCACGCTACATACACTCATTCCACGTTTCAATTATTAAACAATGTTTATTACTGTTCTTCCTGATTTCCACCGACTTCCAATCCGGGCTTTACCATTACACTGGTAGTGAAAGAGGTCCATATTTGTGCCCATTCATTCCCAAGAAACGTGATCCAACTAAATGTGGAAACTATACGACAATATCATTTTTATCACATGCAAGCAGAATACTGCTTAAGATCATTCAAAAATTGCTAGAACAGTACACAGATAGGGAACTACCAGAAGTTCAAGCAGGATTTAGAAGAGGCCAGGTATGTCAATGCAGATGTCAGATGGATCCTGGCTGGAGGTAGATAATACCAGAAGAATGTCTTATTTGTGCTTTACTGTGCTTTATTACAAAGGCATTTGACTGTGTGGATCATAGTAAGTTGTGGATGACATTGAGAAGAATGGGAGTCCTAGTCCACTTAATTGTGCTCATGCAAAATCTATACACAGAGCAGAGAAACACTGCATTGTTTAAAATTAAGAAGGGAGTGTGACAGGGCTGTATTTTATCTCCTTATCAATTCAATCTGTATACTGAGCAAACCAATCAAGAAGGTGGACACTATCAAGAATAATGTGGCATCAGGATAAGAGGGAAACTCATCAGTAACCTCGTTCTGTGAATAATACAACCTTGCTTGCCACAAGTCAAGAGGACTTAAAGCATTTGTTGCAGAAGATCATGGAATGCAGCGTTCAATATGGAGTGTAACTCAGTATCAAGAAAGCAAAGATTCTTACTTAGCACTGGACTAATAGGCAACATTATGATGGATGGAGAAGAGATTGAAACGGTCAATAACTTCGTCTTACTTGGATCCACAATTAAAACCCTTGGTATCAACATTCAGGAAATAAGGAGACACATTGCACTGGGAAAGTCTTCAGTTAGGAATCATTCCAAATTATTGAGAAATAAGGATGTCTGTTGAAGAGTAAGATGAGTTTATTCAGGCCATGGTTTTCCAGTCATTTGCTATGCATTTGCGAGCTGGGTAATAAATAGGGATTAAAGAAGAAGAACTCGTAACTTTGAGCTGTGGTGTTGGAGAAGAGCCTTGAACATCCCAAACAGGCATGGACGACTACATCTCCCAGAAGCCCGAGTTTCAAATTTTGGAGCATGAGGCAAGGGGGCGGTAGGGTGCAGTGCCAGGGTTGTGTGATGGCCAGCCTCTGAAAACCCACTGCAGGGTCAGATATGAGTTAGTTCCAACATCAATTGCAATGACTGTTTTTACTTATATTCACTACAAAAGCCCTATCAAATATAATAATTCTCATTGACAAATACCTATAAATATTCTAACTCCTCCAGCACCATCCTAAGAAAATGGCTCTTCGTCAACATAAATAACAATCTAGGCAGTCCCTAGCTTCCAAACGAAAATCTGTTTTCAACTGTGTCTTTATGAATATAAAGGGGAGTTCTAATAGGTGTGCAAGCTTCTTATGTGATCTTTAATGTGTGAAAAAGTGAAGCCTTTTCAATGACTTAAAAGCAAGAAAGGCAGTAAGAAAGGTAATTGTGAAAAAGAATTTTTTTGTGAGTTGAGGTTGGTTCAAACTTTCAAAAAGCAAATTTGCCTGTTATTAAAGTACTCACTCAAAGAAAAATGTGGACAATACAATTCTGAAAATACAGGCTCTCCAAAATCTTGCCAAGAATCCAATTACATGCATCAGTCTCCTAAATACCTTACTACACTTCTTCTAAGTCTCTTATTCCATGGTTTAGACCTATAATATTTCCCATTCTAGTGACCAGGGCAAATTCTTTAAATGGTAAGAAATCCAGTCTATTCCTGTTTTGCTTCAGCAGCCATGACATTTGAAAGTCTTCATTATGGGGTAAGTAAGAGTCATCCATAAACTGGGCATTCAAAACTTGGAGGCTATCTGTAAAGGATACAAACAATAATTTCAAAAAGGGATAATGTCCTTCTCAAATGCTTATAAACAAGTTGACAAAGTTTTTACCTATAAACAAAGAATGCCTTCATTAAATCAGAGCCAAAACAGTTTGGAAAAACCATAGAAAAGTCTCAAACACCAATGGAGAAGTAATATAAAATTGTGAATAAAAGTTATTCTTTATAAGGTGTTTAAAATCAGTAAAACTATGAGTAACGTGAACAACCAAGAGATGACAGCATCAACAAATGGGAACTTCTAAACATTAAATCACTGTGCACATCAAAACCTTTTCCCAGTAGAGTGAAAAGAGAAAAAAACCAAGATACCTCTATAGACTGGGAAAAATATTTGCCAATTTCTGACAAGGATCTCATAAAAAAAGGTTACAAAGCCTACACAAGGAAAAGACTGGAAACAAAATGGGCAAAAGACATAGACTTTTCACAAAGGAAAGCATTTTAATGGCCAAGAGACACATGAAGAAATATTCAAAAATGCTGGCAATAACAGAAATGCAAATCAAAACAACAAAGAAATACCATCTCACCAAAACAACAAAGAAATACCATCTCACCCCAGTAGATTATTTTGTCATTACAAAATAATAAATGTTGGAGAGGATGTGGAGATTTTGGAACTTTCATACACTTCTGGTGGGATGGTAAAATGGTACAACCACTATGGAAGGTAGTTTGGGATTTCCTCCATAAGCTAAACATAGAAATCTCATATCCCCTAGCAGCTATTTCAGTGCTAGAAATATACCTCAAGAAAAATAGAACTAAGACACAAACAGAGATTTGTACACCTATGTTCATACCAGTGTAATTAACATTAACAGGAAAATGGAAATACCACAAATGCCCATCAACAAATGCATGGAATAAGAAGTTGTGGTTAAAAAAAAAAAAAGAAGCTGTGGTACATTCACACAATGGAATACTATGCAGCACAAAGGAGCAATGATTCTATAAAGTCATTTTACATTTCTCTCCGTTATATATAACACGAGACAGTCTAGAGAGCATTAGGCTGAGTGAATTAACTTTGTCTCTTTAAGGCACAATACTATATAAGACCATTAGTGTAAAACAGAAGGATAAATAGTAAGATGTATAAAAGGGGAAAGGGGGGCAGGAAAGCAGAGTGTGGAGAGGGTGGGAATCACTAGGATGATAGAGCTTGGTGGACAGAGGGAGAGGGTGAAAAAATCAGGGGATCCAATGAGGATCCGAAAAGATGGTGTGATAGTAGGCATAGATCAAGGATGATTCATTTTATAAAATACAGTTTATATGAATGATCCTATGAAACAATATGAATGGAGGAATGTATGAAACATAATGTACGTGAACAAAACCCAAGGTATACAAATTCTGTATGCAAACCAACATGAAATTAAAAGAAATAAATAAGGAATAAAAATGAGCACAAAAGTACCTGTTCCCTTAGTACTACCACAAGTATCTGCCTTATGGACAAAAATCTGTGATTTTAAACAAGAGACAACAAAGGTCCCTTTAAAAAAAAAAGAGTTTGCTACAAGGGAATTTTCAAAAAAAGCAAAGTATTCTCCAACTAATTTCAACAGCTTCGAACTTTAACAAGGTAAAAGGGTCAATTATAGAAAAATCCTGCAAGCATTTACGCAGTAAAATTTACATTTAGCATTTTTTGCTACAGACATAGTATCCATAAATGCATATATGACTGGTTTTAATTGGTTTTTGGTCAAATCTTCTTCTAAGCGGTGTAGCACTGGTCTGTGCATTGCTATACAGAGGTAACTCGTGGTTGCTGTGAAGCTGAACACTGTGACACTGATGTGTCAAATGTGATAACGATTACCCATGGTGGACAGTGCTTGGTGGCACTTCGCACTTAAAACAAGCTTGTAAGGAGGAGTGGCAGCCACTTCCGGAATAGCTTGCCTCCGGAAACCCTATGAACCTGGAGAAAAGATGAAAGTCATGCAAGTGTTGACTACTTTCGTTCATAGGGTTGCTATGAGTCACCTATGACTCGACGGCACTTAACAACAACAACATGCTTTAGGCATGTTATCAGGAGTCGCCAAAAGTAGAGGGTTGAAGAAGAGCAGACAGACTGACACTATGACTGGAACAATAGTTTAAGTACCATGAAATCTGTGAAGACTGAGCAGAATGGAGAAAAATTTTAATCTATTGTTCATAGAGTTGCTATGATTTGGAATTCACTGATGACAACTAACAGCAGCAGTAACAAATCTTTCTGCAACCTAAGCGGTAGCCAATATTATCTTTATCATTTTATAAAATTATTACATAAAAAACAGTATGAAAGATATCCAGTTAGAGTGACACTTAACATTGATAATCAGTGGAAAGAGAGCCCTTTTTTCACATTACTTAGAGACAACCATTTCACACACATTTCACACTGAGGGTGGACAGATGTCTCCAGACATCCAAGATTAAAACAGATGACAAAGCTGGATTTGTCATCCGCTTCTGATATGGGGGAGTTTGAAAAGTCTATTAATAATAGATCAACACAGGTAGTTAAACAATTAAAGGGAGAGGCCAGACTGGAAGTCAATCAAAATGAGAAGCAGCAGCTACAAATATCCTATAATGACTGGAAGGTGGAATATGCATGGTACAAGTGTAGGAAAACTCAAAGCTGTGAAAAATTAAACTAAACAAATGAACATTGACATTTTAGGCATTAGTGAGATGATATGGACTGGCATTAGCCACTCTGAATCAGACAATAACATTATATAGTGTGCCAGGAAAGAAAAATGGAGAAAGAATGGTATTTAATACATAGTTACAAAAAAAATTTCAAGTTCTATCTTGCTTGGGAGGGTGGAGGGACAGCGCAGGAGGGGAAGACCCTCTATGAGATGGATTGATTCGGTGACGGGGTAATCGGGATGGCCGTGTCAGAGGCAGTGCGGTTGGCGCAGGATAGAGCAGGGTTTAGGGCTGTTGTGCATAGGGTCACTATGAGTCGCAAATGACTCTATGGCACATAACAACAACAACAACAACATCTTAAAGTACAATGTTGTGAATGACAGGGCGCTGTCCATATACCTGCAAGGAAAACATAGTAATAGAAGTATTATTCAGGTAAATACACCAACAATTAAAGCCAAAGAGGAGAAAATGGAAGATTTTTTTTAATATTTACAGTCTGAAACTGACCAATCATGCAATCAAGATATGTAAATTATAGAGACTGGAATGGAAAAGTGGGAAACAATGAAGGAGGGAAGGACGGTAAAAAATATGGAATTGGTGACAGAAATGAGACAAAAAATTGAATAAATGAAAATTGTATGCACAATGATATATTAATCACAAATAATTTCATGCATACACAAACGGCAATGTTAAACATGGATATAAATTAATAAACTGCACAGGAGTCATATTGACTGTGGAAGAAATCATTGGAGAAGCTCACTAGGAGCAGCCAAACAAGGCCAGGTGCAGACTGTGGAACAGATCATCACTCACTCACATGCAAGTTCAAACTAAGGCTGATGAAAATTAAATGGAATCCACGAGAACCAAAATATGATCTTGAATCTATCCGAGCTGAATTTAAAAATTATCTTAAGAACAGATGTGTGGCAATGAACATCAATGATCGATGACCGGATGAGTTGTGAGATGAAATCAAGAGTATCATCCACATAGACAGCGTGAAGTTATTACAAAGACAGAAGAGGTGGAAAAGGCCAAAATTGATGTCAGAAGAGACTTTGAAAATTGCACTGGCATGTAAAAAAGCCCAAACATAAAGAAGATGCTAAAGTAAAGGAAATGAAAAGAAGATTTTAAAGACAGCTTGAGAAGACAAAATATTATAACAGAATATGCAGAGAGATGGAGTCATGAAATAAAAAGAATTCACTCGTAATTTCTTAAGATGAAAGAATTGACAAAATCAAGCCTTGACTTGCAATACTTAAGGTTGCTAAGGGCAAAATCTTGAATGATGCAAAAAAGCATTAAAAGAATATGGAAGGAACACGAAGTCACTGTACCAAAAAGAATTGGCCAATACTGAAATATTTTAGAAAGTATTATATGAGCAAGAGCCAGTGGTAATGAAGGAGGAAGCCCAAGCTTTATTGAAGACAATGGCAGGAATCAATGGGTTACCACTGAATATGTTTGAAATAACAAACGTAACCCTAGATGTGTTCACAAGGAAATCTGGAGGACAGTTGACTGGCCAACCAACTGGAAAATATCCATATTTATTCCCTTTCCCAAGAAGGGTGATTCAAAAGAATGTGAAAATTATCAAACAATATAGTTAATCAAGCAAGCAAAATATTGCTGTAGATCATTCCAAAACAGCTAGAACAATACATTGACAGAGCTATCAGAAGTTCAAGTTAGGTTTAGAAAAGGCTGTGACACCAGGGATATCATTACTGATATCAAAGGGATCCTAAATGAAAGCACAGACTATCAAAAGAATGTCTATTTATGATTTATAGACTAGACAAAGGCATTTTAGTGTGGATCGTAACAAATTATGGCTAGTATTGAGAAGAACAGGAATCACTGAACTGTGCTCAGGTGAAACATGCCAGATGAAAAAGGCTGTTAATGTAAATAGAACAAAGGAACATTAAAATCAAGAAAGGTGTGCATCAGGTTGTAGCCTCTCTCCATATTTATTCAATCTGAATGCTGAGCATATTATTCAAGAGCTGGACTCCAAAAAGAAGAATTTGGCAACAGGATCAGAGGAAGACTCATTAACAACCTGCATTACAAAAATGATACAACTTTACTTTCTAAAAGTGAGGAGGACTTGAAGCATTTGTTGACCAAAACTATAGCCTTCAGAATCTGAAGAGGATAAAACTGATGAATGTAACTTTCTAAAGATTAAATCCCTGAGCATATCAAAAACTTTTTCCAACAGAGTGAAAAGAAAACCTACTGACTGAGAACAAACATCTCAGACAAGAGTCTCATAACAACAGTTTACAGAATATACTTGGGCCTCCACAAGAAAAAAACTGATAACCCAATTACAAAATGGCCAAAAGACATGAAAAGAATTTTCACAGAGGAAGATATTCAAATGGCCAACAGACACATGACGAAATGCTCGACATCACTGGTTAATGAGATGCAAATCAAAACCACAATTAGGTATCATCTCACTCCAGTAATAGTGGCAAAGTTTAACAGGACAGCAAGTATTAAATGTTGTAGAGGATGTGGTGAGATAGGAACTCTTATACATTGTTGGTGAGATTGTAAAATGGTACAACCATTCTGGAAGGTAGTCTGGTGCTTCCTCAAAAGCTGAACATAGAAATTCCGTATGACCCAGCTATCCCACTGCTTGCAATATACCCTGAAAAAATAAGAAATGAGGCACAGAGACTTGTACACCAGGTTCATAGCAGCATTATTCACCATCGCAAGAACAGTGAAACAGCCCAAATGTCCAACCACAAACAAATGGACTGAGAAATTATGGTACATTCATATAATGGAATACTATCCAGCACACAGGAGCAATGATTTTTTTAAATTATCACTTGGGAAGAACTAGAGAGCATTATGCTGAGTAAACTAATTCAGTACCACAAGGACAAATATTGTATAAAACCATTATAGTAGAATGAGTATGATGATTCATGGGCGGGGGGAGGGTGGAAGCAGAGGGATGAGGATGTATGTAGGGGCATTAACCATGGGGTTGTACAGTTTGATGGGGCGGGGGGAGTAACGGAAACTGGAAGTACTTGGTCTGAAAAAAACAATGTATTCAAAGTTTGTAAATAAACTAGTATAATTTAAAAAAAATATTTGGTAGAGGGAACCCTACAGCCTTCAATATGGATTACATCTTAACATCAAGAAAACAAAAATTCTTAGCACAAGATCTATCGGAAGTATCATGATAGATGGAGAAATGACTTAAAGAGTCAATAAATTCTTCTTACTGGATCCACAAAAAATTCACTAGGTACTAGAACTCAGGAGATGTAGTACATTGGAAAAATCTGTAGTCAGGAACTTCTCCAAACTGCAGAGATGCAACAATGTCAGTTTGAAGACTCAAGTGTGCTTGATTCAGGCCACCCCTCTGAGAGCTGAACAATCAAAAGAATTAGAGAAGAACTTTGGTGCCTTTGGGTTGTGGTGTCAGAGAAGAGTACTAAATAGCTCATGAAGTGCCAAAAGAAAAAACAGATCTATCTTGGAGAAAGTACAGCCCTTAGAGGCAAAGATGACAAAGAGTGTTTCACACACTTTGAGCATGTGCTAAGAGAGGTTATTCCTTGGAGAGGGACATCATCATGCTTGGAAAGGTGGAGGGTCAGTAAAAGAGATGAAGACCTTCAACCAGATGGACTGACACAGTGACTTCTGCCCTGGGCTTGAGTATGTCAGAAATCATAAGGATGGCATAAGATAAGAAAGGATTCAAATAAGTTGTTTGCAAGGTTACTATGAGTCAGACTTGATAGCAACTAACAACAACCAAAAATATCAACAAGTGGCTTGGTTTACCTGATCTAATCCACAGTATTCTCAATTGCTTTTAATGCATCTGAAACTTGAATAATGGATAAGGATGACCAAAGAAGAAATTATGGTTTTGATGTATGGATGGAGAAGAATACTGAATATCCCATGAATTGCCAAAAGAAATACAAATCTGTCCCTGGAGGAAAGTACCATGGGATGCTCCTTAGATTTATGAATTGAGAATCCTCATCTCACATAACTTTGGGCATTTGTCAGGAGAGTCTAGCCCTTATAAAAGACATGATGTGAAAGGTAGATGGTATGATAAAGAAAGGAAGACCCTTAATGAGCTGGACCTACAGTGACTGAAACAATAGGCTTCAGCAAGGAGACTGTAAGGATGGCACAGGATTGGAAAAGTTTTCTATCTGCTGTTCACAGAATTGCTATGAGGTTTAATTGACAACATTTAACAACAGTAACAACAACAAACACTATCAGATCCTAAACCATTATCCTTTGGTTTACTAATGAAACCAGAACATATTTCTCTTAATAGAGAAATTAAGAAAGTTCACACAACTAATATATTTACAATTATTAACTGGAATTTGAACTCAGGTAATCTCTGTTCCAAAATCTGTATGTATCCTTAAATTCTATGACAGTCGGCCTATCTGAATAACCCATTTCCTACCACAGTTTCCCACATTTCCCTTACAATTTTATGAGGGGTTTAGTCCTTATTGATTTATTCCTCTTTTAGGTCGTATTTATAAATCAGCACAATTCAACTAGTGTTTATTTATTCCTGTTCAATATTAAGGGAAGCACTCTATTGTCCTAGTGGCAAGAAGCTGTGCTCCAATCCCAAAGGCACATGGTTCAAATCGACCACAGATTCACTGCAGAAGAAATATGGGCAAACTCCTCCTGTGGAATTAAATGCTTCTGAAAACATGCGGCAAACAACAACATTAAAGGATGCTTAGCTATTTGTTGTCTGAATTCCTACCATATATTTCTTACCTCCCAAAGAAAATTAAATATACTTCTGTGGGTTTGGTTTTTAAAAAAACAAAGAATGACAATACTATATGAATAATAAATTTTATTAAATTTATATTAATACATAATTTAATTAAATCCACAGAAGTACAAAATTCATCACTGAAATACTGAATACTTGAAAAAATGAATGAGTAGGTAAAATACTCAATGAAATTCTTTCTCTTTTACAGTCAAGTTCTTCTAAAAAGGTAACTTCTAAAATGAATCCAGATATAAATGTTGCCTAAATAGGAAATGTGATATATAAGTGTCATTCTAAGAGGAAGATTTTATGCATGTTTAAAAGTATTGTGGCTTACAGATAATTCGTCTAGTAAGTTATCTCTGCCATTTTAATTATTTGGATATAATCTTTCAGAACAGGGCACATTTTATACCCCCATACCTAATTCCTAATAGACTCACAGTAGAATGAATCAAATTATTGAAATACTGAATTAATTATTAGAAAGGAAATGTACTACTCAATTTTTTTCTAAATACCCAATGGAAGATAAACTTATACCTCAAAAACCAAGTTGTAAAACACCTTGGAAAGGGAAAAATATTGTCATACAGTATTCAGCAAAAATAAAAATAGAATTATGCCACATGAACTTTATCTAAATGAACAAGAAACTAATATAATCCATAATATACATATTGGAAATGTTGAAATTATATTCACTGGCAAGGAAGAAATGTCATTTTACTCAAACAACTATTTTATATAATGCTTTTCAATCTATTTTCTGTTAACCAATGCATCTCTATTATAAATCAAAATTTCATGTTCTCCATTTATTTTTCTGAAAATCAAAAGCATAAAATGGTGAGCATATAAAGAAACTCAAACTTTTTTGTATCCTTACTGGGACTATAAAATGGTGCAGCTACTATGGAAAAGAGTTCTGCATCTCTACAAAAGTTAAACATAGAATTATTATAACACTGCTATTAAATCAATTTTGAGTCACAGTAACCCTCTATGGGGCTTTCAGGGCTGTAAATCCTTACAGGACAAGTCTGTCCAACTTGCTTTTGTGAAGAATACAGTATATTCAAGTCATTAACCTTTCAATTAGTAGCTTGACATGATAATAAAGGGCAGCATCAGGGGTCCTTAATAATTATCACATGATCTAACAATTCTACTTTGGGGGGGTATTTATATATATATTTAAAGAAGAGATTCAAACAATAGCTTGTGTGTAAGTCTTTAAGCAGCATGATTCAATAACAGACATGTGGGAAAGCAGAAACCCAGTAACAAATGGATCAGTAAATGAAATGCCTTGCACCTACACAATGGACTATTGCCCAGCCATAAATTGTGATAAAATGTTGAAACATGCCACAGCATAGGTGAATCTTAAAAACTTTACTGAGACTCAGATGTCAGATACAAGAGAACAAGAACCATATCATCCCACTTATAAGAAATACTGGGAAAGGTACATGATGAATTTATTAGCAGTCAGCAGTATCTGGAAGGAGGAAGAAATAGGGAATTCTTGCTGAAGTTATGCTGATTATCTGTGTAGAAAATCTTTGGAAACATAATGATGATAGCTGAACAACATCATAAATATAATTAATGTCACTGAGTTGTACACATAAAAATGACAAAATTGTAAATACTGAGAGTGTGTGTGTATACACATATTTCCACAGTTAATTTATTGTAAATGAAAACTCATCAAAAATTTAATCAATTGTACCTGGACAAAGCAATTCTGTTAATAACTAAACATCCATACTTTATCACTTTAAAGTTACTATTTTAGATTTTGGGTTAAATCCTCCTGATTTTTAAAAGTTTATCTGATATGAATCATAGATAAATTTTAAAAGGAACATAACTGGCTGAAAAGGGGTGCCTCACGCAGGGAAGCCTCATCTCCAGCCGAAGTGTACATCACCTAGGACATTAGTAGACTTTATAGACTTTAATAGAGGCAAGCTGTAATCAGGTGAAATTCTCACCAAGCCTAGTGGGACCACAAAGGGCAGTGACAGGTACATGAAGTTGCCTCCTTCTTCCCTCAAGAAGGGGTGCTTCAGTAAAAAGGACCTGATCACCTGCCATACCATTGACTACCAAGGACTTTTAAGAGACTTTATGACAGACAGACAGTAGCCAGGTTAGACTTCCCCTGGTCCTCCTGGGAGCAGAAAGGGTAAATTCAGGTACTGTGAATTGTCCTCCACTTACCTGGAGATGAAGTGCCTCAGCCAAAGGAACTTCCCCACTGGTCTCATCTCAGACCCCAAAGATTTTGAAGAACTTTAGGAAAGGAGAGTTTTCTGTTGCACAGAACCAGAAAGTACTTCAGGTACAGAGAGAGTTGCTCTCCACCTTAGAGGAAACACTTTAATTCTACAAATTATCAACAGCATCATCAAATGTACACAGGCACAACCAGAAACGGCCTAAAGCATACCAAAAAAAAAAACAACACTCCCAAGAAAAAACCAAAACAAAACAAAAAAACCAACACAACAAACCAACCTTTACCTTATGTCAAGGAACTTCTAACATTATGAAAAAACAAAATAAGTCTTCTCCTAATAAACCTTATCATACTGCAGACCCAGTGAATACCCAACACAGAGGCATAAGAAATTTACTGAGGTGGAGCTACATAAACAAATACTAAAGAAATTGCAAATGATGGAAAAAAGAACTAATGTTATAAATAAAGAAGTACAAAAATTTTAAAATTGTTACAAGACAGATAACGTACAACCAATACATTACTGAAAATACCACAAATGCATGAAAATACAATCTAGACTATCAAGACTGAAATGGCAGAATTGTCCAAAATGCTGGAGGGAAAAAAGCTGAAGAAAAGAGATGGAACAGAAAGTCAACAATCTCAGAAACAAGAATCACAAAAGAAACATGACAGAAGAAAAAAAACAGAGAGAAGATGAAAAGAAGATGAAGAAAACATCAGAATCATGTGGGATAACGTCAAAACAAACAACATACATATGATAACAATTCCAGAACAAGAGGGAAATGGGGAAAGCATTAAGAAAATAAAGAGGTACTAAAAAAAAGCTTACCAGCTATCATGAAAAACAAGGAACTCCACCTATATGCAAGAAGCTCAGTAATCTCCAGACTAGACCCCAAAAACATACCATAGTCAAATTCTCCAAACTCAAGCTAACAAAAGAATACCAAAAGCAGTATGAGAAAAATAGAGTCACTTACAAAGAAGAACCAAATAGATTAAGTCCCGATTTTTCAGTAGTAACCATGTGAGCAAAAAGACAATGGAACAGCATATACAGTAGACTGAAAGAAAACAATTGCCAGCTGAAGAATATGTACCCAGAAAAGCTGTCTATCAAATACAACGGAGAAATTGGGTTATTTGCAGAAAAGCCGGAACTTGAGGAATTGGTGAAAACAAGACTAACTCTACATACTCAGGGAAGTCCTTCACACAGAGACAGCAAAGGAAAGTGGATCCACCAAAGTGACAACAGAAGGGGGGAAAAAACCAACCCAGAGCAAAATGGCAACAATAAAGCCTGGCTAACCAATAATAATACTAATGAGAATGGATTAACACACCAAATAAGAGAAAATGAGTAGTAGAATTATTTTTTTAAAGCCCATCAATATATTGCCTACAAGTGAGTAATCCAAGAAACAAGAAAAAAAGAAAGCCTAAAAAATCAAAGGTTGAAAAACTATAAACCAAGCAAGTGAAGTCCACAAAAAAGCAAAAGTGACAATAGTATTATAAACTTCAGGATGAAAACCACTATAAAAGATAAAGAACGGAATTACAAAATTATTAAAGGTATAGTAAATCAAGAAGACATAACCTTGAACAACATCTATGCACACATCAAATGATAAACCTTCAAATTACATAAAACATTGGTTAATAGATTTGAAGAAAATAGCACCAGAACTGTGATAGGAGACTTTAACACACCACACTCAACAAAGGACAAGTAAACTGGAAAGAAACTCAACAAACATGCAGAAAAACTACACTATACAATTAGTCAATTCAACTTCATAGATGTGTTCAACTAAAACTCAATTTACTTTCTTCTCAAGTTCACATAATACATTCTCCAGAATTGATCATATATTAGCACACAAAGCAAGGCTCAACAAATTAAAAAACACTAAAGTAATACAAAGTATCTTCTCAGACCACAATGCCATAAAAGGCACTATTAACTACAAACTGATAAGAATTAAAAACCTCCCACACAGAAACAAAATAATGCTTTGCTTGAGACTATTAGGTTATAGAAGAAATAAAAGGCAAAATCAAAAAGTTACTGGAAACAAATGAAAATAAAAATACAACATATCAAAACCTCAGTCCTCAGAGGCCATTTTAAAAAAATAGGCAAACAAATGAAAAAAAGAAAGGAGAAAAAGGAATGACTTAACTTGCAGCTTGCATCAAATAAAAAAGAACAAAAAGCCAATTCCCATAGCCTGTAGAAGAAAATTATAAGGAAAGGAGCTGAAATCAATGGGATAGAAAACAAAAACAAACAACAAAAAAAATTAAAATCAACAAGACCAGGAAGTGGTTCTTTCAAAGGGTCAATAAAATAGACAAAACACTGGCAAGGTTAACAAAATAAAAGACAAGACACAAATAATTTATATAACATATGAAAGAGGTGATATTACAACAAAACCATTTGAAATTAATGATGACAGAAAATTATGAAAAAATATGCTCTGATAATTCAGTGGGATTTCTCTACAGTAACAAGGAAGCCATGGAAAAGAAAGTTTAGAAAGCAATACCATTTACAATGTTGTTGTTGTTGTTGTTGTTGTTGTTGTTGTTGTTGTTGCTGTTATGTGCAGTCAAGTCACCTGTGACACATAACGACCTTATGCACAACAGCCCTAAACTATGCCCTATCCTGTACCAATCTCACCAGCTCTGACACACCCACCCCCATTAACCCAATGAAAAATTGAAATATTGTAAAATAAACTAGAGACACAAAAGAACTTTACAAGGAACACTACGACAAGAGATAACAAGAGACTTAATTAAATCGAAAAGCGTTCCCTGTTGATGAATAGGCAAGTTCAACATAATGAAAATGACAATTCCACCAAAAGCAATCTACATGTTTAGCACAATCCCAATAGAGATATCAAACTCACTTTTCAAAGGTAGGAAAGGTAACTGGTAAATTTATTTGGAAATGAAAGAAACCCCAAATAAGCAAAAGTTAGGAAAAACTAAAAACTAAGTGGAAGGTATCTCATTCCCTCATCTCAAAACATACTAAACAGCCATACTAACCAAAACATGGTATTAGTAAATGACTGACACAGAGACCTGTGTGGAACAGAATGGAGAACCCCAAAACTAGCCCATCTACTTACAGTCAACTGGTATTCAACAAAAAAACAAAACCTAACAAACAGGGAAACAACCTCTTCAACAAATAGTGCTTGCAAAATTGGACTTACACCTGCAGAAAACTGCAAGGAGTTTAAATGTTGCCGCAAATGAGGGCAATACATAGAAAAAGACGACGACGAAGAAGAAAATATGTTTCTAAGCACAGTAGTCAATTTAAAAGTGTGTGACAACATGTTAACTCCATTTCACATACCATGGGCACATTAGTAGGAGGGACCAGTCCTTAGAGAAGGGCATCACGCTTGGAACGGTGGAGGAGAGGAAGACTCCAGATGAGATGGACTGACACAGTGACTGTGGCAATGGGATCAAGTGTGTCAGAGACAGAGAAACTGGCTCAGAATAGAGCAGGGTTCAGAGCTATTGTTTATAGAGTTGCTAAGAGTCACAAGCTATTCAAAGGCACATAACAATATCATACAAGTTTTCCAATAATTGAAATGTTTCAATTTTTAAATCTTTAAACAGTTTACTGCATGATAACAAAGATTACCAAGATGTAAACAGTCTGCCTCCAAAAAACCAAAATGGGATTTAAAGAATGAGAGCTAATGAAGCCAGGTAAATTCTTTACACAGGACACAAAGGTTAAAAAAATGTAACAAATTGTTGTTCTTTAATTTCCACGAGATTAGCAACTCAGGATCTGAGTCTCAGGACTTTATAAGACATAAAGGAAAATATGGCTGCCGTGGTAGTGTAATGAATACATGAAAATCGGTGGCTATGAATCTTCTTTATAAACTGCTAATACATAGATCAATAATAGAAAGTGGTGAACTGATGATTCTATTTCAAGATCTTACTCTAGTAAACTGTACAAAATTTTCTTTATAGTAACCAAATATTTCACCATGTTACTAAATCTTGTATGTACTTCAAGACTTATGTGATCTTTTTTTTTTTTAATTTAGGTTGTTTATTTTTCATTTCAATGAACATCTAGGACTTATGTGATCTTAATGAATAATATTTATCTGAGTCTTGCTCTTTTATTGAACAATAAGCTTCTCAAAAGCATTAATCATCTTTGTACCCTCACTATATTTTCTAGTATTCATATTTAAATAGATTTAACTCAGTAAGTATACTAGAAATTACAAGAAAGTTTTGATCTGTTGCTGTACACAGGGTCACTCAAGTCAGAGTAGATTCAAAAGCACCTGACAGTAACAACAATATAAATTCTCTAGCAGAGAAAGAGAAAATCATTAAGCGGGTGGGTGGATGAATATAAATAAATACAAAAAAAAAAAACCCACCACAACACAAAGGTATTAGTTGTTGTGTTTACTCATTTCAAGTGGCTGAAAAATAAAATAATTGTCCTTTAGGTTTGTCAAACATTTCTGATTGCAAATTTCTAAAATGCATTGCACACCATGCTACCTTGCAACAACATCTTTGGTAACACTGCAGTACTGAATAAAGTAGGAAATTCTTTTAATGCATGTATGAGTATGAATGAGCAAAGAGATAACAGAAGTCTTTAAAAAACAATTAACAACAAACACCTGATTTTCCTATGATAATGCTGCACAAATCTACTTGTTTTATCGTAACTTATCTAAGTTCGTATCTACATTATACAGTCATTATTATATATCAGAATCTAAAAAGTATAGTGAGAGACTCAAATGTAAATTTCACAAGCTGTGACTGGGAAGACAATGGTCTAGAAAAGAGCAAGGGAAAGTAATTCTAACAAAATTCAATTATTAATGAGATTCAAAGTTAAGGTATACAGTGTAGGTAGAAAAAGAAAACATTGGACAATTTGAAAAGAACAGATTTCATATTCATATATAAATACATTCTTAACTTCACAGTAAACATTCATCCACTCAATATACTTTAATATATCTAAGTGTGTAAAAAACAAGAAAAGACACACCATACATTGTTTGTGTCCTAAAGAAAACACATAAAATAAAAGAGAAACAACTTAGAAAATAGCTATTACTTATATTGGTTTGTGAGATGAAAAGTGCTACTGTTCTTCAAAGAGGTAGAGACTGCTCTTAGGTGAGGACGAGATTCAAAGATAAGAGAAGCAGTAGGGAGGTATATAAGACTGTCTAAGAAACTATTCACAAATGCCAAAGAGAATGGCATTACAATTTAAAAGAAGACCACCTCTAGTTATTAAAAACACCACAGCTGTATTTGTTGTTAGCTGTGAGGAAAATATCTGTGTTTTACAGTACAACGTATTTCAGCTGAACTGTAGTGCTAGAATACCGAATATGGACTGCAAAAAGTCTACCTTTAAGGAAGTATAACCAGGGTGCTCCTTCACCAACCCTTGGAAAAAAAGACATGCTGGAAAGGTGGAGGATCTAAGAAAAACAGAAGGGCCCTTCAGCAAGATGTACTGACCCAATGACACAAAAATAAACTCAAGCATATATTATAGAATTTGAGAATACTGCACACCCATGTTTATTGCAGCTTTATTCACAAAAGCAAAGGATTGGAAACAACCCAAGGACCCATCACAAATGAATGGATAGAGAAGGTGTGGTATGTTCACACAACAGAATACTACAATGCATTGAAAAACAAGGAACTCATGAAATATAATACAAAATGGGTGACCCTGAAGGACATTATGCTGCGTGAAATATCTCAGTCACAAAAGGACAAATATTGCATAGGGCCACTGTTGTAAAACAGGACTAACATCAGGGTTGAGGGAAGACTGAGAAAGAAGGAGTAAATAATGTATACTGCACTGAAACAGATGACTGGAGAGAACTGTTTAAAATAGATATATGATTAGGTATTACTGTCATGGCAGGAGTCCAGAATGAAGGCTGCACAGTGGAGTGGACTTGAGAGGAGGGATTGTATAACAATGAAATAATTTTACTTTTCAAAGAGAAGAACGAACTGTAGGGGAAGGGGTACGTGGGGAGAAAAGTGCAACAATGAATGAATGGAAATCAAAAGTTACTAAACTTTCATTACAATTAATTAAAAAAAGAAAAAACCTTGCAGAAAGCAAACAGGCAATGAAAAAGAATGGTATAGTTCAATTATTAATCAAAAAAAAAAACAGAAGAAATGGGAAAGATCTAGTGTGGAAAATAATGTGTTCCAATTTGTCAATAAACCAGTATAAAAAAATAAATTTAAAAAAAAAAAGAATTTCAGAATAGTGCAGGATAGGCCAGTGTTCTTAACTGTTGTCCACTGGGTCACTATGGGTTATAGTTTACTTAAAGGCACCTAACAATAATATAGTGCAGGTCTCGTGGTGTTGTCCATAAAGAGTTGTGCTGCTATACCAAAGACCACATTTCCCTGGTGCTGCAAATTTACCAGCTTCTGCTTGGGAGAAAGATGTGTGATGCACAGCCTTGGAAGAACGCTAAATAAACAACTGTGAGTTACTTCTGATTTGCTGCAATAAGCGAAGAGAGATTTCAACCATCATGAAAATATTTTGCTATTGCTAAAACATAAACTCCATGAAAAATTGATGCTCCAATAAGAATAGGTTCAAGATTAACCCTAAAGAAGAAACAATGCCCAATCAATACCCTCCTATCTAATTATCTCTACTTTTTGTATTATTCCGATTAAAATTTTAGAACTCTATTTATATCAACCCAAACACAGGCAATTCAAATCCACCAGCTTCTCTGTGAGTAAAAGATGAACAATCTCTTCCCATGTAATTTAGTCTATTAAAAACTGCTACACATAGGTTTTGACTCAACAGCACATTAAAACAGTAAAACAGAAAGAAACTACTGTTGTTGTATACCCTCAAATCAGAATCAAATCATAGCTGACCTTCTAGGTTTTCGGAGGCAGTTATTCACATGGAAGGAGACTGCCCCTCCATTTCCCGCAGAGCAGCTGATGGGTTCAAATCAGACGACTTTGGGAATGCAGCACATCTACCCATAGGCCACCAGAGCTCCCCTATAGAAAAAAACTAGTGGAAAGGAATCGCGCTGCCATGCAAAGATAAGAGGTACGAATCTACAAGATACTCCGTGGAAGAAAAAGGGCAATCTCTTGTGTAATTTACTATTTCTGAAAACTCACTGGAGGGCCAATTTTGGATCGATTTCTAATCAAGAGTACATAACAACAATAGTTTTAAATAATATTAAGTTGACTCATGAGATACTTATAATTTAAATATATCAATGTAATATGTGTTCAGAAAAGTATATTCTGTAACAATAAAAAAAAAAAAAAGCAACTGACTCAGTTTGTGAGACTAGTACAGGAGAAACCTGTCCACCTCTCTCCCAGGAACCACCAGAGCGGCGCAGTTCGGTTAGCAGCACAATTCTTTGAACTATAGTCTTGGCACCAGCAGTCAGGAAATCAAAAGACAAACTGCACTGGAAAAATCTGCTGTCAGGGACTTCTCCACAGTACTGAGAAGCAACGATGTCAGTCTAGAGACTAGATGTGCCTGATCTAGGCCATTGTCTTAGCAATTACTTACTATGCATCCAAGAGCTGGTCAATGTCTAAGAATGAAAGAAGAGGAATTGATGCCTTTGAGTTGTGGTGCTGGAGAAGGTTCCCAAACATACTGCGGACCGCCAGGAGAACAAATAGGTGTGTCTTGGAGTGGATGAAATTAAGTTTCTCCTTGGAGGCTAGGATTTTGAAGCTCTTTCTCACATACTCTGGGCACGCGGCCAAGAGGAACTGGTCCTTGGAGAAGGACATGATGTCATGCTTGAAATGGTGAAGGGGCAGTGCAGAAGAGGAAGACTCTGGATGATATTGACTGAAAGAGTAACTAGGGCAGTGGAGGTACGTGTGTTGTAGTCAGTGAAGCTGGCTTAGGACATGGCAGGTTTCAGAGCTGTTGTACATTGGATCGTTATGAGTTGCAGGCAACTTGACAGCACATAACAACAACAACCAGAGCTATATAGATTCAACAAAGTGAGAAATCAAAAGAAACAGTTTAGCAAAAGGAGGACCAGCTAAGAAAAGTTACTTTAGAAAGCTATAAGATTTCAATTTTTTAAATTGGTACACAACAGGATCAAGATTTAACAAATTGAAAAAACTAGAAAACAAGTGAATGCACAAATGCAGCACTCTAGTCAGTATGGGACAACGCTATTTCTGAGATAAAGAAAACAAAAGCTCAAGAGTTCCCCAACTCAATGCCTAGGGAATATATATAGGAGGGTTACTAGTATGATTGCCATATAAACCCAAAACCAAACTCAGTGCCTTCTAATCAGCTCTCCTATCAATAATTCTATCCTAAAAAAAAATAATAATTCTATCCTATGTGTTATGTACCAAATCTATCAGGTTTCCTAATCATCACAATGTATCTACAATTTTCCCATCACATATATGAAGAGACTGAAGTTCAGAGAAACAATCTCCAATAACACAGCTCTCTAGGATCAGAATCAAGATAAAATGTAGGCCTATTTCTGATTGAGAGCCCATTTTGAGGTTTTGGTTTGTTGTGTATTATTTGTTTGTTTGTTTGTTTGTTTGTTTTTTAAAGCCTAATTTGTGCAGCACTTTCCACTGTGCCACCACCCAATGTGAAGTGTTAGCATCATGTGACATTATCACAAACTTTACATATACCATATGTTGTTCTGTTGTTTTGGTTTTTTCCCTAATTTTAGAGTGTGTGTGTGTGTGTACACACATACACACACACACAATCTGGGCTTCACTGAACCAAATAAAATAAGCACAAAATGAGATCAAAACATTTCCTTAAAACAACACACATATTTTGTCTACAAAGTATTAACTTGCTTTATAATAGAATCTGACTTAATAAAATAATGTTTAAACAGGAGTGTCCATATTACCAATTGGGAAAAGTGTCACATAATGTTATTTATATGTTAATTAAAGATAGTATGATACAGATTTACTGTTGTTACAGCATGTATTTACATATTAATGAAGAACTGACTGGGAAAGACATCGTGTGACCAAAAAGAATTATAGGGACTATTTTCCTGAAGTAATTCAACCATTCAGAAGAGATGTTATAATCTATTTATAGATCACAAGTTTTAAATTATTGGTCAAGGTATTTAAAGTTTGGAAGAAAATGAATAATAAAAGAAAGATTTCAGCTCAAAATTATTCCTTTGGTATCATGAGGTAAGGCTACATTTAGTTAATAATTTTAATGATACATGATAATTTTTTAAAAGTACCCCCACAAATCCTTCTTAATTTTTAATTAAGAAAAGAAAAACGTTAACTGTTTTAAGCCACATTCAAAAAAACTTGACAATAGCTGCATCCATTGACATTAACATAGTAATAACTTTTTTAAAAAATAAATCCCTATTTTAAGACAAACTTGACTAATATAATATCTCTCAAATTAACTGCTTCTCTCATAAAGTTGTTGTGAGAACTATATATGAAACATAAAATGGGTTTCTAAATTAAAAATTAAATACGCCATACTTATGGAAGGTTTCTCTATTAAAAAATAAATTAGGAAATCTTTTTCTTCACATTTCTCAGAATACAAGATAAACAAATTATTTACAAAATATTTACAACTCCACTTTTTATGTCAGTGCTATTACACCCAAACACTTTTATATAATAGAAAGGCAATTACATCATCCTTCTATAACAAATAACCAAGAAAGCAAGTAAAACACAGACGACAATCCAGGAACCATGAGCAACAAAAGGAAGAATGATCAATTATATCAAACACCAACTGAAAGGACAAACTAAACAAAAACATTCTAAATGAAGGCAACTGAAAGGGTTCTGTCACTCTAAGGACATATTAGTGTCTGAATGTGTTTCATTGACAATGCAAAAGCATTTGCCTGTGTGGATCACAACAAATTATGTCGTACCTTGAGGAAAACGGGAATCTCAGAACAATTGACTGTGATTATGAGAAACCTATTATTGGACCAGGAAGCAGTCCTCAAAAAAGAGTAGGGAACTACTGCATGGTTCAAAACTGGGAAAGGAGTGCATCAGGAATGAATCCTGTCTCCTTATCTTTTCAACCTGTATTCAGAACAGAGCAGTAGGGAAGAAGGGCTTTATGAGGAGAAATACGGCCATCAGAACTAGAGGAAGACGCATCAACAACTTAGGTTATGCAGATGAAACAACCTTGCTGGCAAAACTGAAGAAGACCTGAAGCATTTGCTGCAGAAGGTCAACTGTAGTTTTCAATAAGGAATTAAGTTGAATATCAAGAAGCCAAAGATTCTCACCAGTAGGCCAA
>NW_006399759.1:27232536-27234200 GCF_000299155.1 Elephantulus edwardii | reverse complement strand
GGTACATAACAACAAACAGCAATTTATGGTTAACTGATATTCAACACAGAAACAAAACCTATCAAATGGGGAAAAAACAACCTTTTCAACAAATCATGCTGGCAAAACTGGACTGCTACCTGCAGAAAGATGAAGTATAATGCACACTTCTTATCATGCACAAAAACCAACTCACGGTACATCAGAGACTGAGAGATAAATCCCCAAACCATAAAGATCATTAAAGACAAAGTAAGACCAAAGTAAGGCCTAGCCCATGGTATAAAAAGGCTAACAAATACAGTCAGAAATACACAAGCAAGAGAGGATATAACTGATGAATGGGACCTTCTAAAGATTAAATCCCTGTGTGCATCAAAAATTTTTTTCCCACAAGGTGAAAAGAAAACCTAGTAACTGGGAAAAAAATTTTTGCAATAGCATCTCACAGAAGAGTCCCATAACAAAAGTTGACAGAATTTTAGAGTGCCTCAACAAGAGTAAGACTGATAAACCAGTTACAAAATGGGTGAAGACTTGGAATGACCTTTCACAGGGCAAGCCATTCAGATGGCCAACAGATATATGAAGAAACGTCCAAAATCACTGGCACTATGCGAGATGCCAAGCAAAACCACAATGAGGCACCATCTCATCCCTGTAGTAGTGGCAACATTTAATAGGAAAGCAAACAATAGATGTTGAAGAAGATGTGCAGAGACAGGAACATATACTGTTGGTGGGATTGAAAAATAGTACCACCACTCTGGAAGGCAGCTTGGTATTTCCTTATAAAGCTGAACATAAAAATTCCATCTGACCCAGCTCCTCTACTACTTGGAATAAACCTCAAGAAAATTAGAACTGAGACACAAATGGAGTTTTGTACACCAATGTTCATAGCATCATTATTTACCACTGCAAGAACATGGAAACTGCCCATATGTCCAACTACAATCTAATGAATTGAAAAATTATGGTACATTCACATGATGGAATACTATGCAGCACACAAAAGCAATGATTTTTAAAACTAGTATGTAACTTTGGAAGGAGTGAATTAACTCGTCCCATCAAGGACCACTGTATAAGATCATTATTGTACAAGACCATTATTGCAAAACTAGAAAGACAACTAGTAAAACATTTAAGAGGATCCAAGAGGTGAAAAGTAGGAGCAGAAGAGTGAAGACGAGCAGAGGGGAAACCATGAGTCACAAAATGTGATGGATGGAAGGGGAGGTAAGTAAAGGAAATTAAAAGATCCGGCGGGCATCTGGAAAGACAGGGTAATAGTGGGCATATTCCAGCACTGATTCATTTTATAAAATAAAATGAAACAAAATGTAAATGAAGCATAATGTGAAAAACAATGTATATAAATTTTGTAAGCAAATCAACATTAATGTTCTAAATTTAAATAAAAAGGGAGGGGAAAAAACCCTTCAATCTTTAGATAAGCAAGGTAAAGAGAATGCAACAAGAAAGCAGATGATGAAGTACCCAGAGAAGCAGTAGTGATATTAAGGTGTGTGCAAGTGAATGGAATCTCGTGGAAACCAAAGTTGTTGTTGTTGTTGTTGTTGTTATGTGCCGTAGAGTCGCTTGTGCCTCATAGCGACCCTATGTACAACAGACCTAAACTCTGCTCTATCCTGTGCTAATTGCACTGTTTCTGACACTCC
>NW_006399759.1:27220622-27232436 GCF_000299155.1 Elephantulus edwardii | reverse complement strand
TGGACTTACACCTGCAGAAAACTGCAAGGAGTTTAAATGTTGCCGCAAATGAGGGCAATACATAGAAAAAGACGACGACGAAGAAGAAAATATGTTTCTAAGCACAGTAGTCAATTTAAAAGTGTGTGACAACATGTTAACTCCATTTCACATACCATGGGCACATTAGTAGGAGGGACCAGTCCTTAGAGAAGGGCATCACGCTTGGAACGGTGGAGGAGAGGAAGACTCCAGATGAGATGGACTGACACAGTGACTGTGGCAATGGGATCAAGTGTGTCAGAGACAGAGAAACTGGCTCAGAATAGAGCAGGGTTCAGAGCTATTGTTTATAGAGTTGCTAAGAGTCACAAGCTATTCAAAGGCACATAACAATATCATACAAGTTTTCCAATAATTGAAATGTTTCAATTTTTAAATCTTTAAACAGTTTACTGCATGATAACAAAGATTACCAAGATGTAAACAGTCTGCCTCCAAAAAACCAAAATGGGATTTAAAGAATGAGAGCTAATGAAGCCAGGTAAATTCTTTACACAGGACACAAAGGTTAAAAAAATGTAACAAATTGTTGTTCTTTAATTTCCACGAGATTAGCAACTCAGGATCTGAGTCTCAGGACTTTATAAGACATAAAGGAAAATATGGCTGCCGTGGTAGTGTAATGAATACATGAAAATCGGTGGCTATGAATCTTCTTTATAAACTGCTAATACATAGATCAATAATAGAAAGTGGTGAACTGATGATTCTATTTCAAGATCTTACTCTAGTAAACTGTACAAAATTTTCTTTATAGTAACCAAATATTTCACCATGTTACTAAATCTTGTATGTACTTCAAGACTTATGTGATCTTTTTTTTTTTTAATTTAGGTTGTTTATTTTTCATTTCAATGAACATCTAGGACTTATGTGATCTTAATGAATAATATTTATCTGAGTCTTGCTCTTTTATTGAACAATAAGCTTCTCAAAAGCATTAATCATCTTTGTACCCTCACTATATTTTCTAGTATTCATATTTAAATAGATTTAACTCAGTAAGTATACTAGAAATTACAAGAAAGTTTTGATCTGTTGCTGTACACAGGGTCACTCAAGTCAGAGTAGATTCAAAAGCACCTGACAGTAACAACAATATAAATTCTCTAGCAGAGAAAGAGAAAATCATTAAGCGGGTGGGTGGATGAATATAAATAAATACAAAAAAAAAAAACCCACCACAACACAAAGGTATTAGTTGTTGTGTTTACTCATTTCAAGTGGCTGAAAAATAAAATAATTGTCCTTTAGGTTTGTCAAACATTTCTGATTGCAAATTTCTAAAATGCATTGCACACCATGCTACCTTGCAACAACATCTTTGGTAACACTGCAGTACTGAATAAAGTAGGAAATTCTTTTAATGCATGTATGAGTATGAATGAGCAAAGAGATAACAGAAGTCTTTAAAAAACAATTAACAACAAACACCTGATTTTCCTATGATAATGCTGCACAAATCTACTTGTTTTATCGTAACTTATCTAAGTTCGTATCTACATTATACAGTCATTATTATATATCAGAATCTAAAAAGTATAGTGAGAGACTCAAATGTAAATTTCACAAGCTGTGACTGGGAAGACAATGGTCTAGAAAAGAGCAAGGGAAAGTAATTCTAACAAAATTCAATTATTAATGAGATTCAAAGTTAAGGTATACAGTGTAGGTAGAAAAAGAAAACATTGGACAATTTGAAAAGAACAGATTTCATATTCATATATAAATACATTCTTAACTTCACAGTAAACATTCATCCACTCAATATACTTTAATATATCTAAGTGTGTAAAAAACAAGAAAAGACACACCATACATTGTTTGTGTCCTAAAGAAAACACATAAAATAAAAGAGAAACAACTTAGAAAATAGCTATTACTTATATTGGTTTGTGAGATGAAAAGTGCTACTGTTCTTCAAAGAGGTAGAGACTGCTCTTAGGTGAGGACGAGATTCAAAGATAAGAGAAGCAGTAGGGAGGTATATAAGACTGTCTAAGAAACTATTCACAAATGCCAAAGAGAATGGCATTACAATTTAAAAGAAGACCACCTCTAGTTATTAAAAACACCACAGCTGTATTTGTTGTTAGCTGTGAGGAAAATATCTGTGTTTTACAGTACAACGTATTTCAGCTGAACTGTAGTGCTAGAATACCGAATATGGACTGCAAAAAGTCTACCTTTAAGGAAGTATAACCAGGGTGCTCCTTCACCAACCCTTGGAAAAAAAGACATGCTGGAAAGGTGGAGGATCTAAGAAAAACAGAAGGGCCCTTCAGCAAGATGTACTGACCCAATGACACAAAAATAAACTCAAGCATATATTATAGAATTTGAGAATACTGCACACCCATGTTTATTGCAGCTTTATTCACAAAAGCAAAGGATTGGAAACAACCCAAGGACCCATCACAAATGAATGGATAGAGAAGGTGTGGTATGTTCACACAACAGAATACTACAATGCATTGAAAAACAAGGAACTCATGAAATATAATACAAAATGGGTGACCCTGAAGGACATTATGCTGCGTGAAATATCTCAGTCACAAAAGGACAAATATTGCATAGGGCCACTGTTGTAAAACAGGACTAACATCAGGGTTGAGGGAAGACTGAGAAAGAAGGAGTAAATAATGTATACTGCACTGAAACAGATGACTGGAGAGAACTGTTTAAAATAGATATATGATTAGGTATTACTGTCATGGCAGGAGTCCAGAATGAAGGCTGCACAGTGGAGTGGACTTGAGAGGAGGGATTGTATAACAATGAAATAATTTTACTTTTCAAAGAGAAGAACGAACTGTAGGGGAAGGGGTACGTGGGGAGAAAAGTGCAACAATGAATGAATGGAAATCAAAAGTTACTAAACTTTCATTACAATTAATTAAAAAAAGAAAAAACCTTGCAGAAAGCAAACAGGCAATGAAAAAGAATGGTATAGTTCAATTATTAATCAAAAAAAAAAACAGAAGAAATGGGAAAGATCTAGTGTGGAAAATAATGTGTTCCAATTTGTCAATAAACCAGTATAAAAAAATAAATTTAAAAAAAAAAAGAATTTCAGAATAGTGCAGGATAGGCCAGTGTTCTTAACTGTTGTCCACTGGGTCACTATGGGTTATAGTTTACTTAAAGGCACCTAACAATAATATAGTGCAGGTCTCGTGGTGTTGTCCATAAAGAGTTGTGCTGCTATACCAAAGACCACATTTCCCTGGTGCTGCAAATTTACCAGCTTCTGCTTGGGAGAAAGATGTGTGATGCACAGCCTTGGAAGAACGCTAAATAAACAACTGTGAGTTACTTCTGATTTGCTGCAATAAGCGAAGAGAGATTTCAACCATCATGAAAATATTTTGCTATTGCTAAAACATAAACTCCATGAAAAATTGATGCTCCAATAAGAATAGGTTCAAGATTAACCCTAAAGAAGAAACAATGCCCAATCAATACCCTCCTATCTAATTATCTCTACTTTTTGTATTATTCCGATTAAAATTTTAGAACTCTATTTATATCAACCCAAACACAGGCAATTCAAATCCACCAGCTTCTCTGTGAGTAAAAGATGAACAATCTCTTCCCATGTAATTTAGTCTATTAAAAACTGCTACACATAGGTTTTGACTCAACAGCACATTAAAACAGTAAAACAGAAAGAAACTACTGTTGTTGTATACCCTCAAATCAGAATCAAATCATAGCTGACCTTCTAGGTTTTCGGAGGCAGTTATTCACATGGAAGGAGACTGCCCCTCCATTTCCCGCAGAGCAGCTGATGGGTTCAAATCAGACGACTTTGGGAATGCAGCACATCTACCCATAGGCCACCAGAGCTCCCCTATAGAAAAAAACTAGTGGAAAGGAATCGCGCTGCCATGCAAAGATAAGAGGTACGAATCTACAAGATACTCCGTGGAAGAAAAAGGGCAATCTCTTGTGTAATTTACTATTTCTGAAAACTCACTGGAGGGCCAATTTTGGATCGATTTCTAATCAAGAGTACATAACAACAATAGTTTTAAATAATATTAAGTTGACTCATGAGATACTTATAATTTAAATATATCAATGTAATATGTGTTCAGAAAAGTATATTCTGTAACAATAAAAAAAAAAAAAAGCAACTGACTCAGTTTGTGAGACTAGTACAGGAGAAACCTGTCCACCTCTCTCCCAGGAACCACCAGAGCGGCGCAGTTCGGTTAGCAGCACAATTCTTTGAACTATAGTCTTGGCACCAGCAGTCAGGAAATCAAAAGACAAACTGCACTGGAAAAATCTGCTGTCAGGGACTTCTCCACAGTACTGAGAAGCAACGATGTCAGTCTAGAGACTAGATGTGCCTGATCTAGGCCATTGTCTTAGCAATTACTTACTATGCATCCAAGAGCTGGTCAATGTCTAAGAATGAAAGAAGAGGAATTGATGCCTTTGAGTTGTGGTGCTGGAGAAGGTTCCCAAACATACTGCGGACCGCCAGGAGAACAAATAGGTGTGTCTTGGAGTGGATGAAATTAAGTTTCTCCTTGGAGGCTAGGATTTTGAAGCTCTTTCTCACATACTCTGGGCACGCGGCCAAGAGGAACTGGTCCTTGGAGAAGGACATGATGTCATGCTTGAAATGGTGAAGGGGCAGTGCAGAAGAGGAAGACTCTGGATGATATTGACTGAAAGAGTAACTAGGGCAGTGGAGGTACGTGTGTTGTAGTCAGTGAAGCTGGCTTAGGACATGGCAGGTTTCAGAGCTGTTGTACATTGGATCGTTATGAGTTGCAGGCAACTTGACAGCACATAACAACAACAACCAGAGCTATATAGATTCAACAAAGTGAGAAATCAAAAGAAACAGTTTAGCAAAAGGAGGACCAGCTAAGAAAAGTTACTTTAGAAAGCTATAAGATTTCAATTTTTTAAATTGGTACACAACAGGATCAAGATTTAACAAATTGAAAAAACTAGAAAACAAGTGAATGCACAAATGCAGCACTCTAGTCAGTATGGGACAACGCTATTTCTGAGATAAAGAAAACAAAAGCTCAAGAGTTCCCCAACTCAATGCCTAGGGAATATATATAGGAGGGTTACTAGTATGATTGCCATATAAACCCAAAACCAAACTCAGTGCCTTCTAATCAGCTCTCCTATCAATAATTCTATCCTAAAAAAAAATAATAATTCTATCCTATGTGTTATGTACCAAATCTATCAGGTTTCCTAATCATCACAATGTATCTACAATTTTCCCATCACATATATGAAGAGACTGAAGTTCAGAGAAACAATCTCCAATAACACAGCTCTCTAGGATCAGAATCAAGATAAAATGTAGGCCTATTTCTGATTGAGAGCCCATTTTGAGGTTTTGGTTTGTTGTGTATTATTTGTTTGTTTGTTTGTTTGTTTGTTTTTTAAAGCCTAATTTGTGCAGCACTTTCCACTGTGCCACCACCCAATGTGAAGTGTTAGCATCATGTGACATTATCACAAACTTTACATATACCATATGTTGTTCTGTTGTTTTGGTTTTTTCCCTAATTTTAGAGTGTGTGTGTGTGTGTACACACATACACACACACACAATCTGGGCTTCACTGAACCAAATAAAATAAGCACAAAATGAGATCAAAACATTTCCTTAAAACAACACACATATTTTGTCTACAAAGTATTAACTTGCTTTATAATAGAATCTGACTTAATAAAATAATGTTTAAACAGGAGTGTCCATATTACCAATTGGGAAAAGTGTCACATAATGTTATTTATATGTTAATTAAAGATAGTATGATACAGATTTACTGTTGTTACAGCATGTATTTACATATTAATGAAGAACTGACTGGGAAAGACATCGTGTGACCAAAAAGAATTATAGGGACTATTTTCCTGAAGTAATTCAACCATTCAGAAGAGATGTTATAATCTATTTATAGATCACAAGTTTTAAATTATTGGTCAAGGTATTTAAAGTTTGGAAGAAAATGAATAATAAAAGAAAGATTTCAGCTCAAAATTATTCCTTTGGTATCATGAGGTAAGGCTACATTTAGTTAATAATTTTAATGATACATGATAATTTTTTAAAAGTACCCCCACAAATCCTTCTTAATTTTTAATTAAGAAAAGAAAAACGTTAACTGTTTTAAGCCACATTCAAAAAAACTTGACAATAGCTGCATCCATTGACATTAACATAGTAATAACTTTTTTAAAAAATAAATCCCTATTTTAAGACAAACTTGACTAATATAATATCTCTCAAATTAACTGCTTCTCTCATAAAGTTGTTGTGAGAACTATATATGAAACATAAAATGGGTTTCTAAATTAAAAATTAAATACGCCATACTTATGGAAGGTTTCTCTATTAAAAAATAAATTAGGAAATCTTTTTCTTCACATTTCTCAGAATACAAGATAAACAAATTATTTACAAAATATTTACAACTCCACTTTTTATGTCAGTGCTATTACACCCAAACACTTTTATATAATAGAAAGGCAATTACATCATCCTTCTATAACAAATAACCAAGAAAGCAAGTAAAACACAGACGACAATCCAGGAACCATGAGCAACAAAAGGAAGAATGATCAATTATATCAAACACCAACTGAAAGGACAAACTAAACAAAAACATTCTAAATGAAGGCAACTGAAAGGGTTCTGTCACTCTAAGGACATATTAGTGTCTGAATGTGTTTCATTGACAATGCAAAAGCATTTGCCTGTGTGGATCACAACAAATTATGTCGTACCTTGAGGAAAACGGGAATCTCAGAACAATTGACTGTGATTATGAGAAACCTATTATTGGACCAGGAAGCAGTCCTCAAAAAAGAGTAGGGAACTACTGCATGGTTCAAAACTGGGAAAGGAGTGCATCAGGAATGAATCCTGTCTCCTTATCTTTTCAACCTGTATTCAGAACAGAGCAGTAGGGAAGAAGGGCTTTATGAGGAGAAATACGGCCATCAGAACTAGAGGAAGACGCATCAACAACTTAGGTTATGCAGATGAAACAACCTTGCTGGCAAAACTGAAGAAGACCTGAAGCATTTGCTGCAGAAGGTCAACTGTAGTTTTCAATAAGGAATTAAGTTGAATATCAAGAAGCCAAAGATTCTCACCAGTAGGCCAACTGGCAGTATCATGATAGATGGAAAAGAGATTGAGGCTGTTAACAATTACAGCTTGCTAAGATCCACAATAAACACTACTAGCAACAGCAGTCAGGAAATCAAAAGGAAAATTGCATTAGGAAATTCTGCTGTCAGGGAGCTCTCCAGAGTGCTGAAAAGCAATTCTGTCATTCTAGACACTAAGGTGCACCTAATCCAGATTGTGGTCTTCGCAATAACTTGTTATGCTCCAAAGAGTTGGACAATGACTATGGATGAAAGAAAATCTATGCTTTCAAATTGTGGTGCTGGAGAAGAGTCTTGAACATACAATGGACTACCAAGAAAACAAATAGGATGAAACCAAGTTTCTCCTTGGAGGCTAGAATTTTGAAGCTCCAACCCAGATACTTTGAGCATATGGCCAGGAGAGACCAGTCTCTGGAGAAAGACATCATGCTCAAAAGGGTGGAGGGACAACGTAAGAGAGAAATACCCAGGATGAGATGGATTGATACAGTCACTGGGGCAATGGGGGTTGGATTGGAATCAGTCTAACTGGCTCAGGACAGAGCAGGCTTCAGAGCTGTATAGGGTCATACATAGGGTCACTATAGGTCGCAGGTGACTTAATGGTACATAACAACAAAAACAACAGTACACATAGGCAGCAGCGGTATCCTAGTAGTAAGGAGCTGTGCTGCCAACCCAAAAGCACATGGTTCAAATCCACCAGTTGCTCTATGGGGAAAAGTCTCCACCTGTTTGATTTAGAGACTGTCAAGAACCAATGGAGAGTAACTGAGATACTTCCAACTCAACACATAACAAAAGTATATATGTATTGTGTGGGTTTTTTCTTTTAAATTTTTTGTATTATTTGTTATGTATGTACCATCAAATAGGATTTGACTGGTACAGGAGGAGATTGTCCCTCCTTCTTCAGCAGAGCATCTGGTGGATTTAAACTGCACATCTCTGGGACTGCAGTGCAGCTTCTTGCCACTAGGCCACCAGAGCTCGCCAAAAGTATATATGTATTGTGTAAATACATAAATAAAACTGACATATGAGGACTTCTAAAAATAAGTTCCTCTGTACATCAGAAACTTTTCCCAATAAGGGTAACAAAAAGACTACAAATTTGGGCAAAGTATTTAGCAATGACGTTTCAGATAAGGATCTCATAACTAAAGTTTACAGAATACTACAAGATTTCAACAAGAAAAAGATTGATAACCCAATTAACATAATGGGCAAAAGATATGAAAACGCTCTTCACAAAGGAAGCTATTCAGATGACTAACACATGAAGAAATGTTCAAAATCACTGGCAATCAAAGACCTGCAAATAAAAAAAACCACATACCATCTCACTCCAATAGCAGTAACAAAATTTAACAGAACCGTGAGCAATAAATGTTGGAGAGGACATGGAAAGACTCAAACTCTCATGCATGACTGGTAGGATCGGGAGTGGTAGAATCACTATAGAAGGCAGTTTGGTGTTTCCTCAAAAAGCTAAAAACAAAAATCACTTAAGACTCAGCCATTCTACTGCTAGGAATACACCCCAAGGAAATTAAAACAGAGTCACAAATGGAGATATGTACTTCTGTGTTCACAGCAGTGTTATTAATAATAGCAAGAAAATGGAAACAGCTCAAATGTCCAGCAATAAAAGAATAGATAGAGAAATTGTGGTACATTTACACAGTGGAATACTATGTAGCATTAAAAAATAATGATTTTGTAAAATACTCTATATCATGAGACAGTCTTTTTATGCTGAGTGAATGAGGAATAATACTGCATATGACCATTATTACATAAACAGATGGATAACTCAGCAAGACACATATTAAATTTCAGAAAGGGGAGTTAGAAAGGAGGAAGGGAACAGACAAAGGTAAAGGGGAAATCACCAGGATAGTGGAGGTTAGGGGTGGATGGTGGGTGAAGGAATAGGAGAGACTCAATTCTAAAATTTTAACTAAATATGAACTGAAATCACAACTACATAAGCTACTGAAATCTTTTTAAATCTCTACATTCCTAAATAGCAGGGAAAGCTGTGGTGGCCCAGTGGCAAGGAGCTGCATTGCAATCCCAAAGGCACACTGTTTGAATCCATCAGCTGCTCCACATGAGAAACATGGACAATCTCCTCCCATGTGATTAACTGCCTCTGAAATCCTGTTAGAGTGTCAGCTGTGGGTCAGTTCTGACTCAATGTTAGTACATAACATGAATACTAAAATTGTTTGGAAGTCAAGATTTAAGTGTCCACCAAAGGCTTAGTAATTACTCTATGAATATTTGCAACATTAGTTTATAATTTATTCTTATATCGTTTCTATATTGTTTAAATTTCTCAATTTCTACATCATTTAAAAATAAAACAGAAATAAGTCAATTATCAGTAAAAAATAAGAACAAAATTTTTTATAAAATTTTAAAATGTTCACCATAAATAAAACAGTACAAAAGTTTAGAAAGAGATTGAAATTCAGTTCACATATTCACTTACCAAGCTTCAGGCAACAAAACAGCATACTCATGTGGAGAAGTGGTTTCTGGGAAGTTAGAAAGAATCGCAAGGCGATGAGGAAGCAGGTCTGAGCCATGGTAAGTAAAGAGAATTTCTAGGGCTTGAACATTACTTTGCTGTATAAAAGAAAAGAGGCAAATTTCTAATATTAATCTTAGAATTAAAAACATGACCTCATAGGATAATATAAAAATCTAAAATTTTAGAAATTCTTCTATGCAAATTCTGATATGAATTGATTGGAAATTTTCTTGATTTTTCCTTATCTGTATCAAGTTTCTAAATCTAGTCCAATAACAACTGTTACATTCTAAAAGTCACATTTATAATTTTATGTCATTTTTTTATTATTCACAGTTGCATCATTTTCTCTATCAACATTACAAAAAGGGGGGCAGTATAATAGTAAATACATAAATTTCATTAATTAGAGTATTTGAATATTTAGAATGTCAATGATAGTTATCTTACTGAGAAAAAATAAATTACCCGAGCATAAGTTCTTGCTGACAGAACAATGTTCTGATTTCTGAACTTCTTAAAGAATTCGGCATCATAGCTCTGCTCAGATCCATGAGGCACTCCTAGGATTTCCTAAGAAAAACCAGTGCTTTAATGAAATGGCTTTTAACTGAACGGTGAGTCGCAAGAAAATATTTCCAAGCTTTCCAATAATGGGTGCCTGAATAAACAAGGTCTAAATTAATTCATTCCAATCATCAACTGTTAATCAACTAAAGTACCACGTTTACACTCCACTCAGTATTTTGATAGTGGCCATATTTATAACTGATGGTTTTATTCTGCGAATCTTTTTAAATGTAAGTTAAATTGGCAGAAAGTACAAAAATCACAGACAATGAAAATCAACCACCTTATATAAATAATAATGATCAACAGATATGCATGAAAAACACTTGTCACCTCTGTATGTGAATTTGACATTTCATTTACTGTTCCAACATGATCTATGCAAAGCATAATCATAAATGGACCAAATGCTTACAAAGTTCCAATATGTGCTAGGGACACTGTGACAGACAACCCTCATACAATAAACTATACACTTTCCTTACTCCCCAAGTAGTTTCAATCTAGTAGAAAAGACAAGCAAATGGAAACAGGTAAGAAAGAACACACAAAATGGGTGTAAAAACAACTACTTTTATGAGAACACAAAATATTTCCTAGAAGTGGCACCTAAGCTGAAACATGAAAGACATGGAACCTACAAGAATGAGACTCCACTAGTATATGATATAAAAAGTCACATATGTCATGATTAATGATGAATGCCACATATCTAGCACAATGCCTTTCCCATAAAAAAGAATTGGTTGGACGAATTAACTTACTGGAAAAAGAAAAATAAGTAGTTGTGCGGGGAGGTGAGAAGAATGCAGTGAGTTGAAAAGATCTACTGTAAACATTTTCAATTTGGAACTATAACATATCTATGTATCTGGGGGGTGGGGAATAAATGTTTATGCTCTCTGCTACTAACTGGAAAGTCTGAGATTCAAAAGCTCACTAAGAGGAGTCTAAGAAGGCATGCTGGAGAAGTGATTCTGAAATGTCACAGCCTTAAACACTCTGTGGACCAATTTCATGCTAAAAACATGTGGTCATCATGAATGAGAACAGGCACAATGGCGACTACCAACAAGCACACATCAAATGAGATGTTAGGTCAAATGAGACAGATTAAAATTCTGATTAAGTATCATTTAGAGTTATTAGTAAAGATAAGTATATGATTCCTAGAGTGATCAAGTAAAGTGAAATGAAAATATTAAGGATCAACATTATTGAAAAGATAGAGAAGCCAGAAATTACTCCATCTATTTATGATTATATGCACCAACAACGAGAGCCAAAGAGGAGGAAATAGAAGTTGGTCAAACATGTAATCAAGATGCATTGATAATAATGGGCGACTAGAATGCAAAAGTTGGGAACAGAGAAGAAGGTTCAGTAGCTGGAAAATATGGGCTCAGTGAGAGAAATGAGGCTGGAGATAGAATGATAGAGTTCTGTACATTCAATGATTTATTAATTGCAAATACCTTTCATAAGAAACATAA
>NW_006399759.1:27197731-27215817 GCF_000299155.1 Elephantulus edwardii | reverse complement strand
GTCCTCCTCAGTTTCAGCAGGCAGGGTTGTGTCATCTGCATAACGCAGATTTGTTCTTAACTTCTTGTTCCCAATAATCATTTCCTTTATCAATCTCAGTTAAAAATCCCATAACCCTATCCTAGATTTCTATCATCACCAAGTTGCTGACAGGATGGCTCAATGTCAAGCACCCAAATACAGGACTACCAACCTCTTTTTTTTCAGCTTGTACATTTGTGTGATACTCTAGTGACAAGTATTATCATATCATTAGCTGTGACACTACTACATGCCTACTATAAGCAGCTACTTGAAGAGGTGATAAAGGTATAGCCATCATGGCACATGCTGAGTAAAAGAACTCCAAAAGAAATAAAAATGTAATGATTTGAAATTTATTTTAATACTTGGGCAATTTCAGTTATCAGTGTCATGTTTAAAAGCAATCCAAACTACATATCTTTATTGAAATGTTGATCAACTGAACTTGCAAACTGCACCTGCAAATTGCACAAAATCTCAACAGTCTTAAGAGCACAAAGCTAGTACTGAAATGGGTACCTTAAAAGTTTTTACATTCTTTAAAATCCAAGTATAGTTTTAAAAGTTCAGCTATCTTAATTATGGTCCTAATTGGATCAAAGTTCAAGCTATTATACTCAAACTACTAACAAATCATTAAAGGGAAGTCAGAAATATCCATAATAAAATCATTAAACCTTCATCTATAATGAAACTTGGTCCTTGAGGTAGAAAAATGTCATTGGTTATAACAAAATAAATCAGATAAAAGGAAATGAAAATGAACATAATACTAGGAAAAACAAGTAAAGTGAAATGGGTAATGCATTCTCAATCCTTAGTCTATTGAAACAATTCCTGGTATTTTACTATCAATGAGTATGTCAGGCTATTCATTCCCACTGTTGTTGTTTATTTGTGCTGCTATCTTTAAAACTGCTCCCCAAAATGGTGCCCATAATTGAACAGGTTTATGCAATAATTTTTTCCCCATGTTAATAGTCCTAACATACAAAAGCATTTTATTTCAGAACAACTATAGAGTTTACAACAACAGTTCAAATTAACATAACTACTTTGATTAAAATGATTCCATACCTCATATGTTGCAAGTCGATCCAAGTAGGTTAATAATTTCAGTCTACAACGGCAAAGTTCTTTTTGTTCCAGCATTAACCTGTTTTGAAAATTACATTAAGCCACATGAATGTCCTTAAAACCTTATTTCTCTAAGAGTTAAATAGAATAAAAATTACTAATACTCCACTGATCCCACAACTCATGGAACAGAACTCTAAAGCAGAAGGGTAAAATGATATTTAACTCATATAAGTTGATGGAATAATTAAGCAATTATTGCCATCAAAGAACATATTTCAATGACTAGTAATTTTAAAAAAATTACAAATGAATAGTAATAGATGATTTACTTTGAAAAGTTCACTAATTTAAGGAGCTCTTGTCTCCTCATGAGTTCCTTTTCCTTTTTATTCTTGGCAGTCTCTTCTTCATCAGGTGAAATCTCTTCATAGGAAATGTTGTCAATGTCTATTTCACCAGGTAATGCAAATCTGCAAGGAAAAAAATTATTTTTTAATTCATGGAGTAAAATTCTAATTTCCTCACTTTCACTAACTATTAAAGTGAATAGCATAAAAACAACTAATGATTAGAAAGAAATTTTTGCTAAATGATTATATCCACAGAATGAGGAAAACAACTAACAGTCATCATCATAGGAAGAAACGAAAAATACCAAGAAAATAAAACTTATTGAGAAAATCTGTGGATTTTACCTAATGCAAAGCAACCAATGCAGAAAGCGTTACCAACTGAGTTTAAAATTTTACTCACTCCTGCTAAAGACTTTAAAGCAGTAATGAATGTCAGTTTCATTTAAATTATTCATCAACTATACTACCGTATTTATATTTTAAAAGAAATTCCAGATGTCTGGTGAGCAACTACTCTTGTCAAATAATTTTATTATTGTTATTAACTGACATTTGTATGGTACTTAAAGGTTATGAGGTGCTTTCCCAAGATATATAATTTAATCACTCATAGTAATTCTGTGGAGGAGGAATAGTACTACAGATGAGGAAAGTGATGTTTAAATTTGCTGAAAAGTCTTTCATCTATTAAGTAAATGCAAATGTCTGCCTTAACCCCACAGCTTAAAAATAGGCAACAGTTAATAAATATAGAATTGGATCTTTCTTCAGTACCAAACTACAATATGCAAAGGTATTTAACATACAAGATTGCCGTTATCTTGGGTTGTTAACTACCGTCAAAGCATAGACAGAGGGGAAGGAGAAGCTGAGGCAGGCCTGTACGATCTGTGCTGGTGCTTCCCCTGAGGGCCAGCAGCTCTTCCAGACCATTCACAAGAGGTCATGTGGGACAGGAGATGCACCTGTCCCAAGGTAGTTCTGGCTGGTTGTGCCACAGATGTCTTGACTGTCCGGTGACCGTATTCATGAGAGCCCAACCAGAAAACTGAGTGCTAGTGTTTTGAAACTATTCTGCGAATCCAGAGATGTGGGTCATAACCATGTTCCACCAAAAATAGTATAATCTCAGATTGTTTTCTCTGGGATTCAGTTTCTTAACTAAACTTAGTTTTGGATTTGATGATCCTTAAGGTCCCTTTAGAGAGCTCTGGTGGCCTAGTGGTAAGAAATTGTACTGCAAGGTCACAGTTCAAATTCACCAACAGCTTTGTGGGAAGACAGGCAATCAACTGCCTCTGAAAATCTGCTAGAGGCTCAGCTGTGAGTCAATTCGGACTCAACGGCTCACAACAACAATGTGATTTCTTTAAGCAGCTCTGGTGGTTTAGTGACAAGAAGCTGAGCTGCAATCTAAAGGCACATAGTTCAAATCCACCAGCTGGTCTGTAGGAGAGGGACGGGCACGCTCAGCCTGTGCAATTAACTGCCTCTGAAAACCTGCTAGAGGGTCAGGTATGGGTCACTCCCAGCTCAACGGCAACAACAGGAAAGTTGGAAACAACCCATATAGCTGACCCTCCCGTGGAAACATCAATCAAAAGCAACTGTTTCATAACAGAATGACATAAATTTTTAATGTTCAGCCTTATTAATATGTTATCTCAAAAGTTTGCACAAAGTCCTATTTGGTTTTTAATTCCAAATCTTTCTATAACTAACCTGCCATCATCTGCTCCTTTCCCTATTGCTATAAGAGCCTCCAGGTCAGTGCCTTTTAAACCATACTGAAGGAGTTCTTTTGCAGCATCCACATTTTCAGGAACTCTTTCCAAACACTCATGCAGAACCCAGGATCGTTTCTTTATTTTACTCTAGAAACAAAAGAAATAAAAAAGAGGCATTAAAGAACTTATGATTATCTTAAAACATCTTCCAAAATTACAGGGCTACCCATGAAGTATTGTAGTGTTTCTGTCAAGTCGCAATCCACCCGTAGCTGACTCTCCAGCAAGTTTTCAGAGTTAACATGGAAAGATAACGCTCATCTTCCCCCCGTGGATTAGCTGGTGGATTCAAACCACATACCTTTGAGATGCCAGTAAATTCCTTACCATGACACCATGAAGAGTCACGAAGCAGTATACCTACTTAAGTACTTGGTGCTAGAGAACTTTATCCTAAAAGATAATTCCCTAACACTGATTAGAAGCACTGCATATGATTGAATTTTTTTTTCTTTCTTCTTCTAATGACTCACATCTAAAAAAGAGGGGGAACCCTCTCTTTGTATTTACTGTGGTCTCCAGACTGCATTCTGAATAAATTATAAAGTAGGAAAGACGTGAAATATTCTAACAAGCATTTTCACTTGGTGTTTCACTATGAATCAAAACTAATGAAGCACAGCATATCAACGTTCCGTATTTACTTTACTATAAGATACATTACACAATGCAAAAAGAAAAAAGATATATCACAGTACAGATGATAATCTAATAACAAAAACAAGCCACACCAGGCTGTTATTTAGAAAGATCAAGGTTCTGATACTTCCTTCCATTATTTCCACAGATAGTAATTCAAAATTCCTAAGCTGACCTCCTCTTAGAAAGAGATGTTAGGGTTCCAAATTTAGAGTATCATTTGGTTCATACTCTGGATACATTCCTCTGTCGTTTTAGTTGTCAGGTGTCATCAAGTCAACTATTCCTCACAGTAACCCTGTAAACAGACTGAAACTTTGCCTATCTTGCGCCATTAATCACGATCGCTGGCATGTTCAGTGACTTGTAGCAAATTAGCAAATCTTTTAAGAAGCTGAACTCTATGAAGAAGAATGTGGCATCAAGATCAGATGAAGACTCATTAACAATCTGCACTATGCAAATGACATAATCTTGCTTGCTGAAAGTGAAGAGGACTTGAAATACTCAGAGGATCCAAGACTACATAACAGCCTTCAATATGGATTGCACCTCAACATCAAGAAGACAAAACTCATCATTGAGCTAATGGGCAACATCATGATAGATGGAGAAAACATTAAGACTGTCAACAACTCCATCGTACTTGGATCCACAATCAATACCCTTGGTACAAGAACTCTGGAGATCAGAAGACATACAGAGTTACACAAGTCTACTGTCAGAGATCGCTCCAAATTACTGAGTAGCAATGATGTAAGTCTGAAAAGTAACATGTCCCTGATTCAAGCCATGATCTTTTCAATCACTTGCTATGCACCTGAGAGCTGGACAATGAATAAGGCTGACAAAGAAGAATGGATGCTTTTAGGTTGTGGTGTTGGAGAGGAGTACTTAGTAGCTTATGGATTGTGGAAAATCTAAATACACAGGACTTGGAAAAAGTGCAGCTAAAGTGATCCTTGAATGCCAAGGATGGCGAAACGTTATTTAACATATTTGGGGCATGTTTTCAGGTAGAATTATTCCTTGGAAATGGACATCATGCCTAGAAAGGTAGAGGCTCAGCAAAAGAGCAAGTTGTTCAACAAGGTAAGAGTGAAAGAGTGACTGCAGCAAAGGGCTTAAGTGTGTCAAACATGTTGAGTAGGGCACAGGAAAGGATATGTCACAGATCTGCTGTTCACAGAGTGACTATGATTCATACACAACTTTATGGCACCTAACAATAACACAGTCTCGCCAGACAACATGCCCAAAGTATATAAGGTGAAGCTTCACCATCCTTGACCCTAAACAGCACTATGGTTTCACTTCCTTTGAGACAGACTTGATCATCTTTTGCCAATCCATAGAATGGATATCCAATACACTTTACCAACAACACAATTCAAAGGCATCAATTCTTTTTTTAGTCTTATTTATTCATTATCCATTTTTCATAGGTATATAAAGTAAGTGAAAACCTATTTCTTTATACAATCTATAACAGCAATTAATTCTTCAAATGTCTTGTGCATTTCCCATGCCTATAGCTGTAACCTCAAAGGCACATGGTTCGAATCCACCAGCTGCTCCTCAAGAGAAGGATGGAGGTGAGCTCTAGTGGCCTAGTGGTAAGAAGTTGTACTGCAATCCCAGAGGTGCGTGGTTTGAATCCACCAGATGCTCTGCTGGAGAAGGAGGGACAATCTCCTCCTGCACCTCTCAGATCTGATTTGACAGTACACACAAAAAGCTAATAAAATAAAAGAAAGAAAAGGATGGACAATCTCCTCCTGTGTGATTGATTTACTATCTCTGAAAATCCACTGGAACATCAGCTAAGTGTCAGTTCCAAATCAATGGTACACAACAGCAATAAACAATAGCTTCCTACTAGGTCAAATCAGGAGCCTATCAGGGTTTCTTGAACATCAGTTTCCTTCCATCTAATTCATCTTCTACAAGAGCTTCCTCTGTAACTTCATGGTCAAAAATCCACAATATTACACAAAAGATTGTTTTCAAATCAACATCAGTATCTCAATATTCTTCTAGCATGTTTGCCAATATTCACTGTCAAATGTTCACTGCCAAATGTTAGCTCTAGAGAATGAGCTTGTCCTAAAAATATTTACTTTGCATCTGATACTGAAACTGACATAATACAGAACTAAAACAGATTTAGTCACGGAATTCTTTATTAAATTTATTAAATTCTTTATTAAATTTTAAAATTTTTTTAAACTATTTTTTCTTCTGAATTAATGAAGATCTTTCTTCTTTCAAGACTTACTTTAGCTCTTTTCAAACCCTTATCCAAAAGGACTGGAATAACACATCAACAAAGAACTGCCACAGATACAGCTGGATTTAGAAGAGGTCGTGGTACTAGGAATATAATACCTAATGTTAGATGGATCTTGGCTGAAAGCAGAGAGTACTGGAGACAGGTTGGCTCAGGACAGAGGAAGGTTCAGAGTTACTGTACATAGGGTTGCTATGAGTTGCAAGCTGGCACATAACAATTCAAGACATCCTCAATATAATCTTTCATAATCACTGTGTTTTCTCGGGAAAATCAGAGGCTTCCTAAAAGCAAACGCCACATAAATGCTGTTTTTAACCCTTAACTCTGTATTTATTAAAATTTTTCTTATTTTTGCATTTCCTAACACATATACTTTTTAAGGAGACAAATTAGTTCTCTATTACTAAGAAAATATCAATATGTATGTATGTGTGAGCTTGCATTCTTACTGTCGTAATTAAGTTAAAAGAAAGATAAATACAAGATTCATGTCCTAATCATTCTCATGCTTTCTCATCACTCATATTTTACCTTGAAAAATGAGTTCTTTTGGAATTTGGTGAAAATGGTATCTTTTCCATACAAATTTTCCAAAATATTGTTACTTATTTCTAGTAATTCATGGATATAAATCTGTAAGTTAAACAACCATCAAGAAATTTCCCCCAAATGTCTTAAGATCTTTTTAAATGCAAAAGACATTTTCCTTTCTAAATGTCAGGTAAGAAGACATACATTCTAAAAGCATACTTCCTCAAAAAGGCATAAAGGATAAAAAAAATTACAGTCGACATAAAAACTTTTATGACACACCTACCCCATTACCCCAGAATTGAATCAATCCACTGAAGGTCTTCCTCTCTTGCAATGTCTCTCCACCCTCCCAAATAAAACATCACTCTCCAAGGACTGGTTCCTCCTTGCATCATGTACAAAGTATGTTAGACAAAGCTTCAGAATCCTTGCCTGCAAGGAGCAGCCTAGTCTCACCCCCTCTAGGACAGGCCTGTTTTTTCTTCTAGCGGTCCACAGTATATTCAATTCTCTTCTCCAACACCACAGTTCAAAGGCATTAATTATCTTTCTATCATTCATAGTCATTGTCCAGCTCTCTGATGCACAGCAAGTAATTGCAAAAACGATGGCGCACCTTGGCCTCCAGACTGAAGTCATTGCTCTTCAGTACTTTGGAGAGGTCGCTAACAGTAAAATTTCCCAATGCAATTTGTCTTTTAATTTCCTGGCTGCTGGTGCCAAGAGTGTTGACTGTAGGGCCAAGCAAACTGAAGCTGTTAACAATCTCAACGTTTTCATCATCTACCATGTTGCTGCCAATTGCTCCAGTGGTGAGAATCTTTTGTTTTCTTGATATTGAGCTTCAATCCATATTGAAGGCTGCAGTCCATAACCTTCTGCATCAAGATCTTCAGGTCCTACTCAGTTTCAGCAAGCAGGGTGTGTCACCTGTATAATGTAGATTGTTGATGAGTCTTTCTCCATTCTTGATGCCACATTTCTCCTCATAGAGCCCAGACTCCCAGATAATCTGTTCTACATATAGATTGAAAAGGTATGAAGATAGGACACATCTCTGGCATATACCCGTCCCAATTTTGAGCCATGCAGTGTTTCCATGCTCTATTCTCATGAGTGCCTCTTAGTCCAAGCACAGGTTTCATATAAGCAAAAGCAACTGTCCTGGGCTTCCCATTCTTCTCAGAGTCAGCCACAGTTTGTTGTTTTCCACACAATCAAATGCCTTTGCATAGTCCATGAAACACAGATAGACATTCCTCTGGTACTTTCCGCTTTCAGTCAAGATTCATTTAACATTAGCTATAATATCTCTGGTCCCACAGCTTCTTACAAACCCAGCCTGTACGTCTGGCAGTTCTCTGCTGATGTGCTGTTCCAGTCGCTTTTTGACGATTTTCAGCAGAATCTTGCTTGCATGTGATATTAATGATATTGTTCGATAATTTCTGCACTCTGTCAGGTCACCTTTCTTTGGAATGGGACCAACTGCAGATCTCTCTCTCTATATATATATATTGCCTCTTAACTATTTCTCCTTTGCAGACTAAAGAACCACTAAAGAAAAGACTCATTTCTGGTCTTGGTATGCTTAAATTCTTTTCTTCTTGCTCCACTGCAGGCAGCAGTATCTGTGTGAGACATACTGTGATGTTCAACTCCCATCTAGCTTTCTATCTTTATGGGAATATTCCCATCAAGTTTTTGGGAAAATTCCCATCGAGTTTTCATGGCATTCTTATGAGCAGATCTCCAGGGACTCTCCCAGGCCCCTAACTGGGAAATTTCCAGATACCGTTTGCCTGCATGCAGGTTGGAATTTCTCCTTTGCAGACATGCCTATGGTTCCTTATCTGTCACCTTGAGTGCTATGCACTCTAATAAAGTGTTTTCTGCTTGCCAATTTCTCGTTTTTTCCTGACCCAGGAACAGCTCACTGGTATCACATGAGACATACTGCATGGGCAAATCTGCTGTCAAAAGACCTCTCCAAATTACTGAGAAGCTATGATGTCAGCTTGAAGAGTAAGGGGCACCTGATACACATCATGGTCTTTTCAATCACTTGCTATGTATCTGAGCTGGACAAAGAGTAAAGATGGCAGAAGATCTGAAGTCTTTGAGTTGTGGTGTTAAAGGAGAGCACTGACTATCTCAATCACAAAAGAACACACAGATATGTTGCAGAGAACATGCAGTCAACAAGTAAAGATGAAAGAAGATGAAATGATGCCTTTCAGTTGTGGTGTTAAAGAAGAGTATTGACTATCCCATGGAAAAAAGAATAAACACATATGTCTTCGACAAAGTACAGTCAGAATGCTCCTTAAATGCAAAGATGACAAATCTTTATTTCACAAACCTGCTAAGAGAGGTTATTCCTTAGAAAGAGACATAATGATTGGATAAGTCAGCAAAAGAAAAGAAGACCCTTTGTGAAATGGATTGAAGAAGTGACTGTACAACGTGTCAGGGATGATGAGAGTGGCACAGGATAGGACAGGTTCATATCTGTTGTTCATATGGTCCCTCTGAGTTGTACAGGACTTGAAGGCACCTAACAAGAACAGCAGCTAAGCCCATATTTCATTCTGTCAATCTCATCAACCAGACATTAGTAACCATGGCCTCAGGCATGGAACTCCATTCAATGTGATGCAATCACAGTTTCTCCAATAAGATTTGAATCTCAACTTTGGAAAGAAGACACTCTTAATTCCAAATATGTTCCCTCTTTGAGATAATCTCCTTCAGCTCCAGCATATTCTTTAGCATTCACTTTATCCTTTATATAGAGTGTGATAGTACACAGAGTTGCACTGCAAAGCAAAAGATGAGCACTTCAAATCCACAAGTTACTCTGTAGAGGACGGTATAGCACACTCCCTACCCCCTACAAAGATATACAGCTCCAGAAAACCAATAGTGGGTCACTATGAGTCATAATCTACTTAAAGACAGTGTATTTGAGCGAATCAACAGTAACTAGAAAATAATTCTCTATATTAAACCTTTTTCTGGTCAAATTATCATTTGGTTTCTGGCAATTTACAGGATCTACGTCATGACCTAATTAAGGAGGACCTGAAGCATTTGCTGCAGAAGGTAAAAAAAAAGAAACAAAACACTGCAGCCTTCAATATGGATTTCATCTCAACAGCAAGAAAACAAAGATCCTCTCCACTGTGCCAAAAGGCAGCATTACAATAAATAGATGGAGGAAGGACTGAGGTTGTTAATGATTTCATTTTGCTTGAATCCACAATCAACACTCTAGGCACAAGCAGCAGAAAATCAAGACAATATGTTGTTGTTGTTGTTGTTGTTGTTGTTGTTGTAAAGTGCCTTCAAGTCGCAGACGACTCGTAGCGACCCTATAAAGGAGAGTCCTCGACGCTTGGGTGCTTTTCATCCTCTCTCCAGGTTCACAGGGTTTTTGGAGGCAAGCTATTATGGACGTGGATGCCACTCCTCCTTCCAAGCTTGTTTTAATTGGGGACCTCCACCGCACTCTCTGTCTGCATTGGGTAACTGACCATTAATGCATTTGACACATCAGTGTCACAGTGTTTAGCCTGTACAGCAACTTGTACACCAGGGCTATATGACCTAGAGGAATGTCTGAACAAAAACAATGAAAGACTAGCCCAAGGGCATCAGGCCCGATGACCCTTCAGTGTCTTAAAACCTGGCACACCCAAATGCTGGCAAACTGCTTTCCCCAGACCCCCAGTTCATCTGGCAAGGCCATTCTGCCGACACCCATGTGGGGCCAAAAGAACATCATACCACAAGTGCCCTGAGCCCTCAAACCTGGCGTGCCTCAAGAAGCCAGAGTCTGGATTCAACTGACATTAAATTTCCCAAGACCCTATGTGGGACGCAACCTTTCAGTATACAAAGGTAAAATCTGTGTTGACTCAGCAATTCCACTACTGGGAATATACCCTGAAGAGACCATAGCTGACATCCAAGCAGATATATGCACACCCATGTTTATTGCAGCTTTGTTCACAATAGCAAGGAGTTGGAAACAACCTAAGTGCCCATCAACAAACGAATGGCTAGAGAAGCTATGGTATATTCGCACAATGGAATACTATGCTGCATTAAAAAACAAGGAACTCATGCAATATTATTCAAAATGGTTGACTCTGGAGAACATTATGCTGAGTGAAATATCCCAGTCACAAAAGGACAAATATTACATGATGCCACTGTTGTAGAATGGGACTGTCCTTGGGGTTGGGGAGAGACTGAGTAAGATGGGTTCAATAATGTATACTGCACTGAAACAGAGGAGGGAGAGAACCGTCTAAAAGAGAGATGTAACTGGGTATCTCTGTCATCACAGGAGACTAGAGCGAGGGCTGCATGGTGGAGGGGACCTGGGGGATTGTTTGTAAAACAATGAAAGAATCTTTTCTTTTACTTTTCCATAATTTTTGGACTCATGTACTTATAACTTGTTAGTCAAATTTGTGTCTTCTAGGTTGCAACACCCCCATGATACATCTTGAAGGATATGTACATGTACAGCCAAGCACAATCAATAAGAGTGCATCTGAATTCCAAAATCAATCTCCATAATAGTCTATGTGTTTCCTACTGCCAAAGGGGCCCTTTAGAGTAGTGAGAGAAGATCTTCACCCTGAAACCCACAGCGTCCCTTTTCAGCAGGAAGTAGCTAAGAGAATACGCCGTCCCCTTTTCCTTATGACTCAGGGTGAAGTCTCTCTCAGGGAGGAGTGATAGGGAATGGCAAAGGATACACTGACAAAGGAGATTAATCAGAACTGGCTTTGACAAGCACTGTGGCATTTGGACAAGAACAAACTGGGAGGAGGATAGAGAGAATAGTGCAACAATGAATGAGTGGAAGCCCAAAATCTCTGTAAATGTTTATGAAAATTAATAAAATATAATTATAGAAAAAAAAAAAAAAAAGATCTCTCCAGAGTGAGTACTAAAGAGCTACAATGTCAGTTTAGGGACTACCATGCACTGTCTTCTCAGTTGCTTGCTCTGCATATGCGAGCTAGACAATGAGTAAGGTTGAGAGAAGAGTTTATATAAGCCTTTGAGTTGTGGTGCTAGAGAAGAGTAATGAACATAACACAGACTGCCAAGAGAACAAATAGGTCTGTCCTGGAGAGGGTGAAAGCAGTTTACTCCTTGGAGGCAAGGATTTTTAACCTGTCTCACATACTTTAGGCTGGTGACCATGAGGGAGCAGCCACGGAGAAGAACATCATGCTTAGAGGGGTAGAGGGTCAGTGCAAAGAGGAAGACCCTGCATGAGATGGACGCACACAGTGTTTGACAACAGATTCAGGTGTTTCAGAGATAGTGAGGTTGGCTCAGGATAGCACAAGGTTCAGAGCAACTGTTCACAAGGTTGCTAAAAGTTGCTACAACCAAAACACTCTGGTAGCTTAGTGGTAAGTAATTGCACTGGCAACGCAAAGGTACAAAGTTCAAATACACCAGCTGCTCCATGTGAGAAAGATGGGCAATCTTCTCCTGTACAATTTGCTGTCTCTGAAAACCCATGGGAGGGTCAACTATGGGTTGGTTCTAACTTGATGGTACAGAACAACTGGCTATGACCAAGAAGATGTTGGCTTATCAATGAACATGTGTTCATATGCCTTCAGCATCAAAGTCTACTTGCGGAGGCAACAGAACCTGATAACAAGACAATGCTTTCAGTTCTGTAACTGTATTCCATCAGCTAAAGAAAAACTAGGAATATAAAATAGCACAAAATGATGGCCTATAACCAAATTACTTACCATGATTTTGAACATACAACAAAACCAAGATACTTAAACATACCAAATAATTCTGTATTGAAGCAATGTTGACGGCAGACTTTCTCCACTGCCTCTGATATACCAAATCAGTATCCAGGCCGTAGGTGTGAGCCAATGACAAGGCTTCCTCATATTCTTCACTTTCAATCTTTAGGAAAGAAAACAAACAGAAACATCACATTATTGAGTTATTCACAACATTATTAGATAGTTCTTCATAATAGTTCTTCATAAACAATGGTACTCTCTTGAAAGAATATTGTGAATTGCTAATTTTGTTCATGTGCACTGCGAGAGCATTAGCAAACATATTGAGGGTCTGAGGTCAGGTTATTTGTTCTAACAATTTAAAAGAAATATGAGGAATAGAAAGTGAATTTTCTAGTATGATGGCAAAATCAACCAGACCCTTACTCCATGGAATCCTCCTAAAACACTACAGGAACAGAATAAATAAGTAGAATGCAAAGTGCTGGTCCCAGGGGAAATCCTAATTGGAAAATGAGTGTCCATATTTCATTTCTCAGTAGCCACAGTCTGAGTGGGAAATTTTACTTAAACATAATAAAAAGGTGAAAGCTACAGGCCACATAAAATTAGCAAAAACAAAACAAAAAAAGTACTAAGAAATAAAGTAATCAGTCTTTAACAAATTCCCAAGTGGACTTCTATTTATTCATGGTTTCATTTTGTCTTTTCCATTATAAAGCCCAACAATATTTTTTCAAGTTGTTCCACAACACTGGTCTTTTTAAAACATCAATGATATCACAATCCTTCTTTAAATGTCTTTACAAAAGAAAAAGTTATATTTTTTTTCTCAGTAAAATACGGACTCCCTCAAACTTTAGCAACACTCTCACCTTTCTCTGATAAAGTTCTTCTGGAGTTGTAGATCTCAAACTCACAAGGCGGTAATTTTTTGTAATAGTTCGTGGGCGTTTCCTTGGTGGAGCAAATCGCTCCATTTCAGTCACTAAGTAAAGGCCTTGTTTTATATAACCAAAGTAGCGAGTCTTGGCAGATATTTCATGATCAGAATCAGAATTATCTTCTCCTTCATCTTCTTCTCCAGAAGACCTTGTCTCTAAACGAGACCTTTTGGGGGCAAGTTTAATTTCACACTGAAAAGTAAAAAAAGATATTTAATTATCAGTGAGGAACTAATCACCAGGCTTTAGTGTTAACAACAGAATAGTATTTTTTTACTTCAATGGTTTAATAAATCACTCATATCAACCAAATCATTAAGACTAAGAATAGATTAGAACTATCCCAAACAAAAACATACATTAACAGTTTCAAAACTATACACATATGTTAGTAATTTTATGTCTCCAAAATTAACTTGGTTTTTAATAGTAAGCCATTAACAAAGTCCTGAAAATACATGTCATATAATATTTTTAGAGAAAGAAAGAAGCTAAGGATATTAATTTTATACATGGTATTTCTCTCCCTGCTATGAAAAATAACTTTTTGTTTGTTTATTTTGGGGTTTGTTATTCCTATTTCATTGGTTTAGAAAAGTAACAATAAGGTTTATTTGCCTTACCAAAAATAACTTTCTTTCTTTAAAATATCTCTAACATCTGCACAAAAATTTATAATCTGAATTAGCTTAGATTTTAAAACAGAATTCTCTTTAACGATGTTTAGACACAATAAAAAATGCTGAAGTTAAATACAGCTATCAATTTAAAATGAAATGAAAGCTACTAAAGCTGTTACTCACGAATAACTTAAAAGAAGAATTTAAATGACCAAAATGTAACTTTAAAGAACTTCCCTCTATACTTAGGTCTTTCTCATGATAAATTATTTTTTTTAAAACGAACCAGAGTTTTTAAGGTATCAAACTCAATTGAAACCTAAGTTAAAGACTGTATTTCATAGGCAGTAATATAATTTTATATCTTAAAATTACTATTATAAGAAAAAGAACCAAAACTTCAGCAAAGAAAGACAGCTTTAGAAATAGCAAAATGGCTATAAATTTTCTTCATTCTATTACAAGGGTGTTATTTAGGGGGTTTTTTTTAACCAAACAATAGTATGGGACTTGGGTTGTGGGGGTTTTTTCTCTCCTGCTACTGTATCTAGTGTGTCACTCAAATTATGGGGCTTTTTTAGCCAGTAAACATAAAATGTAATCACGGGATAATTATGACTATATTAAACTCAGATATTTAGATTTTGGTTAAATAATGTTCACTCTTATACAAGCAGTTTTAAAAAATTAATACACTACCTCCAAGCTTAAAAATCCACCGTCATGAGTAGCAGTGACTTGAGGTGATGGTTCAAACCACTCGCAGGACTTTCCTAATAAATTCTTTAATGTTTTCACAGATGAAACAGTTAAAGCACCAGAGCAGCGAGCCAAAGTAACTGCACTCTCTGCCCACCAATTTACATCAATCAGTGGGTAAAAAGACTCTTTATCTAATGGGAGAAAAATGGAGACACGTTTCTGAATCTATTTTAAAATACAATATATTTAGTCCAAAAATCACCTTCAAAACCATATTCACGTACCTTATATAGGCCATAAAAACAGGCAGGCATAACTTGTCTGCTCATGATTCATTTTACTATGCTTTCTAGGTACATTCATTTTCACAAATGGAGAGTTTGTGGCAATCTGCCAATGAACATGCCTACTGGTACCAGTTTTCCAATAATATGTACTCATTTAGCACTTCTGTATTACATTTAGGTTATTTTACCAATATTTCAAATTATTCCCTTAGTCATTACATTTAATAGACTACCCAAATACACTGCTGCTGAGTTAAATCCACTTCATACTAAGCTTCCACTGGATTCTGGAAGCTGTAAATCTTTACAGGAGTAGACTGCCCCTCTTTCACCCTAAAGTATTTAAAAAGTCAGCCTTTGGTTAGCAGTCTTACAATCTGGCACACTGCAATACTCCTTCAAACAGACACCAGTATATTATAAATGTAAATGATAAACTTTTACATACACTGTGAAGCCAAAAAAATCCACATGACTAACTTTATTGCAATATTCAATTTGTTACAGTGGTCCAGAAGTGAGCCCATATATCTCAGAGGAAAGCCAATACTGAGTACTTGACAAAATATTGCCAGTATGAATACAAGTAGAGGCCTAAAAAGTCTATAGAGCAATTCTGTTGTATAATATTGATTTTTCATGTTTCAGAAAGGGCCCAGCAACACCAATATTCATTCAAACATTATTCACCTATGAGGTATAAAATAATAATTCATTTCATGAATAGATAGTCCTGACAATTTCAGAACAACTATCCAAGATTGTAAGAATATACAGGCAAATAAAAGTCCTTTTTTAAAAAAACTAATATATTCAGGAAAGTGGCATGTCAACACATCCAACATAAAAGTTGAAAAATAAGTATGTACAAAGAGTGTATACTATGAAAGCTCTAAAAACTCTCTATATGCTTATATATGACTTTTTAGGAAAGCTAAATGGGAAAATTTCACTCCTTACAAAGTGTAAAGATATTGATAATATAATCTAATGTTAATTTCTTTGTAAACTTACAATCCAATCAAAGGAAAAACACTAAAGATCAGATAGAAATTTTAGGAACAAAAATTAATTATGGTTCACTTAACTGAGGAACTGAAAAAGAAACAATAGTACTTATTATGAACTTTTTTTAATAATTCACATGATCTACAAAAGGATCTTAGTAGCTTCACAAACATACACAAAAATTTCATTTAAGTATATTTTAAAAACATTAGACTAAGAAGATCAAGAAAACAGGAACTCAGCATCATGATCACCCCTAATTTTTATTTTTAAAAAAGCCAAAACAAAACTACAACAACTAGACACTTTTTCTCTGTATTTAAAAGTTATATAAGTAGACAATTCTAATAAAATCATAAAACTAAGTTATATGGCCTCATGCATAACCAAAACCAGAAAGAACAAATATCAAATCACTTAATAATCTCTCTCCTGATAAATTACTTTTATACAAAAGACTGTTTCTGGGTGCATATTTTAGATAACTAACAAAAAGATCTAAATCAAAACGTGGTATTATTCCTCAGTCAATATTTAATGGTCTCTAAATGTAAATTCATATTTTCCGACAGGACAGAGTAGAACTGACCCATAGGGTTTCCAAGGCTATAAATTTTTTTGCTTAGCTGATGGATTCCGAATGAGAATCTTCCAGTTAGCAGTTAAGCAGGCCAGCCCAGTACTACCAGGATATTAGGCTTGCTCTGACTTAGAATCAAGTCAAAGGCAGTTATTTTAATATTTAGTTTTTGACTCGTGACTAAAAATTTTATAGGTGATACTTAAAATATTCAGGGATATTTACCTTTGGTAATCTGATTAGAAGAAAAAATCAAATTAATCTTCCAAAAGATTTTTTGTTTCATTCATTCTGATTCTACAATGACAATGACTTTTACTTATACATGAATGCTGATTCAAGTGTTTTCTAGTTATGAAATAATATATGTTCACTGTAAAAAGTTAAAGAAAAAACCCTTCAAGTATAGAAATGTAATAAAGTGAAAATCCTTACACAAATTAGTTTCCTCTTTCACCTACTAAACGTAGCTAATGTTTATAATCTTTGAGGCCTATCTTTCAGATGTTTTGCCCAAAAACACAGCTTAGTTTTGAGTTAAGTTTAAGCTACCTTGTTATGGTAGGACACTGTAGTTTAGCCTGAGCCCAGACTCAACCTTTGGGGAAAGTCAACCGCAGGAACATCGCCTGGCCTTCAGAAAATGAGATCTGACAGCCAGGAGACAAAGAGTGGGCCCTTTTGGTCCCCACTTCACTGCAGCTGCTGGCTGGCCTAGAAGACAGCTAAATAAGAAACCATCTTAAACAGGTGACTTCTCCTTTGATTCCTGACCACTCCTCCAGACCCACTCACTGCCTCACCTACAGTCAGCAGACATAGAGCAGACCCTTTTGAACCTCACTTCACTGCCTAGGAAAAGAAGGCCTTACCAGATGGTTTTCCTAGTAAATTTTATGAAGAATTCAGAGAAGAATTGTTACCACTTCTACATAAAGAATTTTAGAAAATAGAAAAGATGGAACCATTTTATGAAGTAGTATCTCTCATGAAGACAGACGTAAAAATGCTCAATAAAATCCTGGTGAAGAGAATCTAACAACACATAAAAAAAAAATTCACCATGACCAAATTGAGTCATAACAGGTATCCAACAATCGTTCAAAATAAGAAAGACAAGTAATGTAGTTTATCAACTTAACAAAGCACAGAACAAGAACCACATGATCTAATCAACTGATTCAGAAAAGGCCTTTGACAAAATCCAACAACCTTTCCTGATTAAAACACTTAACAAAAAATAGAGGAGAATTTCCTTAACATGATGGAAAAATACATACACAAAACCAAGAGCCAACATTGTTCTTAATGGAGAGAGATTAAAGATATTCTCCTTGAGAACAGGAAGCAGGCAAAGATGTCCATTATCACCTCTCTAATACTGTACTGGAAGTCTTAGCCAGAGCAATAATGCAAGAGAAGGAAATAAGA
>NW_006399759.1:27188638-27197478 GCF_000299155.1 Elephantulus edwardii | reverse complement strand
ATATAAATGCAGATAAGAAAAACAATATCCATCACAATTGCTAATCACATAAATACTTGGAAGCAAACTTACCTAGAGACACAAAACACCTATACAAGAAAATTACAAAACATTATTACAAGAAATAAAAACGACCTGGAAAAATGGAAGAGACTTGGAAGAATATACAATGCTCATAGACAGGAAAACTCAGTATGGTGAAAATGAAAATTATATCAAAAACCGTCTACACATTCAATGCAATTCCAATACACATCAAATTCTATTCTTCAATAAGATAGAAAGGCAATTTCTAATTTTATCAAAAATGGAAAAAGACCCCAAATAAGTAAAGCAAGGAGGCATCACACTCTCTGATCTCAAATCCTACTACAGTCATGGTGGTCAAGACAACATGGTACTGGTACAGGGGCAGACATATAGATCACTGGAGTAGAGCTGAGAACCCAGAAATCAGCTCATCTACCTATGGACAATTGATTTTTTTTTAATTTTTTTTTACAAGGAGAAAAAAAAAAACAGTTAAGTGGGGGAACTATACTCTTTTTACAAATAGTGTCGGCAAAAAAGGAAAATTATGTAGAAAACTCAAGCAAGACAGAACCCTCACACCATGTTGTTGTTATATGCTGTCAAGTAGCCTGCGACTCATAGCAACCATATATACAACAGCCCTAAACTCTGCCCTATCCTGTGCCAACCTCACCATCTCCGACACACCTGTCCCCATTATTACTCTAGTCACTGAATCAATACATCTCATCGAGGGTCTTCCCCTCCTGCGCCATCCCTCCACACTCCCAAGAATGATGTCCCTCTCCAAGGACTGGTCCCTCTTTGCAATATGTCCAAAGTATGTCAGATGAAGCTTCAGAAGCCTTGCCTCCAAGGAGCAGCCTGGCTTCACCCTCTCCAGGACAAACCTGTTCATTTTCCTACCAGTGCATGGTATATTCAATACTCTTCTCCAACACCACAGCTCAAAGCCATCAATTCTCCTTCTATCATCCCTAGTCATTGTCCAGCTTTCTGATGCATAGCAAGTAACTGCAAAGACCGTGGCATATATCAGGCACGCCTGTCTCAAGACTGACATCTTTGGACTTCAGCACTTTAGAAAGGTCTCTAACCACAGACTTTCCCATTGCAATATGTCTTAATTTCCTGGCTGCTGGTGCAAAGAGTGTTGACTGTGAATCAAGCAAACCAAAACTGTGAACAATCTCAATTTCTTCACCATCCATTATGACCATTCCAATCAGACCAGTAATGAGAATTTTTGTTTTCTTGATATTGAGTTTCAATCCACACTGAAGACTGCAGTCCCTGACTCCACAGCAAGTGCTTCAGGTCCTCTTCAGTTTCAGAAAGCAAGGTTATATCATCTGCATAATGTAGATTTTTGATGATTGTACATTCTTCCTCCAATTCTGATTCCACATATCTCCTCATAGAGCCCAGCCTCTCGGATAAACTGTTCTGCATAAAGATTGAAAAGGTATGGCGACAGGATACAGCCCTGGTGTACACCCTTCCCAATGTTGAACCATGCAGTGTTGCCCTGCTCTGTTCTGATGACTGCCTCCTGGTCCAAGTATAAGTTTCACATTAGCACAATCAAATATTCTGGGATTCCCATTCTTCTCAGAGTCAGCCACAGTTTGTAATGATTCACACACAACCAAATGCCTTTGCATAATCAATGAAACAAAGACAATCTTCAGATATTCCTTGCTTTCAGCCAAGATCCATCTAGTATTAGCTACAATATCCCTAGTACCACAGCCCCTTGTAAATCCAGCCTGCACTTCTGGTAGTTCTCTGCTGATGTGCTATTCCAGTCGGTTTTGGATAATCTTCAGCAAAATCTTGCTTGCATGTGATATTAATTATATTGTTCGATAATTTTCACACTCTGTGGGATCACCTTTCTTTGGAATGGGAACAAATACAGATCTCTTCCAGTTAGTTGGCCAAGTGGATGTTCTCCAGATTTCTTGACACAACTTAGTGAGCACATCTAGGGCAGCATCTGTTAGTTGAAATATGTCCATTTATACCATCAATTCCTGGGGCCTTATTCTTAGCCAATTCTTTCAAAACAGTCTGAACTTTTTCCCTTATCACTTTAGGGTCTTGCTCAGATGTTGTTTCATTAAATTCTTCTGTGTCTGCCAATTCTTTTTGGTATAATGACTCTGTATACTCTATCTTCTTTTAATACTTGCAGGATCACTCAATATTCTGCCCAAACCATCCTTAAGTATTGCAACTCGAGGTTTGAATTTCCTCTTCAGTTCCTTGAGCTTAAGAAATGCTGAGTGAGTTCAGCCTCTTTGATTTTCTGACTCCAGCTCTTTGCACATTTTATTGAAATACTTTACTTGTCATGTCGCTCAGCCTTTTGTAATCTCCTGTTCAGCTCCTTAATATCTTGATTTCTTTCTTCTGCTTTGGCTTCTGGCACTCCAGTGCAATATTCAGTCTCTTCTGACATTCATTTTGGTCTTTTCTTCCTCCTCCGTCTTTCCAATGACCTTTTGCAACCTTCCTGGCTGATATTCTTGATATCGTCCCATAACTCATCTGGTCTTCTCTCATTAGTGTTCAAGGCCCCAAACCTGTTCCTGAGATGGTTCTGAAATTCAGATGGGATAGACTCATGGTCATATTTTCATCCCTGTGGGCTTGATTTCACTTTTCTTAGCTTCAGCTTAAACATGCATATGAGTAGTTGGTGATCTGTTCCATAATCAGCACCAGGCCTAGTTTTCACAGCTGATACTGAGCTTCTCTAGCAGTTCTGTCCACAGATGTAATCTATCTGATTCCTATGCATACCAGCAAGTGAAATCCATGTATATAGCCTGTGTTTATGTTTCTTGTAAAATGTATCTGCAACAAATAAATTGTTGATTGTGCAAAATTCTATCATCATATCTCCAGCTTCAAAAATCAACTCAAGATGGTTCAAAGACCTAGAAGTAAAATTAAAATTGTAATTTCATAGAAGAAAATCTAAGAACTCTACAAACTTTATTTCACAATATGAACAGTCTTCCAAACAATGAAAAACCTACAAACAATAGAGGAAAAAAAAATAGATTAATGGGACCGTCATATTCCTATGCACATCAAAACGCTGCTCCAACAGGATAAAAAGAAAGCCCACAGACAGGGAAAAAGATATTTGGCAATGACATATCTGAAAAGGGACTTGTATCTAAAATTTCTAGAATATCCCAGCACCTCAACAAGAAAATAACTAAACACCCAATCTGAAAATGGGCACAGGATATGAAGACATTTTACCAAAGCAGTCAGACATTCAGATGGCAAACAAATACATGAAGAAATGTTTAAAATCCCTAGCTATCAGAAAGATGCAAATAAAAACAACAAAGAGATATCATCTCATTCCAGCAATAATAGCAAAATTCAAAAGAGTAACAAACAACAAATGCTGGGAAAGTTGTGGAGAGATTGGATCCTTTATTCACTGCTTGTGGGAGTATAAAATTGGTGTAACCACTATGGAAGGTTTTCTTAAAAGGTTGGAAATATAAATACCATTTGACCCAACAATTCCATTACTAGGAATACACTCTAAAGAAACCAGAGCTGCCACGCAAACAGATGCATGTACACACATGTTTACTACTGTGTTACTCACAATAGTAAAAGAGATAGAAACAAACCAAGTGCCTATCAACAAACAAATGGAAAGAAAAGCTATGGTACAATCACCCAAAGGAATACTATGCAGCACTGAAAAATTATTAACTTCTAAAATATTACACACCATGAGTGACATTATGTTGAGTGAAATATCTCAGTTACATAAGGAAAGATACTGCATAACATCACTGTTATAAAGCAGGATTGATGGGGCAGGTTGAGGGAGAAACTAGGAGAAGGGTGGATAGATAATGAACACTGCATTGGAACAGACGGGAAAGAATTGTCTTAATAGAAATATATGATTTGGCATTTTATGTAAGACAACAGTCCAGAAGAAGAGATACATTACGAAGTGGACTGGGGGAGTGCAAAGGACAGGGATGAGAGGAAACTGTGCCACAATGAATGAATATTTAAATTTAAAAAAAAAAAGAAAGTGATCTGGGGAGGGGGAAAAGAGGAGGAGGTAGGAAATGGTGCAACAATGAATAAAAGAAAACCCAACTTTTCTGTAAACTTTCATTAAAATGACAATTTAAAAAATTGGTATAAAAAATAAAATTTGCTGCTTTGTTGAACTCTAGGAAAGTCTTGATATTTCTTCAAAAGTGAATTAAAAATATCTACAGAGCTTTCACATTATTGTATTTCTAGAAATCTCTCTATGTTATAGGAGTTTTCATACAGTTATAAGGGTCTTATTTCGTACAACTCACCTTTTATTTTTTTTCTCTTCTCAGTAGAGAGCCTCCAGTCAGGATTAAGAGCATCATATCCGGGCTAAATAAGAAAAATATACACATGACTCTGACAACCATGTAAGAAAACAATGAGAAAAATCATTTAAAACTAAAAATTTTTTTATATGTGTAAGACGTAGATATTATGTTTTATCTGATCCCTCATATCTATCTGAATATTGTCCCTTCTCTATAACCATCGTAAAAAGCCAACTGTGTATATTTAAAATATACACAGGCAGGAACTGCAATTCAATCTAATGAAGAAAACTGCATACAAAAGAACAGTAAAATATAATGTACAAAATTAATACAAAGGAAGACACATCAAGAATTCATTCACACACACACACACACACACACACACACACACACATGTTGTTGGATAAACTCACTGCAAGTGGAGGCAGTTTTCAGAGACAGTAAATTTCACAGAAGAAGCCAAAACAGCATGGTCTTAGTACAATGAAAGGGACATAGACCAAGGGAACAGAATAAATAACCCATCTGTCATGGTCAATTGATATTCAACAAAGAAACAAAAGTCTATCAAATGAGGAAATGACAATGTCTTCAACAAATGGTGCAGACAAAACTGGACTACTGTCTACAGAAAGTGGAAACAGGGTCCCCATCTCACACCATACACAAAATTCAACTCAAGGTGGATCAGAGATCTAAAGTCCAAAACCATAAAGATCATAAGAGAAACAATGTTTAGAAGGTCTAGCCTATTTTATAGAGAGGTGACAAATACAGCCAGAAATGTGCACATCAGGAAAGGATAAGGTTAATAAATGGTCCCTTCTAAATACTAAATCTCTGTATGCATCAAACATTTTCCAATGAGGCAAAAAGAAACTCTACCAACTGGGAGGAAAAAAATTGTCAGCACCATCTCAAGTAAGGATCTCCTATAAAAAAGGTTTACAAAATTCTACTGGGCCTCCACAAGAAAGACTGACAACTCAATTACAAAACAGGCAAAAGACATGGAAAGATTTTTCACAGAGCAAGACATCTGGATGGCCAACAGACACAGAAAGAAATGCTCAAAATCACTGGCAATAAGAGAGATAGAGGTCAAAACCACAATGAGAACTCACCTCAGTAGCAGGGGCAAAATTTAATAGGACAGCAAGCAATAAATGTTGAAGAGGATGTGGAGAAACAGAAACTCCTAAACACTCTTGGTGAGATTGTAAAATAGCACACAATCAGTCTAGAAAGCAGTTTGGCATTTCCTCAAAAAGCTGAAAATAGAAATTTCATATGACCTAGCTATCTCCACTGTTTGGAATATACCTCAAGAAAATTATAACAGACACAAATGGAGATATGTACACCAATGTTCACAGCAAAATTATCCACCATCACAAGAGCATGAACAGCCCAAATGTTCAACTGCAATCAAATGGATTGAGAAATTTTGGTAAAATCAAACAATGCAATAATATGCAGCACTCAGGATCAATGATTTTGAAAAATACTATGTAGCTTGGGAAAGATTGGAGAGCATTATACTGAGGGAACTAACTCAGTCTCCTAAAGACAAATACTGCATAAGACATCACTGTAAAAATAGAAAGATAACCAGTAAAATGTGTATAGGAATCCAAGAGGGAAAGGAGTGGGAACAAAAGGATGATAATGGGCATAGGAGATGCTCATCTCTCTTTCACCTGCAGAGCATCTGGTGAATTTTAAGTGTTTGAATTAGCAGCACAGCTCTTTACCACTAAACCACCAGAGTCCTACATGTGCGTACACCCATTAGTCTATGGATAAGAGCTACTACTTTGTCAATAAACATCAGCCTGTACACAAGTAAACTAAGCTTCCCTCTAATATTTGGTTCCCATAGCTCTGAAAGTTGACTGGCTAGTTTGTATATCAACTCTCATTTCTAACATTTTATGACCACAAATTACATGAAGTAAAAAATACAATCATACCATTTTCAAACTGAATACATTCTACCCTAATTTCATGGTGACACAGTGTCGTTCCCAGCTTTAAGAATACAATGACAAATAAGTCTCCCAAATGCCATGAAAAAATTGAGACAGTCATAGTCAAATAATCTATCAAACTTCCAGAATTATAGTCCATGGAGAAATACTAGCCAAAATAGACTAGAGGTTAATTTGAAATCTTCAATTTAAATAAAGTCATGATATAGCTAAATCAAACCAACTGTGATTTTTCTTCTAAATTAACAACATAAAAAGAAATATCTTATTATCCATTTATCTGTGCCTCACACTAGAGAGTATCAAAGTAGTAATTCTGTCCTAGATCTGAAAGAAGTTCTTGTTATGCAGAACCATAATAACTCACTCAGTAGACACAGAGAAAATGTTTCTTTAAACGTTATTAGGGAAAAAATTTACCACAAAATATCATTTAAATACTATGAAAAGAAACTGAGTATTTTAATTTAAAAAATCACAAAAAGATATTTAAAATAATTAGAATACAATACTTGTTGTTTTGCACTGTCTAGTCAAATTAACTCATAAGTGACCCTCCAGTGGTTACTAATGGGCAGTAATTAGAACAGAAACTGTTTTTCTCTTTTTCATGCAATGTGATGCTGAACACTGTGACACTGATGTGTCATATGTGTAATGGTTACCTATGGTGGACAGTGTTTGATGGAGCTTCCTGATTAAAACAAGCTTGAAAGCAATACTGGCATCCACTTCTGAAATGGCTTGCCTCCAGAAACTCTATGAACTTGGAGAAATGATGAAAGTTATACAAATGTTCAGACCTTTCATTCACAGGGTCGGTAAGAGTCGTCTACGACTTGACGGCACTTAGTAATAACAACAACAATGGAATAGCTGGTGTATTCAAAAACAGGTACCTTTAGGCTGGCAAAACAACTTCTTTCCACTTAGACATCAGAGCTCCTTAAAATACAGTTTAGGTACATTTTATTAAAAATAACCAATAAAAATAAAATATCATCAGACCATTTACATGATACTTCAGAACTTTCCAGTGCCTCAAAATTAGCACTTTACATGCACAATTAGCACTCAACTCATTGTTGTTAGATTGCTTCAAGCTGACTTCAACTTAAGAAGACCCTATGAACAACAGATTTGAGCCTTGCCCTCTTGGGCAACATCCTCATGTTTTCAAATCTGCTCAAGTCCATTTTTGCAATCACTGTGTCAATCTATTTTGTCCAGGATCTTCTTCCTTCTCTGACCTTCCACCTTTCCTGGTATAATGTCTTCTTCCAAACACTGAAAGAAAGCCAAAAGTATGAGAGACAAAGTTTTACCTTTCTTGTCTCTAAGCAGTACCTTCATTGTACATGTTCCAAGACAAATATGTCTATTCTTTGGGCAGTTCTTAGGATACTGAGTACTCTTCTCCAACATCACAACTCAAAATTCTTCACTTTTCCTTATTCACTGTTCAAATTGCACAGGAAGCAACAGAAAATAAGATGGGTTGGATCAGGCACATCTTAGTTTTTACACTAACATCCTTGCTCTTTAGCACATTGGAGAGGTCCCTAACAGCAGATTTCCCCAAAATAACATGTCTTTTTGACTTCTTGACTGCAGTTACAATGAGTACTGATTGTGAATCCAGGCAAAATGAAATCCTTGACAAGGTCAATCATTTTTCCATTTTACCTATTGGCCCAGTGGGGATGTTAAGATGTAATCCATATTCAAGGCTATAATCTGTGATCTTCTGCAGTAATTGTTTCAAGTCTTCTTCACTTTCAGCAAGCAATGTCTTGTTATCTACAAAACACAGTTGTTGGTGACTCTTCCTTTAATCTTGATGTGACATTCTTCTTCATATAATCTAGCTTCTCAAATAATTTGCTCAGATAGAAAAAAGATAAAACCCTGATGTAGATTTTTCTTGATTTTAAATCATGTCATTTTCTTGTTCAGTTCAAAAAACTGCTTTTTGCTTTCTGTATAGGTTTCGACCGAAGTTCTGAGATTTCCATTCTTCTCAACTTAATGTCATAACTTGCTTTGATCGACACAATTACACACAAGTATATTCTTTCTATACATCCAGCCATGATCCATCTGACATCAACACTGTCAGGCTTCATTCCATGATCTCTTCTGAATACAGCTTAAATATCTTGCAATTTTCTGTCATTGTACTGTTTTAGCTTGTTTTCCAAAATCTTCGGCACGATTTTACTTTCCTGAAAATAGATTACTGCTATTGTTTAATAATTTCTATACTCTCTTGGATCACTTTTTTATGAAGGGAAACAAATACGGATCTCTTCCAGTCAGTTATAGCAGCACTATATTAAATATATTTTGAGTTATACATATAATGCCAAGAAAATGAGAATAATAAAGTTTCAATAATAGTTGAGGATTATGTCAAGTTATATCACAATTATATATGTACATATAT
>NW_006399759.1:27180315-27188424 GCF_000299155.1 Elephantulus edwardii | reverse complement strand
TCCAGTGCAATTTTCAGAGTCTCTTCTGACATCCAGTTTGGTCTTCGCTTCCTCTTCTGTCTTTGCAATGACCGTTTACACTCTTCCTGGATGATACCCTTGATATCCTCCCACAACTCATCCGGTGTTCGCTCATTAGTGTTCAAGGCCTCAAACCTATTCCTGAGATGGTTCTGAAATTCAGGTGGGATAGTCTCAAAGTCATATTTTGGTTGTTTTGGATTTGGTTTAATTTTCCTCAACTTCAGCTTGAACATGCATATGAGTAGTTGGTGGTCTGTTCCACAATCAGCTCTGGGCTTAGTTTTCACAGCTGATATTGAGCTTCTCCAGAGGTTCTTTCCACAGATGTAATCTATCTGATTCCTATGCATACCATCTGGTGAAATCCAAGTACATAACCTGTGTTTATGTGTCTTAAAAAAATTTATTTGCTATGAATAAGTCATTGATTATGCAAAATTCGATCATTCTCTCTCCAGCTGCATTTCTGTCACCAAGTCCATGTTCTCCAAATACTGAATCTTCTTCTGTGTTCCCAACTTTTGCATTCCAGTCACTCATTACCATCAATGCATCTTGATTGTATGTTCGATCGATCTCCGATTGTAAAAGTTGATAAAAATCTTCTACATCCTCTTCCTTGGATCTGGTTGTTGGTGCATATATTTGAATGATAGTGGTATTCACTGGACTTCCTTGTATGCGTATGGATATTATGCTGTCACTGACAATATTGTACTTCAAGATGGATCTAGCAATGACTCTTTTAACTATGAAAGCAACTCCATTTTTCCTCACCTTTTCATCTCCAGAGTAATATATCATATGATCCATCCGACTCAAAATGCCCCATGCCAGTCCATCTCATTTCACTAATGCCTAGTATGTCAATATTTATGCGTTCCATTTCTTCCTTAACAATATCTAATTTTCTAATGGTTCTCACATTCTATGTCCCAATCACTAGTGTCTGCTTACAACTGTTCCTCCTCCTTTGTATTTCCATACTTGAAAGCTCAACCTCAGTTGCCCTTTCTGTTATCTACATGTGTTCTGTTGTACATAGGGTTTTCAGAGGCCTGCTATTTCAGAAGTGGATGGCCAATCCTTCTTCCTAGTCTGTCTTAATGTGAATGTTTAGATTTAGGGAAGAATCAGACAGACCAGCAAGTTAAAGGTATATCCCTTATTGTGGAGTTAACTTTAGTGACAGTGTTGTCCCTGCCTTTCTCACATGCACCTTTACCTACTTATTTCCAACTCCACCATCCACCAGGATACCCATCCACTTCTACCCACTCCCTTCACATCTATCTCCCATTGACCAGCCCTTGATCTTATAGCTTATATATGAAGCATCCTTGGATTCTGTGATTCCGAACACCTCGAGTTGCTATAATCAAGGATGCTTTTGGCAGAATGTTGAATGATCCAGGAAGTATTAAAAGAAGATGGAAAGAATATACTGAGTCACTGTATCGAAAGGAATTGGCAGACACAGAAAAATTTCATGAAACAACATATGAGCAAGAGCCTATGGTGATGAAAGAAGTTCAGGCTGCTCTGAAGGAAATGGCAAAAAAAAGGCTCCAGGAATAGATGGTATACCAATTAACATATTTCAGCTAACAGATGCAGCCCTGGATGTGCTCACCAAGTTGTGTCAAGAAATCTGGAGAACAACCACTTGGCCAACTGACTGGAAGAGATCTATATTTGTCCCTATGCCAAAGAAAGGGGACCCAACAGAGTGTGGAAACTACAGAACAATCTCACTGATTTCACATGCAAGCAAGATTTTACTTAAGATTACCCAAAAACAACTGAAACAGCACATCAGCAGAGAACTACCAGAAGTCCAGGCTGGGTTTAGAACGGGTCGTGGTACTAGGGATACTGTAGCTGATTTTAGATGGATCTTAGCTGAAAGCAGAAAATACCAGAGGAATGTCTATCTCTGTTTCATTGATTATGCAAAGGCTTTCGACTGTGTGGATCATAACAAACTATGCCTGACTCTGAGAAGAATGGGAATCCCAGAACACTTGATCATGCTAATGCAAAACTTGTACTTGGACCAGGAGGCAGTCATCAGAAATGAGCAAGGGAACACTGCATGGTTCAAAATTGGGAAGGGCGTAAGCCAGGGATGCATCCTATCTCCATACCTTTTCAACCTATATACAGAACAGATTATCCGGGAGGCTGGGCTCTATGAGGAGAAATGTGGGGTCAAGATTGGTGGACAATTTATCAACAATCTGCATTATGCAGATGACACACCATGCTTGCTGAAACTGAAGAGGACCTGAAGCACCTGCTGCAGAGTGTCAAGGACTGCAGCCTACAATATGGATTGAGGCTCAATGTCAAGAAGACAAAGATTCGCACCACTGGACCAATTGGCAGCATCAGGATGGATGGTGAAGAGATTGAGATTGTACACAGCTTTAGTTTGCTTGGCTCCACAGTCAACACTCTTGGCACCAGTAGCCAGGAAATTAAAAGGTACATTGCCATGGGAAAGTCTGCTGTTAGGGACCTCTTCAAAGTACTGAAGAGCAATGGTGTCTCTCTGGAGACTAAGGTGCGTGTGATACAGGCCATGGTCTTCACAATCACTTGTTAGGCATCAGAGAGTTGGACAATGACCAAAGAGGATAGAAGAATTGATGCCTTTGAGCTGTGGTGCTGGAGAAGAGTATTGAGAATACCATGGACTGCTAAAAAAACAAACAGATTCGTCCTGGAAAGGGTTAAACTGGGTGGCTCCTTGGAGGCAAGGATTCTGAGGCTCCGTCTAACATACTTTGGACATGTTGTGAGGAGAGACCGGTGCTTGGAGAAGGACATCATGCTTGGGAGGGTGGAGGGACGGTGCAGGAGGGGAAGGTCCTTTATGAGGTGGATTGATTCAGTGACTGGGATAATCGGGATGGCAGTGTCGGAGACAGTGCGATTGGTACAGGAAAGAGCAGAGTTTAGGGCTGTTGTACATGTGGTCGCTATGAGTCGCAAGTGACTCGATGGCACATAACAACAACAACAAACATATCCCTCATTGCTTTATCCATTTCACAATTTTCATATGCCATAAAATTCAAGTGAACAAAGTAAAATTTATTTTCTCAAAATAGAAAATAAAATTAAAACAGAAAAGATAAGTTTGAGTATACTAGATATAAGGAGTAAAGTAATAATGAATCTTGAAAGAAAAATTAAGATGTAAGGATATAACTATAAAGGAAACATGTGAAACAAAATTACCTAAGCAATTTAACTATATTCCAGACATGAACAAAATGTCTTATTTACCAGATTTCTTACCAGATGGATTTTCATATTGATAACGAAAGCCAAAGCATTTAATCAACTCAAAATTGGATGGAAGTAATTTAGAGTAAGCGTTTTCACAATTATCTTTAATTATTAGGTTTTACAGAGAAAACAAGAACAAAGCTACCGAAAGCTGGCAGTTCAAACAACCAGTAGCTTCATGGGAGAAAGACAGGGCAGTGTGTTTCCATATAGATTACAGCTCTAATCTGTCTGACAGGACTGCTATTAACTCAGAATCAACAGCAAACTGTGATTTTTAGGTTTGTTTTAATATACCACACATTACTGTATAATCTATTTTAAATAATCTGATTTCTACATTCAGATTCTAAAGTTGCCATATATAAAGAGGAGGCAAGGCCCTTTCCTTTAAGACTGGCCTAGAGTTACCTGCCAATTTCTAGAATAATGAGGAAAAAAAGGAGGAAGTGTAGTTCAAGACTTGGTCTTTAATGAAGTTCCAGTCACACGAAAGCACTTGTAAAATTATTATATTACCCCTTATTTATTAATATTTGCACATTTCCAAGGCTTACACCTAAGGAAGAGTGCACTTCCCGAGTGTTATTCATATAAACTCTAAGGTCGTATCTCTCCCTTGTTTCTTATTAATATTATATAGTACTATTTGACTTGTCAAGATAAAAGTCATTATTTCTAAATATAAATTATACAAATGGATATTCTGAAAAAGCTTTAGCCTATGAAGTCAGAAGACTCAAATCAAACTGAAATCTTGATTCTAAAACTTACTGATTTCCAGTTAACAGCTTTCACCAAAATCACATCTTTTAAAATTAATTAGTATATTTTTTTTAAATGCTGTATTGTGAGACAAACTAAAATGGTTCTACAAATAGCAAAGCCTCAATATAAAAATCTAATTTCTTGTCAATAATCCTCCTTGGTATCACCAATTGAATTATATGTCTTTCCTCTGAGTTTATCTTTCAGTAATATCAAATTATGTCATTTTCATCATTTGCTTATCAATTTACTTAGAAAACTGTGTGAACATCTTAAGGGTAAGAATTATTTTAATTCTTATATATTTAACCGTATACCTTTAAGATGATATGTGTCTCTTATTCTGACACTCAATCGAAAGAACTCTATTATTTTATATATTATCATAAATATACTTGCAATTTACTCTTTAAATTACTAACAAATCCTCACAGAGCAAATTAAAAATTCAGACAAAGTAAAAGTGTTAAAATTCCTCTAACTTCCATAAGTGGAAGAATATACTAAGCTTAAGGAGAGAAAAATGCTATTGTTGTTCTTATGTGCTGTTGTGCTGCCTGCAACCCAGAGAAAATCTATGTACAGCACATCTGAACTCAGCCCTGTCCTGAGGCAGTCTCACTATTTCTTACACACCAACCTACATTTCCCCAGTTATTGTATCAATTCATCTCATCCGGAGTCATCTTTTCCTGCGCTGCCCCTTAACCCTTCCGAGCATGGACTGGTCTCTCCTGGCCAAGTGCCCAAAGTATGGGAGACAAAGCTTCAAAATCCTAGCCTCCACGAAAAAGACTCAACAGTGCGAAAATTACCAAAAGGGACGTATAGGTATAATATAATTCCAATACTGATCCTGTGATTTTTCTTCAAACAGAAAAAGTAATCATCAGCTGTACATGGAAAGGAAAAAGACCCAACACAACAAGATAAAGGTAAATAATCCAACTGAAAAATGGGCACAGGATATGAACAGACACTTCACCAAAGAAGACATTCAGATGGCTAACAAGCACATGAAGAAATGTTCAAAATCCCTAGCTCTAAGAGAGATACAAATCAAAACAACTATGACATATCATCTCACTCCAGTCAGAATAGCAAAATGTAACAGAACAGCAAGGTGGAAGTGTAAAATGGTGCAACCACTGTGGAAGGTGGTATGACGCTTTCTCAAGAAGTTGCAAATAGAGATACCATTTGACCCAGCAATTTCACTGCTGGGAATATACCCCAAAGAGACCATAACTGACATGCACACCCATGTTTATCGCAGCTTTGTTCACAATAGCAAGGAGTTGGAAGCAACCTAAGTGGCCATCAACAAACGAATGGATAGAGAAGCTGTGGTATATTCACACAACGGAACACTACGCAGCACTGAAAAACAAGGAACTCATGCAATATTATTCAAAATGGGTGACCCTGGAGGACATTATGCTGAGTGAAATATCTCAGTCAAAAAAGGACAAATACTGCATGGTGCCACTGTTGTGAAACAGCACTGACACAGGGGTTGGGGGGAGACTGAGAAAGATGGTATAAATAATGTATACTGCATTGAAAGAGATGAGGGAGAAAACTGTTTAAAAGGAAAGGAAAAAGATCTTGGATCGTACAACATTACTGAAGAATAAGAAGGATTCCAATTACAAAGTCCATAAGGAGTTGCACTGATGACCCAAAGGCCAAGTGTCTCTAGTTGTCTGAATCCACTAGTGGGCTCCACAGAAGAAAGATGGGCAATCCCCTCCCATGATATTCACAACATCAGAAACCTACTAGAGCATTAATCATAAAATGAAATTGATTTCATGAAATTTAAAGAAAAAAAGTGAAGAAGAGTAAAGTAGGAGGCCTTATACTTCTTGATCTTACAACTTACTACAAAACCATGTTAAATCAAAACAGGGTAGTCCTGGCACAACAGATATATCTATATATCAATGGAATAGAGCTAAGTACCAAGAAGTAAATCCATACATCAGTATACAATGGATTTTGATACGGAGATTAAATCCATTAAATAATGAAAAACCCAATTTTGCCAAGATCATTTGTCAAAGTGGTCATCTATTTCAGAAAACTGAAACAAGCTATATGCTTCATACTGTATACAGAAACTAACACACTCAAAGTAGATAGGAGCTAGGTGTAAATCATAGTATTATAAAGATTATTAAAGATAAAACTGAGAAACTTAAGGGAAAATTGTTGTTGTGTTGTTGCTGCTGTTGATTGTCATCAAGTCGAGCATGACTCATGGCGATCCTATGAACAGAGGGCCTGAAGCCTTTCTATAACTATCAACATTTATCAAAGTTCATAGAGTTTCCAGAGGCATGTTGTTTAGGAAGTGGATGCCACTCCTACGAGCCCAAAACTATGAGATGAATAGCTTATTAATACAATTGAAAACATACAATCAGCACAATATGAACTAGACAATTGGGATCTTCAAAAAGAGTAAAAAGATAATTTACTAACTGTGGAAAAAATATTTTGTAATAATTTCTCTGAGAAGTGGCTAAAATGTAAAATTTGTAGAAAACTATCACGTTAACAACAAAAAGATAAACCCAATTATATGACATGTGCAGAAGACATGAAAAGATGTATCACCAAGGCAGTCATTCAGATGTCCAAGGCACACATGAAGAAATGCTCAAGATCATTAACTATTTAAGTAAAAAAAAAAAAAACCCACTCAACTCGTTTCTGTCAAGTCTGAATAGACTCATAACTGAACCTTCAGAAGGTTCTCAGAGGCTGTTAATCTCAAAGAAGAAAAATACTCCTTTTTCTCCTGTGCAACTGCTGGTAGATTCGAGTGGCCAACTTGTGAATTGGCAGTGCAACCCCTTAGCCTAATTAGCTATTGGACAGAAGCAAGTTTAAAATAATTCAGTATTGTTTGATCCCACTAACATTAGCAAAGTTTGACGAAAAAAGAAAATAACAAATGCTGCCAAGGGTGTAGAGATATTGGAAGTTTCATACACTGCGTGTGGGAATGTAATATGGTGCAACCAGTATAGAAAGCAGTTTGGCACATTCTTAGAAAAGCTGAAATGTAAATATGAATTTATTAAGCTATCTCACCACTACTAAGTATATATCCTAAGGAGATAAGAGCTGCAACACAAACATATACATGGAAAATCATGTGCATTATAGCATTATTTGTAATAGAAAAGAAACGAGAACAACTCCAGAGTCAAAAAAAGAATGGATAAAGAAATTACAGTAAATTCACACTATGGAATACTAAGGAACATTTAAAAGGTAAAGAAAGAATTCTTAAAACAGAAACTAACTTGGACGAATCAAGAGGACATTTTGCTAAGTCCAATAAGTCAGTTACAAAAGGAAAAACGCTGTTCAAAGCACTATTATAACAAGCTAAGGCAGTGTTATAGAGAGGGAGAATCATTCTTCATTGCCAGGGAGAGGAAGGAAGGTAGAAGGACATAAACATTAGAAAATATATTATAGACACATATTAAGATTCATGAAGGGAGAGACAATAGCCAATGATCAGTACAATATTACTAAAAAAAAGGAAGACAGTTTTAGGAGGAGTAATAGAAATTAAAATTATAGAGAGGGAGTCCAAAATGTGCCATTACATTGAAAAAAAAATTAAAATTAATGTTATATAAGAAAGTATGTATGATATGTTCAATGAGAAATTAATTTGCTCTGTAAACTTTCACTCAGACAGTAATAAAGCATAATACAAACTTAAAAATTAAAGACTATAATTATACATGATAGATGAGGCAAACATTAATTTTAAAAAGAAGAGTTTACTACATCAAAATTGAGACAAAGAATCTAATAAAAAATTTTCAATTGATATATGCTAAAATTAAAAATGTATTAAATTAGTTATAAACCTTTGTATTAAAAAAATACACTCTGGATGAAATATGTTTACGGCATTGAAGTATATGGGGGAGAGAATAGTCTAAAAGTATTATATTTTAGGGCACTATTTTTATCGTAGGAGTATGCAAT
>NW_006399759.1:27179357-27179870 GCF_000299155.1 Elephantulus edwardii | reverse complement strand
AGACCCTATAAACAATGGATATGAACCCTGCCCTATCCTGTGCCATCTCCAACATTCCTGACACATAAAAAGTCCTATAGTCTTTCCATGTAATAAGAAAGCAACGTACATGGAACAACTGGCAGTCCCTGGGATGTGATAAAATGGACTCTGGAATGAGGCTGAGTGCTGAGAAGGAGAATGAACGGCAGTGAATGCAGAATTAGATCTAATAACAACAAGTAGCTTAGAGTTAAGGAGTTGCATTTCCCACCCAAAGGCACCTGGTTGGAATCCACCTGTTGCTCTTTGGGAGAAAAAAGGACCATTTCCTTCCATGCTATTTACTGCCTCTGAAAACCCACTGTAGTGTCAGTTATGCATCACTTCCAACTCAATGGCACATACGGAAGACAAACACAAGTAGAGTTAAGCCACTGCTTTCCTCTTAATTTCACTTCTATAAACTCAAAAATGTATCTGGGATAGATTGGAAAACCAGCTGATGCAAACATTCATGTTGTTGTTGTTGTT
>NW_006399759.1:27167264-27177642 GCF_000299155.1 Elephantulus edwardii | reverse complement strand
AGACCAGGCAACACAGAGGACTCCCACAATAGCTTCTGACACGCCTCCAGGTAACAAGCCCCAAGGCGGAGCCTAAACCGGTGGGGTGGAGCAAGGGAGAAACATTCATAGGACATCATTTATACCAAACAAATCAGAAGAAAGGGAAAGAAATAAGGTCTTTAAAACAAGTTGGTTGTTGCTGTTAAGCACTGTCGAGTCAGAACCAATACATAGCTGATCCTCCAATGGGCTTTTCTTAGCAGTAAGTCATGCAAGAGGAGACTGTTCACCTTTCTCCCATGAAGAAGCTTTTGGATTCAAACTGACTGCCCATGAGTCAGCAGCACAACTCCCTACCACTAATTTGTAATAAAAGATAGATGGAGTTTGAGAATCAAGTTGTATTTCTTCTCTTAAAAGCCAAATGTTCTAAGGATTTCTTTTTTCTTTAAATTAGCATGCTTTGGCAAGTTCTTAAGAGTATTTATGTTCAAAAGACTCTGATGAGAAGATGTTAGAAACAAATTCCTGGTCTGAATTCATATTCTCCTGCCATGTACTTCTTTTCCCATCTTTGACTCCCTTCCTATCTATCCCCTTACTGTTCTGATTATATTTTTTTAAATTACTGACATACATATATATGTAATCATATCCAAGTTCTGAAGTATGTTTTAAAAGAAAATTTAAAGTTTTGTTTGTTTTATTTTTAATAGAAGCACTATAAAAATTAAGATGAATGAATGGAAATCCAAAACCTCTGTAAAAAAATAAAAATAAAAATAAAAAATTATTAAAAAAAGAAAATAAATTAAGATTAATGAGCAAAGACTAATGAATTATAAGAGCATTTACTAGCAACTAATCCCACTCATGAGCTCACACACAGAAAGCTCCGACCCAGTCAAAAAGTTGAGCATATGCCAATAAGGACTACAACAGATGCAATTTCTCTCTGTAGGCAAAAAAAGAATACCCAGTATTACAATAATAAACAAAAGAGCCTATTAATCAACGTTGCTGTGAATAGCCCTGATGCTGCACGTACAGCATGCCAGGATACTCACAAAGTGAATTATTATTGTGCTTTAGAAGCTGATCAATACTTCTATAACATGAATGACAATACTTTAAGAAAAGAGAAAGTCAGGGAAGAAAATACTTTCATATTAAAAGATTTTATTATTAAAAAAAAACATTTTTCCCAAAAGTAAAAGTTCCCACAGAGGGTAAAAATATCAAGATTTTCCAAAAAAATGGAAGCAGAATGCTTTTTAACTACATGGAGATAGTCGTGAAACATGCACAATAGCTTCTGGACCAAAAAAAATCTGAACAATGTCTTTATGTTTTAATGTACTAACAAACAATATTAAGATTCAAAGTACTATGAAATGCATAGCAATTAAACTTATCTATGTTCAGATCATCAGACTGGTAAAAGTTCTACTGCCTATACCAGGCATGTGTAGTACATTATTATTTCAAACATTTTTTAAGTGATCCATGCCTAGGGAGAATAATCAACTTAGTTATAATTCCAGTTAGAACAAATCTAGATCAAATAACTCTGAAAGAGTGGTAGAGATCTGGACCCCACATTATGTTGAAAGTGAATGTTTGGGAAGTGAATAGCTAGCGAAAGCCTCCAAAGCCTGTGGATAAACTAACAGACAAAAAAATAGCCAAAAGAATTCAAGTTGATGAACAGAATAAGGAAACAATGACCCAGTTTCTCTTCTTTTCTGATTTTTTTAAATGGGGAATTGTTTATTAATAATTCTTTTAAGATCTCAGTTTATGTATGAAGTGACATTCTTAAACAATTCTGGGGGGGGGGAAGTCATTGTTCCACAGAGATGAAGAAATACACCTCCATATTCAAAACAAAGCAAAATATAAAGCAATATACCAAACTGGTGACAAGACTTGCCTACAATAAAAGAGGACAGGATGTGAAAATAATTAATCCTTCAAGTACTAAAATGCAAAATATTCTTCATTTATAACATATGCAATTGAAGATAGATTTTTCTTTTGTAAAAAAACCTTTACTCTGTCACAATTCATGGCATTAAATGACAAAGCCTTATTTTCCCATTGTGATTTTAAATTATAGTAGATATTGATTGTATCTGTTATAAACAGTGAAGGCATTTGACCCTTAAAATCTGTAATCCCAAGACACTAAAAAATTAACAATTCTATTGTTATCTTTATCTTAGTTACACACCTTGAAGTAAAGGAAAGATAACTCCCTTCAAGGCATATGAATCAATCTGCCATATTAAACATACTGCAAGTTTTAGGAAGAATCATTAACTCTTTTAGAATGCTGATTTTACTTAACAAAGGAATTCCTCCAACTTTTCTATCTGATTAATTAACTTGGCTAAAAAATAATAATAATATCAATACTGTGAACCTGTAGAATTACCAAACAAAATAAAAAGAAAAATGCATGGACAGATTTCATTCAATATACAGAGTGGACTATACTACATGTTTAACTTCATACACAGTGATATTTAATTCTTAATTTAGCCTGTTGTTGCTGTTCTATCAAGTCAGAATCAACTCACAGTTGACCCATCAGCAGGTTTTGAGAGGCAGTAAATAGCACAAAAAAGGAAACTGTCATTCTTCTTCCCTGAAAGCAGCTGGTGGATAAGAATCATGTACCTTTGGGATTGAAGTGCAGCTTCTTACCACTAGGTCACCAGAACTCCCTACAACATGTCCTACTGCATTTATATTATACTTTAATTAAACAAGACAACTTTGAAATGAGAAGCATAAATAGCTGTGTAATACAGTGAATTACCAATAAAACAAAATTAGAATTGTTGATCCCTTACCCTTAAAAAGATACCACTCTAAGGAAGATCTTAACCAGAAGACATACCTGCTCATCTTGGTCCCACTCTCCTTGCTGCTTCAAAGACGGAATGGCCCAGATGCTTAACTTCCCTGAGAAGTGAATAGCTGCAAGGAGAGTCCCGTCTGGAGAAAGGCTCATCTTAAAAATCCCATCCTGAACAACAATCATATTACAACAAGGTCAGAGCGAGGGACTTGAAGCCTAAGAGAAAGAACTTCCAGAAATGTGTAAATGTATTTAAGGGTGCCATGTCATACTGGATTTTTCACAATTAAGAGGTCCAACTACTTTACAACAGTATAAATTCACTCCAGCATATGCAAACAGTACTCGTAAGGAGTTTTATAGAGCTATAAATTAAAAAGCATTGCTTTATAGTGGTATAAATTACATATAACCAAAAACACAAACACTTGAGCATTACAAAAATATTTTCTTGTCCTACATCCATTACCACTAGATTTTGATACCTTTTATAGGTTGATCTTGACTAGAATTTCTTGGAATTTGGGACAGTGCTTTTTTTTTTTTTTTTTTTTTTAGTTTTGTGTTTTATTTATTTAAGTTCAGGCCTTGACTGCATATTTCCGCAATGGGTACAGGCGCTCTTTTCGCTGCTGCTTCTTGGTCTTCAGATTCTCTTCATGCTTGTTGAGCCTCCGGCGCATGGCACGTGTTTTCTTGGGCCGCAGATCCAGGGGTTTGTACTTCTTGCCCTTATAGTATTTTCTGAGGTTCTCCTTCTGAGTCTGGTTAATAACAGTGAGAACACGGGCAATGGATTTTCGGACAACTCGGATTTTGAAGAGCTTAGAAGCCGCACCGCCTGTCACTTTGGCGACGCGCAGCTGGGAAAGCTCCACCTTCAGATCGTCCAGCTGTTTTAACACTTCCTCCTTCTTCTTTCCGCGAAGGTCCCGAGTCTTGATTTTGGCCATGGCTGAGCGATAAAACCTTGCTGTCGCCTGATCCAAGCCCAAGAGAAAAGAGGGACAATGCTTTTTTTAAGCAAGCCGGTGATCTAGTGGTAAAGAGATGTGCTGTTAACCAAAAGGCACATGGTCTTGGTGGGTCAGCAGGCTGGAGGATCAGCAAGTAGTAAGGTGGTTCTAAATCAAAAGCAATGAGTTTGAGTTGTTTGAGGCTGGTTTGTTTTTTTGACAGTTCACGATGACTATATGTGCTACATGGTTGTTGTTGTTGTTGTTATGTGCCATCGAGTCGCTTGTGACTCACAGCGACCCTATGTACAATAGCCCTAAACTCTGCTCTGTCCTGTGCCAATCGCACCGTCTCCGACACACCCATCCTGATTACCCCAGTCACTGAATCAATCCACCTCATAGGGGGCCTTCCCTTTCTGCACTGTCTCTCCACCCTACCAAGCATGATGTCCCTCTCCAAGGACTTGTCCCTCCTTGCAACATGTCCAAAGTATGTTAGACAGAGCCTTAGAACCCTTGCCTCCAAGGAGAAGGCCAGTTTGACCCTTTCCAGGATGAATCTGTTTGTTTTCCCAGCAGTCCATGGTACCCTCAATACTATTCTCCAGCACCACAGCTCAAAGGCATCAATTCTCCTTCTATCCTCTTAACACGGTCTCCAAATTCAGTTGGGTTATATTCATGGTTGTATTTTGGTTCTTATGGATCTGTTTACATTTTCTTCACTTCAATTTAAACTTGCATTAATAATTAAATGTTCTCCAGTTGGCCACTAGACTTGTTCTAACGATAATGACCTTCTCCGTTATCTCTTTCCACAGATGTAGTTGATTTCTGAGCCTTCCACAGGATAAGGTGCAAGTGTATGTTGTTAGATGCTGTTGAGGTATGACTCACAGTGACTCGATGAACAGACCTGAACCCTGTCCTATTCTGTGCCATCCTCATCATCTCTGGTACACTTGAACCCACTGCTGCAATCACTGTGTCACTTCACCTCATGGGAGAGGGGGTTTCCTTTCCTTCACTGACCTTCCATTTTCCTAGCATGAGACACAGAGTAGAGGTCCAGGGCCGCTAAAGATCCAGCTAAGTGACTGCCCAAGTATATAACCACCATTGTATTATTTTTAAAAGGTATTTGCAATTATTAAGTTGTTGGTCACACAAAATTCCAAGGCCATATTTCCAACCACCAATCTAACTTGTTTCCCACTTCTGTATTACAATCACCAGTTATTAGTACATCCTGATTACATGCTTAATCAATTTATGAAGTTGGCAGACATCTTCAATCTCTTCAATTTTATCTTTAGTGGATAGTGTGTAAATCTAGATCACAAATATTCCAAGTATGCATAGAAATATTATGCTATCACTCACAAGAAAGCAATTCATAATAGATCTTGAAATATTCTTTTTATTATTGTTGGCATACTAACCATATTATAGCTGATTGGCCAATACCTTTTCATTTAAGCTGTTAATGCCTGAGATATTGATCTTTACGTGTTTGCTTTCATTTTTTAAAGCGTCAAGTTTTCCTAGATCCATACTTTGTACATTCCATGTTCCAATTATTTATGGGTCCTGGCAGTTGTTCTTCCTTAGTCTGAATTGTGCCACATCAGCAAATGAAGATCCTTCACTGGGTGAGAGCTTTACTCCATTCAAACCATTCCAGACTCTATCTACTTTGAGGAGAATGTTCTTCACATTCACATTCTGAGTGCCTTCCAACCTGAGAGGCTCATCTTCCAACTTTGTATTAGATCATGCTTTACACATTGCTCCTCATAAGGCTTTAAGGCTTTCACGGGCTAATTACGTCCAAAGTATATGTCCAGTCCTATGTCTTATCCTACTTTCGTTTGGAAAAGTCACTGTAGCCACCTTGATGATACTTTAAATACTAGGGGGCCTAACTTCTAGTATCACAACAGCTTCAGCATCACTACAACTTCCAGCTTCACACCACCATGCCAACTACCACAAGAGGAGAAAGTGAAAGACAAGAGGTGATGGACATGAAAATCAAATATATCAAGGTTTGACTCTAGGTACATCATCTTCTATCTAGTCTCATTAACTTTTCTAATGTCTTTCTAATCCATAAAACTGGGATAAAACTACTAATACTTATAGGACTAATAGGATATTTAATAAGATAATAAAAAATATATAAAAACAGTATCTGGTACACCTGTTTTATGGGGGAAAGATAGCAATCTACTTCTGTCCAGACTGTTGGAGAGTTGGAATAGCCTCCTATGTGAATATCCCCTGGGTGCCCAAGGCTTTATCTTGCATGGGATGGGAGTGATCATCTTTTTCTCTCTGAGAGCTGCTGCTATTGAAACTTCCAGACACAGCAGCCTTTGTTGAACAATGCAACACCTATGGACTTTGGCACCAGAGTTCTCTTAGAGATTCACAGTCAAAGAAACCCAATGGATGGTCTCGATGAGTCAAAACCAACTCAGTAGCAGTGGATTATTTTCATTTGGATATTTTGTTTTGGTTTGTTATTTTGTTTGTGGGTTTGTTTTTTTGGTTTTTGTTTTTTACAAGAAAGCAGTAATTTATTTCTTAGCTGAAAATAATTAACATTATGAAAATATAAACAGAAAATAATATGTAATAATGAAGTATGACTTAAAAGAAATTACTGAGTACTACTTAGATCTGTCTACACTATGCTTTAAAGAGGTAATTACATAAAAAAGATGTCTTAATAAGTTAGCATCATTGCATAGGGAGTGATAGCATGAGAAAAGGTGATTTATGAAGAATTTTTTATGTAACCAACATTAAAAGTACCATTGTCTCCTATTTCATTTATAACCATTTTAATCGACTTTGTATTCACAAATCTATGTCCCTTCTTGTCTCAAATCTTTTCCCTTTTAAGATCTTCTCCTTTCACTTCATTTAATCTTTTTGTGCAGTGATGTAATACTATCAAAAGTAGAAAGTAAATGATTTTACCTTTCATTTCTACTTCTCATTTATATTAAACTACTAGCTGAAATATCTACTTGATCTTTTCTTAATAAAAAAAAAACCCACTGATTCAAAGTCTTTTACTACTGGCAGCCACATTTACAATAGGAAATATACTTTATTTGAAACACTGCAATGTAACTTCTTACCTTTCTTTCCAATATTTTCAACTACTAAGTATCAAACATTCACACTAAGATTAGCTAAAATTACCTCATTTACTTCAACTGTCTATGACCTTTGCATAACAATTAAAAACTAGTGACTAACCAACTCAAGTACTTTTCAAATGTACCAAACTGAACTCGAAACCCAGTGCTGAGTCTATGTGACATGGTGCCCCTTCATCAGCTTCCCCCACTGTCTCCTTTAGCTGTAACAGAGGAAACTGCCTTCCTCTTGTAGAGCAGTGGGTGCCATCGAGCCACTGACTTTCCAGCAAGTAGAGAAAAAAAAATACTAGATAAAATGATAATATCAAATTCTATACTGTTAAGTTAAAAAAAAAGTTGAATCTGTAAACATTGCTCTTCTAACATTCAACAAGTACTGATTAACTTCTACATAATACATACTATGTGCCAACCCTATATAGAATTCTGAGGCATAACTAGAAAACAAAACAAACATGAATCCCTATACTCAAGATTATTAGACAGCATGGCCTGCTGTTGTTGTTTAGATGTTTGATTTAAAAAAATATCCACCAACAATCTACCACTGAAATCTATGTTTCAAATTGAGACAGTCATTCTCAAAAGCTTAGAAAAACCAGTGAAAAATATTAAGACTTTTAGAATATTGGAATTAGGGGGGAAAGTCCTTCATTTGTTCCCCATGCCAATAATCTCTATAAAAGAGCAGAGACAATTCTTATTCTTACTATCATCTTTCAAAAGATAATGTAAGCCAGACAGCCAGTATTCAATCTGTACAATTAAAAAAATAATAGAGACTACTATTTATTAGAACTGCAATAATGGCTACAAAGAAATGAATAAATTTATAAACACCAACACAACTACCACTGATTTTTCCAAGCATAGTAATTACTGACCTAGGTATTGTGCATATTACCTCAAATCCTCTCTGAGGAGTGTTGATACTTTAAAGTTTGACAACTGAAGAACAGAATGAATACATATGAACCATATGATTACTATACAGGAAAGAAAATTCCTTTCTACAAATATCAGTACTTCAGAGAACACATTTTAAAAGCCTAACTGCTTCAAACTTACTTAGAAAAACACATTTTAATAAATAATTACTACCTGGGCTATAAATGTAGTACATCTTGGCTTCTGTTTCTATATTTGTCCTACTAAGGATTTACATGAGATACAAAAGAATATGATAGGTTAAAAGGGAACAGAACAAAACTAACTCAAGACCAAATTCATCTCTGATGCTATGCGGGAAGTGAGTTTGTGTAGGCCATTTCTCTAGAGGGTTTAATGACTTCATTAATAAAGCAGGGATCATAATGCTAGTCGAAAAAGCTTACAGTGATCTCAGGGTTGAAATAGTGGCAAGCTAGAAAGTGTCTTCATTAATAATATATTCTTAGGTAACTTCTGTAAATCTTCTCAGTTGTAAAATCACGACACTAAGAATCACAATTATTTCTCAGCTCAAACCTCTAGATAAAAATTACATACAAGCGTAACATTCAGATATGCACTTTAAGTCATTAGTTCAGAATATCAAGGTTAGGAAGATATTTTTTGTCATAAATCCAAACAGTTAAGGATGCTGGTTCTCTGTGTCATAAGACAGTCTAAAAGTACAAGGAAATCAGTGGCTTGTTCTCTCTCATTCACAGAACAGAGTATACTGGTAAGAATAAGAATTAGCTGAATTCCACAGGGAAAAAAATTAACAATAAGCAGGAATTAAAGTAAACAACAATTTTAAGTCCCTGGAAGGTCAGAACAAAGAGAGAAATGTTTTTTTCTTATTCTGATTGACAGTTGTGTTTATTTATCAATGAACAAAGTCAACCAATACATACAGGATCTATTATCAGCAAGATTGTCATTGCTAGGTATAGTCACGTGGGAACCAACTCAAAGCTGACGCTCAGGTGGTTTTCAGTGGCTAAAAAATGCATTAAAGGAGACTGCCAAGCTTTCTCTCATGGAGCTGCTGGTGGATTAAAATAGGTGCCTTTGGATGAGCAGCACAGATCTTTACTATTAGGCCACCAAAATCCCCTAAAGAGAAGTTTAATTGGGGTGGTGGGGGAAGCGTCCTAACTCCTAAGTCTCCAAAGTATTTATAATTTCAAATATTACTACAACTACAGTGTTTCAATTAAAGATAGCTACCACAAAACACAGACAGTATGGATTCTACAAGTGCAGTCCTTTCAAAAGCGTCTCTTTACAATTTTTTTTTTTATCTCTTGACACTTACATGACTTTGCACATATTCGAAATGCCCTCCTTTCCCCTTTTTGACTGGTGAACTATTACTTCATGAATCAAATAAAATACCACCTATACAATAAACACTACTTCTTCACGTCAATGTTACTTAGTATTACACTGTAAATTACAAAATGTATAATATTAAACTGTTGTAACTGCTCTCTCTCTCTCCTTCCACCACTATACTGCAAGCTCCATGAAGAAAAGTATTAGTAGACTCAGAATTCCAGCCTTTCAGGTACATTGAATATTATTAATGTGCGCAGAGAAAAAAAGAACCAAAGTGTTAACGATTCATTCAACTTTGCAATTAGGGTTTTCTGAGGAAAATGTCTGAGAAGGACAAAGCCAAGCCAATTGGTGTTACCTGCTCTTGGCTGTGGCGACTGTAGAACTTGACACTTAACTTCCTTATTAATCCCAATGTCTTTGGTACCTGGAAAACAAACATACATCCATGAAAAAAGTTAAGAGAAGGGTCTCTTCATGTACAAAGTCCTTCAATCATACAATAAAAACTTTTAAAAATAGTATAATTGATCTGGTGTGAAAAACAATGTATACAAACTACGTAAGTAAACCAATAATAAAAATAAAATAAAAATGTAACTTAAAAGAATGACTATACAGACGGTATTATACTTTTAACAAGTAATTTCTTATGTAAAGATTGCTGACTACCTGAGCATTCATATTAATTATTTTAAAAGGTGGCATTTAAATAACATTTTGTGCCTTTAACCTGTATGTTCTATCCAGTGTCTGTTTTTGCCTTATTTATTTTGTTATATTACTTTAATAAAGATGTTTTTGTTATTTTAAAAAAAGTTGTTGTTGTTGTTATGTGCCATCGAGTCATTTGTGACTCAGAGCGACCCCATGTACAAGAGTCCTAAAGGCCGTTCTATCCTGTGCCAACCTCGCTGTCTCAAACACATTCATTCCCACCACTCCACTCACAGAATCAATTCATCTCATCGAGGGTCTTCCTCTCCTGCACCGTCCCTCCACTCTCCCAAACATGATGTCCCTCTCCAAGATCAGTCCCTTCTTGCAACATGCCCAAAGTTTGTCAGATGAAGCTTCAGAATCCTTTACTCCAGGGAATATCCTGGCTTCACCCTCTCCAGGACAAA
>NW_006399759.1:27151778-27165764 GCF_000299155.1 Elephantulus edwardii | reverse complement strand
TCAGAGCCTCATCTGACATCCATCTTAGTGTTTTCTTCTTCTTTAGCCTTTGTAATGATCTTTTGCATTCTTTACGTATGATATTCTTGATATCCTCCCAGAGCTCATTTGGTCTATGCTCTTTGGTGCTCAAGGCCTCAAACCTGTTCCTGAGATGGTTTTAAAATTTGAGTGGGACAGACTTAAGATCAAATCTTGGTTCCCATGGACTTAACTTAATTTTCCTCAACTTTAGCTTGAATTCACACATGAGTAGTTGGTGGTCTGTCCCACAATCAGCACCCGGCCTAGTTTCCACTGCTAATATTGAGCTTCTCCAGCAAATCTTTCCACAAATGTCATTGATTTTATTCCTATACCATCAGGTGAAATCCATGTGTATAGCATTTATGTTTCTTATAAAAGGTATTTGCAATGAGTAAATCATTGAATGTGCAGAACTCTGCAATTCTATCTCCAGCCTCATTTCTCTCACCAAGCCCATGTTTTCCAGCTACTGAGCCCTCTTCCCTGTTCCCAACTTTTGCATTCCAGTCGCCCATTATTATTAATGCATCTTCCTTTACTTATTTGTACCATAATGCTTTTTCATAAAAAAGAGAATAACTGAAAGAGAGGATAACCAACTATATAAGCTAGTGGATTTTTGTACTAGCAATACTAGAATTACAGACTACCTGTAAAACCAGTTAAATATTGACAGTTAATGATAAAATCTGTAAGGACAGTTTCAGTAAAATGATGGAGCTAAATCCTCATTCAAATGAACTCCAGAGAATATGAAAAGAAAATCTGAAACGGCAAGTATAGACAAGTCTGTAAAGCAATATTAGAAAGAAGAAAGAGGCAGCTAAAGGGAAAAGTTAGGTCAAAAGATTTGCTTTTACAATGAAAGAGAGAAAGACAAGTTATATGCTTATAAATCTAAAAGAAAAAACTCTATGAATAAAATATCGTTCAATATGCAAGAGTGTAGGATCTAATGGACAAATGCAGGGGTTGGTTTTAGCTGAAGGAGAGTTCATCTGTATTAACAAGTGAAAATATCCAATATATAGGCATGCAGGTAGGGAATCTTACACGCATATGCTTCTGATTGCTTCTATTATCCCAAAGATATAGCCTTTCTGATTGAAATAGGATCTGCAAAAGACTATGGATTTGTTCTCTTTTTCAAAGCTATAGTGTATACTGAGGAAAAAAACCCAACAATAGGAAATATAAAAATGTGTGGTAAAAACTGCCAGTTTTGTTCATATCTCCTAAAAATTTTTCCCTTAAAAACAGAAACAGATCATAAAAACACTGTCATTCTACTTTACACATTATCAATGTCAAATATATTATGTTCTTTGAAGTGGTAGAAACCTTAATGCACATGTGCTAAAGACTAAGGAAGACTTCAAATGCCAGTCTTCTGACCCCAGATCTAGGTTCATTCCTTTCTCCAGCTGCTGAATTCTAACCTGGTGTTAGAGCTTACTGCACTAACATTGTTTGTGGCTACAGCTGTCTCCTCCAATATACAGGAAACCCTTGAGTACTGTTACCAGTATCTTTACAGTCTCTACTTCTGGAGCAGTGGTTAAAGAGTGAACAAACGAACAAACAAAACTGTCTCACAAAGATGACACTAACATTAATTTGGAAACGTGGGTCAATGTGCATATTGAATTTTGCATAGTGTCTTTACAATCTAACAGCCTGGAGAGAAACCAGAACAAGTGTCAGCAGCATTTTCAGTCAATATCTACTTCACTAGAATAGCAACCTTAAACAAACAATAAGAACAGGTTGAAAGACAGTAAAATCCATGACCTGGCAAAAAGAACGAATCCTTTATAACCATATATTACTTTAAGTGAAGGCTATGTAGTATGAATTGACGTTTAGCTGCAGACACATTTAAAAACCACTAACATAATTTTAAAACACTTGCAGCATTTAAAGACGTTAATCATACAGCAGAGCATTCAATTTGCAATCCAATATTTTCCCCATTTATTTGGTCCGGGCACACGCAATTTTCTCTTAAAAGACTCCAATAGAACCCTCAGGTCAGAGGGGGAAGGGCCATGTACAGCAGAGTGGATGTCAATACATTACTAAGAAGCAACAAAAAGCACATGAATTCAAAGAAGTGAAATGGAAAAAAAAAACAGAACTCTGGAGACAACGGTAAGGAGTTATGCTGCTAACCAAAGTCACGTGGTTTGAACCTACCAGCTGCTCTGAGAAAAATGAGCTATCTCCTCGCCCGTGGTCTACTATCTCTGAAAACTCGCTGCAGTCAGCCATAGGTCTGTTCCAAGTTGACTGTTGTTGTTGTTGTTGTTGTTGTTGTTGTTGTTATGCGCCATCGAGTCATTTGCGACTCATAGCAAGCCCATGTACGATAGCCCTAAAACTTGTTCTATCCTGTGCCAACCTTACTGTCTCTGACACATCTACCCTCATTATCCCAGTCACTGAATCAATCCATCTAACTGAGGATATTCCTCACTTGCACTGTCCCTCCACCCTCCCAAGTATGATACTCCTCTCCAAGGACTGAACCCTCCTTGAGAAAGGCCCAAAGTATTTCAGACGAAGCTTCAGAATTCTTGCGTCCAAGGAGAAGCCTGGTCTCACCCTCTCCAGGACGAACCTGTTTGTTCTCCTGGTAATCCATGTTATATTCAACACTCTTCTCCAACACCACAGCTCAAAGGCATCAAAGGCATTCTATCATCCCTAGTCATTGCCCAGCTTTCTGACTCATAGCAAATAATTGCAAAGACTATGGCCTGGGTCAGGAACACCTTAGTCTACAGACTGATGTCATTGCTCTTTAGTACTCTAGAGTGGTCCCCCATAGCAGACTTTCCCAGTGCAATTCATCTTTTGATTTCCTGGCTATTGGTACCAAGAATGCTGATTGTGAAGCCAAACAAACTAAAGTGCTTAATAATCTCAATCTCTTCATCATCTGTCATGATGCTGTCAATCAGCCCAGTGATTAGTATCTTTATCTTCTTGATGTTGAGCTAAAATCCATATTGAAAGCTGCAATCCTTAACCTCCTTACAAGTGCTTCAAGACCTCCTCGATTTTAACAAGCAGGATTGTGTAACTGATGAATCTTCCTCCAATTCTGATGCCACATTACTCCTCATACAGCCCAGCCTACCTGATGATCTGTTCTGCATATAGATTGAAAATGTATGGAGACAGGACACATCCCTGGCATACACTCTTCCTGATTTTGAACCATACAGTGTTTCCTTGCTCTCTTCTGACCACTGCCTCCTGATTCAAGTTTAGGTTTCACGTAAGCACAATCAAATGTTACGGGATTCCCACTCTTCTCAGTCATGATCCACACAATTACATGCCTTTGCACAGTCAATGCAACACAGATAGACATTCCTCTGGTATTCTCTGCTTTCAGCCAAGATCCATCTAACTTTAGCTATAATATCCCTAGTCCCACAGCCTCTTCTAAACCCAGCCTGCATATCTGACAGTTCTTTGCTGATGTGCTGTTCCAGTCGTTTTTGGATAATTTTCAACAGAATCTCACTTGCATGTGACATTAATGGTATTTTTCGATAATTTCCATACTCTGTTGGGTCACCTTTCTTTGTAATGGGAAGAAATATAGATCTCTTCCAGACAGCTGGTGAGGTGGTTTTCCTCAGATGTGTGTGTGTGTGTGTGTGTGTGTGTGTGGGTGTGTGTGTGTGTTTATTATATGTACATATATATGTATTATTATTACATAGCTGGAAGGGAAGCACAGATTAGAAAGTAAAAGATTGAATTTCATTCTTTCTCCCATATTTTTCATTATTACGACTTCACAGTACTTCAGTAAATTTGCTGTAAAAGAGACCTAACAACACCCAAAGTGTCCTCCACATCAAAGACTCAATCAGTGGCTTAATTAAAGAAATAAAAAATAAAAAAATTATACTATGGATGAAGATATTTAAAAAATATATTAGCTTGTAAGTATAAATTATGGGACATGTGGAATCAAAATTGGAAGAAGACTCATCAACAATCTACAGTACGCAGATGACACAATCTTCCTTACTGAAACTGAAGAAGACCTGAAATGCTTGCTGCAGAGGTTCAAAGACTGCAGTCTTCAATACGGATTGAAGCTCAATGTCAAGAAGAAAAAGATTCTCACCAACTGGAAGCACCATGACAGATGGAGAAAAGACTGAGGTTGTTAGCTATTACAGCTTGCTCAGCTCTACAATCAACAACAGCAATTAGGAAATCAAAAGACAAATTGCTGTGGGAAAATTTGCTGTCAGGGACCTCTCCAGAGTGTTGAAAAGCAATGATGGAAGTCTAGAGACAAAGGTGTGCCTAATTCAGGCTATGGTCTTTGCAACTACTTGTTACGCTTCAGAGAGCTGGACAAAGACTAAGGATGACAGAAGAATTGATGCCTTCGAGGTGTAATGCTGGAGAAGAGTCTTGAACATAGCATGGACTGCCATAAAAACAAATAGGTCTGTCTTGAAGAGAATGAAACCAAGTCTCTCCTTGGAGGCTAGGATTTTGAAGCTCTGCCTCACTTACTTTGGGCACGTGGGCAGAAGACACTGGTCCTTGGAGAGAGACATCACGCTCGGAAGGGTGGAGGGACAGAGCAAGAGATGAAGACTCCGGATGAGATGGATTGATACAGTATCTGAGGCAATAGGGCTTGGTGTGTCACAATTAGTAAGACTTATTCAGGACAGGGCAAGCTTCAGAGCTGCTGTACATAAGTTTGCTATAGGCTGCATGCAGCACATAACAACAACAACACACTGTATTGTTTGCTTTATATTTAAGCCTCTTGTTAAGAGTAAAAAAGATCTCGGGGAGGACCTTTGTATTTAAAAGTCTATTGTTATGGTATTTTGGAGGAACATTTTTCTAAGTGGTACTCTTCTGTCAATATGCTGTACTGTGGTAACCTGGGATTTCTGTGATGCTGAACCTTGTGCCAATTCCAAAACAGTTATCCATGGTGGACAGTGTTTGGTGGAGCTCCCAGATTAAGACTGGTTTGGAAGCAGGAGAGGCATCCACTTCCTAAACGACATGCCTCTGGAAACTCTACGAACTTGGAGAAAAGACAATAGTTATAGAAAGACTTCAGGTCTTTTGTTCAGAGGGTCGCTATGAGTTGCGCTCAACTTGATAGCAATCAACAACGAGTATAAACACTTTCAAAGTCTGAAACCACATAAGTCAAAAAGGTAGATGCATGCAGGGGGAAGAAACGTACTACTTTGTTGGATTAAATTCACCACTTAACACTTTATTTAAGGGGGGGATAAAAGACTTAATCAAACTCACTGCAGCCAAAGTGTTTACTAAATAACAAAGTAGAATTAATATGTTTCCAAAAGCTGTTTCCAAAGCTGTAATGGTCAGAGAAGCAGGCTAATACAGCTTTGCCTAGGGAGTACCTACTGGGTTTGAACCTTGGAGCGAGCAGTCAAGTGTTTAACCATTGAACTACTGGGGTCCTTTAGCACGAGCTAAGGCTTCCAAAAATTAATACAATCTTACTATAATAGTTTAAAAATTTCTTTGCAGAAGCACTTTCAGATCAGTTTATTTAAAACCAAAACTTTTAATCTTTCAACGTTTTAAAAGACTTTTGTGTATACAATAATAACAAACCTTATCATTCTTTATACAACCAAGCAATCTAACATATCCACATTCCTTTGTTCTACTTTAATATGTTGGCTTCCCACTCACTCACAATTACCTGAATGCCACTACAGACCAGTACCTACTAAGTACCAGGTAAAGTACTAGTAATGTTCTTGCTGCTGCTGCTGCTGCTGCTGCTGCTGCTGCTGGTGTTATTAGATATCACTGTGTCCCCTACAACTCATGCTAAAATAACAATGAAACCTTGTTAGAGCCTAGTGATCTCTATTATGCTCAAGTCCGCTGATGCAGTCCCTGTGTCAATACATTTCGTTCACGGTCTTCTCTTTTCATGCTCATCTACTTTCTGTAGCATAATGTCTCTTACTAAGCACTGGACCCTCCTGACAAGATGCCCAAATTTGTGGAGAGAAAAAAAAAAATAGCACCACCTTGCCTCTAAGGAGCACGGTGGTTGCACACTGGCCAAAACAGATTTCTTTGTTCTTTTGGCAATTTATGTGATATTCCAAACTTGTTACCAACACCACAATTAAAAAAAAAAAAAACAAATCAATTCTTCAAGGTCCTTCTTATTCAATGTCTAACTTTCATTTGCATATGCAGCAGGTGAAAATACCAGAGTCTGGGTCAGGAGCACCTCAGTCTCTAAAATGACATCTTTGCTCTTCAGCACATTGGTGAGGTCCTTGATAGAAGATCTGCCCAATGGAATATGTCTTATGATTTCTTAACTGCTGCTACCATGGGAGTTGATTGTGGATCCAAATAAAATCAGTGACAACTTCAATTTTTTCTCCATCTATCAGGCTGTTGCCTATCTGGTCCAGTGATGAGAACTTTTATTTTCTTAACAGTGAGTTGTAATACACATTGGAGGTTGTTGTCTTTGATTTTCTCCCCTAAGTGTTTAGAATATCCTTCACTTTATGCAAGCAAGGTTATCCACATAACACAGGTTACTGATAAGTCTTCCTCCAATCCCGATATGACAATCTTTTCAGCAGCTTCTCAAAAGCTTTACTAAGCATACAGACTGAGTAGGTATGAAAATAAAGCTTATACACACCTTCCCTGATTATACATCATGCAATATCTCCTTGTTCTATTCAAGCAATGTGAAGTGTTCTTTGTAGACAATGAATGCAACAATATTCCTTTCAGTTTGTAAATTCCCTTAATAGTCTTCAGCTTATAATTCCCTTAATAGTAGATCATGATTGTCTGGTTCAAAATGGCCAGTATCAATCCATCTTAGCTCACTACTATAAAAGATGTCTAACTTTATGTGTTCCGTTTTACTTTTAATAGCTTTTACTTTTTCTAGATCCATGCTGGTAAACGATTTCTTAAATTAGAAGGTTAGAGAACCCTACAAAGAGCACTGGAACATGGGTTAGTATAGTGCCAGAAGATGGGTGCCTCAGTCTAGGAGGCACTTAAAATGCAACTAGGGGAGTGCTGTTTCCTGAAAATCATTTACCATGATATCACAGATAACATGAAATTTCACTCAATGAGAACTTCAAAATCAGAACAGCTGCAAATGTCTATTAACAAACAGAATGTACAAATAGGTGTATCATTTTCATTAAGTGCTTGCCGTCAAAGAGTACAACCAACCAATACAAGCAATAATACAGGATCTATGTAGTAGGGGAAAATAACAATATTCATCAATAGCTATTCTTTCCTTCTTTGAATCATAGCAAACCTTACTTGTAAGAGCTCTTGAAAGAGGGATTATATAATAATTTATAATAAATGAACTATAGTTAGAAATTAAAATAGCACTTCTAGTCTAGCTGCAGATAATTCAAAAGTGGTCCAAATATACATCAAAAGAAAACTGCCAGAAAATCAAGTTGAATTTAGAAGAGGATGTGTCACCAGGGCTATTACTGCTAATGCTACATAGATCTTAGGTGAGAGCAGAGAATTCCAGGATTTCTATCTATGTTTTATCAACTTGAGCAAAGGCCATAATTTATTGTGATCTACATTGGCTATGTGTTCATGTGAAGTCTATACTTAGACCAACAGGTTTTTGTGTGAGCAAAACATGAAAACATTGCATAATTTAAAATTTTAAAAGTTTTGTGTCAACGTTGTATCTTTTCTCCATATATATTCAATCTGGAGCAAATAATTTTAAAAGTTGAAATTTATGAAGAAAAATATAGTACCAAAATCAGAGGAAAACTCATCAATAATTTGGCCTTGCAAATCAATAGCTGTGGGACTAGGATAAAAGAAAGAGGGCTTCCCATTCTGAGTAATAAGATTTGAAGGAGACTGGAGCAAGACCCTGGTTAAACGGAGGCCAGAGAGACACTGATGAGACTAAGACCCTGGTAATAATGAAACCCTGGTGAGGGTGAGACCCTGGTGATGGTGGAGAGACTGTGGAAAGACTGTGGCAAAGTGTAACCTACATCTGTGCTGGCCACAGTTAAAGTTTTTCTTGTAGAAAGATTGAAGGAAAAGGTGGCTTGTAACAGCACTGAGGCAAATCTGGCTGTATGATATGGATTTGTACTACTGAACCGGGACTTTTACTCATTGAAGAATTGTGTTTTGCTGTTAATCTGGCTTGGGACTGTTGGACTAAACCTGGACTTGCATTGGGTGATATTCTTTATTTACCTCCTCCACTCTCCCTATTTCCCTAATAAAACTGCACTCTTGGTACTACAACTTGAATAAAAGTCTGTGAGTCAACAACAAATATCAGACCCATATGATTGGTAGAAAAAAGTGTAGAAGCATGGGGTGGTGTGTACGACTGAGCAGCTGTTTGCTATGATGGATATTATAGATGGGAACAATTCTCCTTTACAAAGTGGGGAGAACTTAGACTTCACCCCGCCCCTCATGGTGCATCCGTTCCTTTTGTAATACAATAAAAAGAACTGGAAAAATATATCTGCTCCTCATTCTTTTCTTCCCCATTACAGTCACAAATTGAAATAACAGAACTAGAGATTAACAGCATGGATCTTTGAAGAATGAGCTTGCTGCTCAAGAACGAAGGCTGTGCCTACAAACAAGAGGCTGTGCTACAAGTAATAAATATATCTTCACAGTGCTACGTTAGTGAAATTTCAGAATTTCTCACTTATTTATGGAACTGCTTTTATTATAATAACAGCTAGCTTCCTAATCAATACAAATACATTAGTAGCAATACATACTTCAAAAGACTGTTGATTACTAAAATAGCTAATATATAACATCTAAAAAAGTGCTTCACAAAAGAAAATTTCTAAATAGTTGTTGATGATAAATGTCACTGAGTAAAAGTCCACTATTAGCAATGACATATGACAGAACAGAAGTGTCTATAATTTTCTAGGCTGCAAACTTTATAGAAACAGATCACCAAGTCTTTCCTCTGTGGCTCTGCTAGGTAGGTTTGAATAAGCAGCCTTTCAATTAGCAGCAAAGAACTTAACCATTGCATCAGTGGGATTCCTTAACATTCAAACAAACAATAATTGTTAAATAATAGTAGCTAAATATGTAATTACAGATAAAGAAATACTGTTACTTTGGTTGTTTTCTAATATCTGAAAACAGTAATTAAAAGTTAAGAACAAGTTAAACATAGTATGCTGTAGTTTAACTGGAAAGACATATAGGTAATCTCTGTTTGACATATTCAAGCTATGACACACTCATGGTTGTATGAATTTGGTTTTGTTTCTATGGTACATTTTATCATTAGTAATAGATACTACATCAATGTTGTAGCATATAATGAGGTGATGTTATCATCATCTGATGTTTGCTCACAGATATCCAATGTCCTGGATTAATATTCAAAGCACTGTCATAGAGTAAACAATAAAGAAAAGTAGAGTAGGAGATGAGGGAGAAGGTACATAATTAACAGCAGATCTTACTTTCAATTGAGTTTTCAGAGTGGAAAGCCTGTCAAAAGATGGGAAATACTTTCATTAAAATTGCACTAACATCAGTGCATCTATTAATTTTAAAAAAAAATTTATTTCCTCTTTCACATATTACAAAATATTCCTTTGCATAAGACCAGTCAGTAAAATGGAGCTCTGGTGGTTTAGTGGTAAGGAACTGAACTGCCAACCCGAAGGCATGTGGTTTAAATTCACCAGATGTTCTACAGGAGAAAGATGAGCAGCTTTCTCTTGCGCGTTTGCTGCCTCTGAAAACCAGCAGGAGGGTCAGGTATGGATCAGTTCTGATTCAATGGTAAAAAATAACAGCAATAATCAATAATATGAAATGCTTACCGCAATAACTCGGTCTCCGCCATTAGTGACTTGCTTATAGTAAGGTGATCCTGAAAGAACTCTCCAGGCAGAAAGGCCACACATAGAAGCTTTTGATGTGCCTGGTTCAGTAGTTTCACATCCACCAACTAATAAAAGTCTACAAAGAGGGGGAAAAACAAAGAACTGCTAAGTTACATCTGTGTGCTTCATATCAAAACAAAGAAAACAGAAACCATTCATGTTCAGAAAGAAGCCAAAAAGGAACTCTGGTGGCTTAGAGAACAAGAAGTTGCACTGGAAACCCAGAGGTAGGAGAATAGGATATACCAACTGCTCTGCAGGAGAAAGACAGGTATCCTACTCTCATGAGATCTACTGCATCTGAAAATCCACTGGAGTATCACATATGACTTGGTTCCAACTCCACAGCATGTACTAAGAACAAACAACAAAGGCTAATCATTTTGGAAGAATAAAAGAGAATTAATGCCTCGCACCACATATAAAAATCTTATTTAAAACCGATTAAGATTTTAAATCTCTGAGAGCTGGAACATTAATATGGAAGATAAAAAAAAAAATTCATGCCATTGAACTATGGTGTTGGAGAAGAGTACTGAATATACAGACCATAGACTATCAAAAGAACAAACAGGCATCTCTTTAAGAAGATGCTGCCATGGGACTCTGCTCAGAGGCAAAATGATGTCGTTTTGTCTGACATACTATGGACATGTTGCTAGGAAAGGCTATTCAATAGAGGGGGACATCATCCTTGGAAAGGTGGAGATAGTGTGAAGGAAAGACTCTCAATCAGGTGGACTGACACAGTGACTGCAGCTATGGGCTTGAGTGTATCACACATTGTGAGGATGGCACAAAATAGGACAGGCTTCAGATCTGTTGTTCATAGGGTTACCATGTGTCATATTTGACTCTATGGAACTTACTACCAAAAATAAGGACCTAAATGTACAACCTAAAACGATAAAAATCGTAGAACAAGAAGCAGGGACAACGTGGGCATGTCTAGAATTAACCACTTAATAATAAAAAAAGCAAAACCTGCAAAGGACCAAATAAATGAGTCTTCAAAAAAATAAAAAAATTTTCATAAAAAAAAATATTAAGAAAATGAAAAGACAACGTAGTGATTGTTTGAATAGCTTCAAAATCTATGTATCCAACCAAAATCTAGTAGTCAAAATATATATAAAGTTTCAACAACTTCTTGTTGTTATGTGCCGTCAAGTCACTTGTGACTCACAACAACCCTATGTATAACAGCCCTAAACACTGATCTGTCCTGTGCCAATCACAATGTCTCCGACACAACCATCCCGATTACCCCGGTCGCTGAATCAATGCACCTCATACAGGGCCTTCCCCTCCTGCACTGTCCGTCCACCCTACCAAGCATGATGTCCCTCTCCAAGGACCAGTCCCTCCTTACAATATGTCCAAAGTATGCTAGACGGAGCCTCAGAATACTTGCCTCCTGAAAGAAACCCGACTTAACCCTTTCCAGGATGAATGTTTGTTTTCCTAGCAGTCCATGGTACCCTCAATACTATTCTCCAGCACCACAGCTCAAAGGCATCAATTCTCCTTCTATCCTCCTTGGTCACTGTCCAACTCTCTGATACATAACAAGTGATAGCAAAGACAATGGCCTATATCAGACGCACCTTAGTGTCCATAGAGACACCACTACTATTCAGTACTTTGGAGAGGTCCCTAACAGCAGACTTTCCCATCGCAATACGTCTTTTAATTCCCTAGCTTCTGGTGCCGAAAGCATTGACTATGAAGCTAAGTAAATTAAAGCTGTGAACAATCTCAACCTCTTCTTCATCCATCCTGATGGTGCCAATTGGTCCAGTGATGAGAATCTTTGTCTTCTTGACACTGAGCCTCAATCCATATTGTAGGCTGCAGTCCTTGACCCTCTGCAGCAAGCGCTTCAGGTCCTCCTAAGTTTCAGCAAGCAGGATTGTATCATCCGCATAACGCAGATTGTTGATGAATCTTCCACCAATCCTGACACCACAGTTCTCTTCATAGAACCCAGCCTCCCGGATAATCTGTTCTGCATACAGATTGAAGTATGGAGACAGGACACATCCCTGGCATACACCTTTCCCAATTTTGAACCATGCAGTGTTTCCCTGCTCTGTTCTGACGACTGCCTCTTAGTCAAGTATAGGTTTCGCATTAGCACAATCAAGTGTTCTGGGATTCCCATTCTTCTCAGAGTCAGCCATAGTTTGTTATGATCCACACAGTCAAATGCCTTTGCATAGTCAATGAAACACAGATAGACATTCCTCTGGTATTCTCTGCTTTCAGCTAAGATCCATCTAACATCAGCTACAATATCCCTAGTACCACGCCCCCTTCTAAACCGGACTTCTGGAAGTTCTCTGGTGATGTGTTGTTCCGGTCGTTTTTGGGTAATCTTCAGTAGAATCTTGCTTGCATGTGAAATCAATGATATTGTTCTATAGTTTCCACACTCTGTTGGGACACTCTTCTTTGGGATGGGAACAAATATAAATCTCTTCCAGTCAGTTGCCCAAGTGGCTGTTCTCCAGATTTCTTGGCACCACTTGGTTAGGCCACCCAGGGCAGCATTTGATAGCTGAAATATGTCAATTGGTATACAATCTATTCCTGGGGCCTTATTTTTTGCTATTTCCTTCAAAGCAGCCTGAACTTCTTCCTTCATCACCATAGGCTCTTGCTAATATGTTGTTTCATGAAATTCTTCTGTGTCTGCCAATTCCTTTCGATACAGTGACTCAGTATATTCTTTCCATCTTCTTTTAATACTTCCTGGATAATTTAATATTCTTCCTAAAGCATCCTTGATTATAGCAACTCTAGGTTTGAATTTGTTCTTCAGTTCCTTGAGCTTAAGAAATGCTGAAAGAGTTTGGCCCTTTTGATTTTCTGACTCCAACTCCTTGCACATTTCAAGAGCAATGATGTCACTCTGGAAATTAAGGTACACCTGATACAGGCCAAGGTCTCTGCAATCACTTGCTATGCATCAGAGAGCTGGACAACGACTAAGGAGGATAGAAGAAGAACTGATGCCTTTGAGCTCTGGTGCTAGAGAAGAGTACTGAATATACCATGGACTGATAAGAAAATGAACAGGTTCATCCTGGAGAGGCAAGGATTATGGAACTTTGTCTGACATACTTTGGACATGTTGCAAGAAGGGACCAGTCCTTGGAGATGGACATCATTCATGCTTGGGAGGGTGGAGGGCCAGCGCAGGAGAGGAAGACCCTTTATGAGGTGGACTGATTCAGTGACTGGAGTAATGGGGGTAGGTGGGTAGAAGACAGTGAGATTGACAAAGAATAGAGCAGGGTTTAGGGAGTTTGTACATAGAGTCGCTATGAGTGACAGGCACTTCGATGGCACATAACAACATACTTTAATACTCCATGCACTAAAATCTCCTCTCCTAAGGAACGCTAAGATTACAGTACCCTGTACTACTTTGGTACATAGGCATCCTCCTCTTCTCCAGTTTCTTCTGCCTAGTATAATTCTTTAGTCTATGTGAGAATGGGAAACTAGAACATTGATTGTATAGTAGCAGACAGCATAGAGGTTGTTCAACAAGTTAACTATACAAATAATTAAATCATAAAATGAGCAAAGCATTTCAGCAGATATTTCACTAAGGAGAACATTCACATATTCAAGGAACACACATAAAGATATACTTAGTCATTAGGCACCAGAAAAGATGCAAGTCAAAACCACAAAGCAAGATCGCTTCACTCCCACAGGGTGGTCAGTATTATCAACAACAAGAAAAAGAAAAAGAAACAAATGATGGTGAGACGACGGAGGAAACTGGAACCTTTCATTCATTGTTTGGGGAAATGCAAAATGGTACATGTTTTGTGAGCAGCAGTATTTTAGTTCCTAGGAAAAGTGAAACACAGAACTACCATGAGACCTAGCTATTCCACTGCTAGAATTCCATTTAAAAGATTTTAAAGGAGACACTTAAAAAATAAATTATCCAGGGAGCTCT
>NW_006399759.1:27150281-27151673 GCF_000299155.1 Elephantulus edwardii | reverse complement strand
GTGGCCTAGTGGCAAGACGTTGCACTGCAATCCCAGAGATACGCGGTTCAAATCCACCAGATGCTCTGCTGGAGAAGGAGGGGGCAAACTCCTCCTATACCAGTCAGATCTGATTTGACGGTACATGTAAACATAATACGATAAAAATTGAAAAAAAAATTATCCACCCAGGTTCTGCATAGTTATTGGTGTTCGGTGTTATCAAGTCAACCAAGACTCACAGTGACTCTGTGAATAATGGATGAGAACTCTGCTCTATATTCTTTGTCATCCTCACCGTCTCTGATACACTTTTGCCCATTGTGACAGTCACTGTAACAATCTTCTGCAGGTTCTGCCTCTCTTTAAGTGACCATCCACCCTTCCAAGCATGATGTCCTTTTCCAAAGAGTAGCCCCCCTAGTAACATACCCAAAGTATGTGAGACAAAGCTTCTCATTCTCCCCTCTAAAGAACATGCTGTTTGCAGTTTCTTTTGTCAGCTAATAGGATGATATCCACTACTTTTCCTCCAACACTACAACTCAATGCCATCAATTCTTCTTTCAATCTTATTCACTGACCAACTCTAAGATACACAGCAAGTAATTTAAAAGACCCTGGCCTGGACCAGGTATATTTTCGTCTTAAAAATGGCGTCACTGCTCCTTAGCACTTTGGAAAGGTCCTTGAGAGCAAATTTTAAGGATACAATATATCTTCTGATTTACTAACTGCTAGTACCAAACGTGTTGATTGCTGATCTAAGCAATATAACATTATTGACAACTTCAATCTTGTTGGGCCACAGACAGTAGATAAACCCTAAAAGCTATTTCTCTGAAATAATCTTGAAAACTAAAACCAAAAACTGAATGTATATAGTAAAAAAGATCTGCCTAGAGCAAAATATTAACAATCTGTTTCAAATCAGTACGACAGTGTTTGTTGTTGTTGTCACTGGAGCACAATTCATAACAACCCTATAAACAAAAGGCCTGAAGCCTTTCTAAAACTCTTGTGTCTTCTCCAAGTTCATAGAGTTTCCAGAGAAATGTGGTTTAGGAAGTGGATGCCATTCCTGGTTCCAAACATTTCTTACACTGTGAGTTCCGTCAAACACTGTCCAACATGGGCAGCCATTATGGCATTTGACCGCCACAATGGCACAAGACTCAGTATCACAGCAAACCCAGATTACCTCAGTGCAGTAAACTGACAAAGTGTTGTACAATTTAGAAGAAGTTTCTCCAAAATAAAATAACACTAGACACTGGGGCCCAACTGACTTTTAAATACAAAGGTCTTTCATATATGAACACAAGGCCTGAAGCCTTTCTATAACTACTGTCGTTTCTCCAAGTTCATAGAGTTTCCAGAGGCATATGGTTTAGGAAGTGGATGCCACTCCTG
>NW_006399759.1:27146255-27148319 GCF_000299155.1 Elephantulus edwardii | reverse complement strand
GTTCTGGGATTCCCATCCTTCTCAGAGTCAGCCACAGTTTGTTATGATCCACACAGTCAAACGCCTTTGCATAATCAATGAAACACAGACAGACATTCTTCTGGTATTCCCTACTTTCAGCTAAGATCTAGCTAAAATCAGCTACAATATCCCTAGTACCACGACCCCTTCTAAACCCAGCTTCTGGCAGTTCTCTGCTGATGTGCTGTTCCAGTTGTTTTTCGATAATCTTCAGTAGAAACTTTCTTGCATGTGAAATCAATGAGACTGTTCGACAGTTTCCACACCCTGTTAATTAAAATCAATTCTAAATGTGATAGTAAAATATCACAAGTTATCTGTATTCTGATAGAAGTACAAGCCTCAAACCAAAATTCACTGTTGTTGGCTTGATTCTGGTTCATCCTACCCTACAGAATGGGGCAGAACTGCCACATAAGATTTTCAAGAGAGTAAATAATTACAGAATTAGGCTGCCACATCTTTCTCCCACTGAGTGGCTTGTACTTCAAATCACCAGTCTTGCAGTTAGCAGTGAAGCACTTTAACCACTGCACCATCAGGACGAGGGTTATGCTAACATAAAGCAACTTACTATAAAGCTGATTCCTATTCAGTAACCTGGTAAGGCACATCAAAACTGCTCATATGGTTATTAAAGCTTCCTATCTTTACAGAAAAACTGACTTGCTCATCTCCCAATGAGCAGCTGATGGGTTGAAATTCTTGATCTTTTGATTAGAAAATGAGTACTTTGGCCACTTTCCCACCAGAAGTTGTGATTTAAATGTACGTGGGTCAGAAATAAATACACTGCTGTAGAAAGCAACTCTCGACCCTTTTAATTTTGCTCACCTGTGACAAGCAAATAGACTGAAAGAGATCCATATTTGTTCCCATTCCCAAATAAAGGTGATCTAATAGAATACAATATTAATATCACATACAAGTAAAATCTTGCTGAAGAGTATTCAAAAATGGCTTGCAAAATAAATCAACTGAGAACTGCCAGAAATTAAGGCTGGATTTAGAAGAGGCCATGGCCCCAGAGATATCATTGTTGATATCAGATGGATTTCGGTTGAAAGCAGAGAATATCAGAAGACTGTCTCTTAGTTTTACTGACTATGCAAAGGCTTTGACTGTGTGGATCATAACAAATTATGGCTGACATTAAGAAGAATGGAAAATCCAGAATATTTAATTGTGCTCATGTGAAACCTATCCTCAACTAAGAGGCATTTATTTGAACATAGTAAGGGAAAACTCCAGCACCACAGCTCAAAGCAAGACAGCTCATGGGCATCAATTCTCCTTCTATCCTCCTTAGTCACTGTCCAACTCTCATATGCATAACAAGTGATAGCAAAGACCATGGCCTGTATCTGACACACCTTAGTCTCCAGGGAGCTATCATTGCTCTTCAGTACTTTGGAGAGATCCCTAACAGCAGACTTTCCCATCGCAATACGTCTTTAAAATTCCTGGCTACTGGCGCCAAGAGTGTTGACTGTGGAGCCAAGCCAACTAAAGCTGTGAACAATCTCAATCTCTTCACCATTCATCCTGACACTACATGGTTTAAAATCAAGAAAGGTATGCATAATGATTGTATAATTTCTCCATACTTATTCAATCAGTACGCAGAACAAATCACTTGATAATGTGGACTCTGTGGAAAAAGATGCGCCTATTCAACCACTAGTGTGAGCAATCCATTTTCAAGATACAGTATAATTTATCCTTTTCCAAGTTTTCAGGAAACAGAAAAACTATACATGGTGCATGCAGTAAATCAAAACCATAATATTTAATTAAGCTAGTGCCTAGCTTGTGGTAGGTACTAATATATTTTGAGATAAATTATTAAAACTATTCTGGTCAAATAGGAGCAGAATATATAATCTGAAAATTTAGGGAGAAGTATCTTTTTTTGTGTGAATATCATTAATTCAAGGGGACGTTAGTCAAGTGACAGATATATGTTAAGAAAAGCTATCAGATCTATTTAATGATGGGGAGGTAAATTAACTACTCTGTTTTATCTATAAAAGAAATAAGGAT
>NW_006399759.1:27140122-27141295 GCF_000299155.1 Elephantulus edwardii | reverse complement strand
GCAAAATACAATGAACATTAGTGACCGGAAAACCAGATGAGTTGTGGAATGATATCAAAGACATCTTGCAGGAAGAAACTAAATGGTTATTAAAAAGAGGATAAAGAGAAAAGACCAAAGTGAATTTCAAAAAGACTCTGAAACTTGCTCTTGAACTAATAAAAGCTAATGCAAAGGGGGGAAATGAAGAAATGAGAACGAATCAGAATTGAGAAGACAAAACAAAGGATTGTAACAAAATGTTCAGTGACTTGGAATTAGAAAAGAGAAGACATGCTCAGAATTTCTCAAGTTTAAAGAAATGAAGAAAATAATTAAGACTGGAGTGGCAATAAAGAAGGATTCTATGAGCAAAATATTGAATAACACAGAGAGAAGATTCTCACTCTGAATGACTTTACACAGAGAAAGCAGGATTGGACAGAGCTTCATTCTGGAATATACAGAGATACTAGGAGCCAGAGCCAACTCAGCAGTACCTTCCAACTGTGGTAGGAAGGGGATGGATGTCATCTCCAACTTCCAAATTTAAAAATAAATAAGCTTTAAATTGTCTCCTGAAGGAGTTAACAGAACTAACCAAGAATCTAGATTTCCTGCTCCAAGGTCTTTCTGTAAGGCACATGGTTCAAATCCAGCAGTTGCTACACAGGATGGGCAATCTCCTCTGGTGATATTGACTGTCTCTGAAAATCCACTGGCGAGTCAGCTACGGGTTGATTGCAACACGATGGCAAACAGCAACAAACAACAGTCTTTATATTAGGTAAGGAATTATGCAGAAAACACAAAGGTATATGGCTCAAGTCTGCTCCCAGCTGCTCCGCAGGAGAAAGATGAGCGATCTCCTCCCTGGGGATTTATTGTCTCTGAAAACACATTGGAGGGTCAGCAATGTGTTGGTTCCAATAGTCTTTATTCTAGAAAATACATTCTATCTCTGAGTTCTGGTTCCGCAGCCATAAATGAAACTAACATGATCAGCTCCATTCAAACCACCTTTCTCTCTTTCTTTTTTTTTTTATTATTATTAAATTTTATTAGTTTCAATGAACATTCACAGGGATTCTGGGCTTTCACTCCTTCATTGCCGCACCATTCTCTCCACCCTCCTCCCCAGTTTGTTCTTCTTCCCCGCCATCCGAATGTCTGTTTTTATTGTCCAATTGCCAC
>NW_006399759.1:27117554-27138707 GCF_000299155.1 Elephantulus edwardii | reverse complement strand
ATGTTGTGGATTAGGACTTCTAGTGTTGTTCCTAGCTTTTCTGTAATGAAGTTTATAGTCCTTGGTTTTAGTCCTAGGTCCATGATCCACTTTGACTTGGTTTTTGTGTATGGAGTGAGGTGTGGGTCTTGCTTGAGTCTTCTGCAGATATTTTTCCAATTTTGCCAACCCCATTTGTTAAAAAGGCTGTCGTTTCCCCACTTCACTGATTTCATCTCCTTGTCAAAAATCCACCTTTCTCTCTTTCATATCAACCTCAAAAGTAAGTAGAGAAGAGGAGGTAGAATGATGAAACTAATCACTTGTTCACGAAATAGTACATCAGTTTTGGGATACTGACCATCTCTTTAACTGCAAGAATGCACAAATACTCATGCAAATAAGTAGACATGCACAAAGATGAATTTATCGGCATATTCATAAAACAGGAAACCAGCAGTTCCTACAATGTGCAGGGCACTGAGTATAGAGAGATACAGAAGGCAAAACGACAAAGATTTTAAACAAATAGTCCAAAGGAAAAATGGACAAATAAGCAATGCTAAATTGTGAGAGGGGGAAATTTAAAAACTAATAACACAAATTAAATTAACTGATTTCTATCAACAGCACTCAGAAATACTTATTTCTGGCTGCCATCAAGTCAACTGAAATTCGAGGAACCCAACATGTGTCTGAGCTGAACTGTGTTCAAAATGGTGTTCAGTGGTTACTTTTTCAAAAAAATACAAGGTCTTTCATCTGAGGTGCCACTGGGTTAACCTAAATCCCAACTCTTTCCATAAGCTGTGGTCTAAAACTGTACCACCAGGGGACTTTCTGAAGGTTTAAAACGACATGGAAATCTTCATAAACGGAAATTAATATTATAAATGGAAACAATCATTCTAGAAAGGCATATGACAGTATCTAGAAAATGTACACATTAGAAAAACTGTACAAACTCTTTAGGGAAAAATTTGTACAAGACTCATCAATGACCTGTGCTATACAGATGGCACAACCTTGTTTGCTATAATTGTGGAGGGCCTGAAGTATTTGCTACAGAGGGTCAATGATTATAATCTGCAATATGGATTGAAGCTCCACATCAAGATAACAAAAATTCTTACCAGTGGGCGAATTGGCAGCACCACAATAGATGGAGAAGAGATAGAGATTGTTAAAAATTTCAGCTGTCTTGGTTCCACAATCAACAATCAGTGCACTTGCTATGCTGCTCCTTGGAGGTAAGAAGTTAAGCTCTATCTCACATACTTTGGGTATGTTTCCAGGAGGGACCAGTCATTGGATAAGAACATCATGCCTGGAAGGGTGGACGGCACAGGAGAGGAAGACCCTGGATGAGATGGATTGATGCAGTAACTGGAGTAATAAGGATGAGTGTGTCAGAGACAGTGAGATTGGCTCAGGACAGAGCAGGGTTTAGAGCTACTGTGCACAGTGTTACCATGAGTCATAGTCACAGCATATAACAACAACCACCACTTATGTGTCTTTTGGTAAAACAGTATTTTCACAAATAAATGAATACTATTGTTTTAAAAAAAGACAAATAAGGAGTTCTTGTGGCCTAGTGGGTAAGGAGTAGTGCTGCCGATCCAAAGCAGATAGTTCAATTCCACATTCACCATCTTCTCCACAGGAGAAAAATGGGTAATCTCATCCAATTGAATTTACAGCCTCTAAAAAGCTAAAGGATCTGCTATTATTTGGGAACAATTCAAAGGTACTGAGTGAGAGAGTGTGCACACATAAGCATAGACAAATGCTTTGTCTCAACTTTAAAAGGACATCAAGGTATATATACCCCTAAATTACTAAACTATGTACATAATTTTTTTTCAATTATTTAAGTCTTGGAGAAAAAAATTCACAGAACTGGCTTTATTTTAACATTCTGCATTAATTCAAAAGTCCCAAAATCTCTGTAAATGTTTATGAAAATTAATAAAATATAGAAAAAAAAAGTCTATTCAAGTACTTAAAGGAAATTAGCAAATCATTTTCTTTGTGACATTTCATGGCTGTGCATCCATTAATGAGTGAGCTCTGGTGGCCCAGTATTAATGTACTGGGCTGTCAACGCACAGGCACATGGTTCAAATATACAAGCTGCTCCATGGAAGAAAGATGGGTAATCTCCTCCCATGTGATTTAATTACTACTTGTAATTACCTGCTAATGGGTCAGCTATACTTTGGTTCTAAAGCAATGATAAACAACAATATATATTAATGATTTTATCTTAAACTCTTTAATTCGTCACTGGAAAAAAATATTATAATTTTGTATAAATTAGTCCTTAGATAATGCTTAAAATAACTTCAGAATTCCATATTTAAAGTAGTGGTTTTAAGACTATTTTTGTAAAGATATCAAATGAAACAATGCCTACAGCTACCTGACCTAAACACATGATGTAGGGAAGTTACCAAAATGTTTCTTCACCTTAACCAAAAAAGAGAGACTGAGAGAGAAGGAGAGACAGAAAAGGTGTTTTGTTTTGTTTTTTTCCCAGTAACTGTCAACTTCCAATTTTAAGAAGTATCAGGAAAACCATGAGTCTGGAAAAAGAATCAGGTTCATACTGCAAGTGTGCATTAATTCAATCCTACCAAATCAGTTCCCACTCCTCACTCCCATCAATAGATCGGGTTTGCCAAGCTGTGAATCTCAAAGAGAGGAAAACAGTCATCTTTCTCATCAGAATTGCTGGTGAATTCAGAGACGGAGGTAAAGAGTATTCTAAACCGAGGGAACAGATTATGTAAAATGCAAAAACTATCTGTGCTAACCCTACTTGCTGAAACTGAGGAGGACCTGAAGCGCTTGCTGCAGAGGGTCAAGAACTGCAGCCTTCAGTATGGATTGAGGCTCAATGTCAAGAAGACAAAGATTTTCACCACTGGACCAATTGGCAACATCAGGATGGATGGTGAAGAGATTGAGATTGCTCACAGCTTTAGTTTGCTTGGCTCCATGGTCAATACTCTTGGCACCAGTAGCCAGGAAATAAAAAAACATATTGCCCAGGGTACTGAAGAGCAATGGTGTCACTCCAGAGACTAAGGTGCGTCTGATACAGGGTATGGTTTTTGCAATCACTTGTTATGCATCAGAGAGTTGAACAATGACTAGGGAGGATAGAAGGAAAATTGATGTCTTTGGGCTGTGGTGCTGGAGAAGAGTATTGAGAGTACCATGGACTGCTAGGAAAACAAACAGATTCATCCTGGAGAGGGTTAAAACAGGTGGCTCCTTGGAGGCAAGGATTCTGGGGCTTCGTCTGACATACTTTGGACATGTTGTAAGGAGGGACCGGTCCTTGGAGAGGGACATCATGCTTGGGAGGGTGGAGGGACAGCGCAGGAGGGGAAGACCCTCTATGAGATGGATTGATTCAGTGACTGGGGTAATCGGGATGGGTGTGTCAGAGGTAGTGTGACCGGCACAGGACAGAGCAGAGTTTAGGGCTGTTGTACATAGGATCACTAGGAGTCGCAAGCGACTCGATGGCACATAACAACAACAACAATGGTGCACCTAGAGAGTTAAAAGAAAGGTGGGGTTTTAAGTCTACAAAAGGCAAGCACAGAGTCACAGGAAAGAAAGCTCAAATAAAGTCCTTACCAACAGAAAAGAGTTTCTCGTGCTCATTTCCTGGACACTTATATTCTAGACTCTGAACCACCTCAGACAGAGAGAGACAGTGTCTAAGTCATCTTTGTATTCTTCACAGTGATGTTATTGCAGTTATTTTACTCAAGAAACATCTCTTTAAAAACTATGGACCAAAAACCCACACATGTACAAAGATAAATAAGACTTACTCCTAAAAAAGACATGTCCTTGGCTTAAGCTCTCTAGACTTCTGTCTCTCACCTGTGAAATGAAGAGGTTGAACCAAATGAAAAATGAAACTCTTATCAGTTTCTGACATCCTAAGAATCTAAAATCTAAAGCAGGAATATAGGTTCAAACAACAAAAATAAACCACAACTGATGGGGAGAGAAATAAATCATACATAAGAGTGAATTAAATAAAAAAGACTAAAGAAAAGGTCAGGAAAAAAAAAGAGCTGTAATAAGGAGGGTAAAGGTTATCTGGCAAAAGAAAGGTACTGCCAGACACATATTCCATAAACATCACAACATATGCATGATCTGATGAACTATAAGAATTAAAAGGTGATTCCAAGGAGAATTAGAAATGGCTTATAAAGAAAGTGCTTCAACTCTTGAAAAAATCTGCCATCTAGCGGCTTAAAACTCTTTAAAGCCAGGGAATAAACTTTTAAATAATAAAGAAAAGACTTCTAAAATCTCTACCCAACAGGCAACGTGCTTAAGGAGTACAACCAGCAAAAATACAGAAGAGGAGATGGAAGGGGGGGGGGGGTGTCACATAATAAGACCCAAAATTAAACACAAGACTAAGCACAGCAAGTGAAACCTACGAAGCCTCTGCTATTGCATTCATGGCTAGAAATCACTCCTCTCTTGGGAAAAGTGAAATGTTCTGAATGCTAATTCATTTTAAGCCCACTGTCTCTGAGTCCATCCAAGCACCTGACAACCCTCCCCAGGGGATCAAAGGCTGTAAATCAGGACGAGACTGCCTCATCTTCTGTCCACAGGACAGCTGGTAGGCCCTTTGGTTAGATGCCCGACACCAAACATACTAAGCCAAGAGGCCTCCTTTTAATTCCTTGTGCTACATCTTAAATACTATTATTTTTTTAAAAAAATAGAAATTTAGCACAAAAATCATGCCTTTATTAGGAAAAGAAAGTATAAGAAGTAAATATATTTGCTCATGACCATTATATCTGTGGTTCTGTAACATGAGTATGTTTCATAATCGCTTAAAAAAGTTGTTAAGACACAAATCATTAAGCCGTTCTTCCATAGTTTTTCAATCAGTAGGCCCAGGATAAGGTCTATGAAAGCACCAATTTAGTTCCATACATACTTACAGAATATGCAATTACAGTGAAAAATTACTTGTTAAGGAAAACACATAAACATTTTTCTTGAACAGAAAAAAGCAATAGTTAAAAATGCTTCTTGTTTGCTGTTGAGTCAGAGCCAACCCACAGCTGACCCACCAGCAGGTAAACCACATAGAAAGAGACTGCCTATTCTTCTCCCATGAAGCATTTGATGGATCTGAACTATGTGCCTTTGGGATTGCAAAACAGATTCTTATCACTAGCCTTAAAAGCACCCCTAGTTAAATAATAAAATACCTATTCATTTCGGAGCAATAACTGAACAGTTATATAAAATGGAGTAATACCTGGTAGTAAATGGTCTCTGAGAGTCAATACTTCATAAGTAACTACTGTTTTATTGTTATGGTGGTGGTTGTGATGATTATATACCACTGAGTCAGAACCAACACAAAGCTGACCCTCTGGCAGATTTTCAGAAGTAAATCACAACTCTGATGCACTTCTTCCTTCATTTTAAACCATGTAGTGTTCCCTTGGGCAGAATATTAAATGATCTAGGAAGCATTAAAAGAAAATGGAAGACGTATACAGTCATTGTACCAAAAGGAATTGGCAGACACAGAAGAATTTCATGAAACAATGTATGAACAAGAGCCTGTGGTAATGACAAAAGAAGTTCAAGCTACTCTGAAGGAACTGGCAAAAAACAAGGCCCCAGGAATTACCAGCATATCAACTGACATTATTTCAACAAACAAGAAGTGCCAAGAAGTCCTGGAGGCTGGGCTCTATGAGGAGAAATGCGGCATCAGAACTGGAAGAAGACTCATCAATAACTTGTGTTATGCAGATGACACAACCCTGCTTGCTGAAACTGAGGAGGACTTGAAACATTTGCTGCAGAACATCAAGGACTGTAGTCTTCAATATGGATTGAAGCTCAACATCAAGAAAACAAAGATTCTCACCTCTGGGCCAATTGGCAGCATTATGACAGATGGTGAAGAGACTGAGAACGTTAACAGATTTTGTTTGCTTGGCTCTACAATCAACATTCTTGGTACCAGCAGCCAGGAAATGAAAAGATAAATAGCACTGGGAAAGTCTGTCAGGGACATCTCCAGAGTACTGAAGAGCAACGACATCAGGCTGGACACTAAGGTTTGCCTGTGTATCAGAAAGCTGGACAATGACTAGGGAAGATAGAAAGAGAATGCTTTTGATGCCTTTGCTCTATGGTGCTGGAGAAGAATAATGAATATACCATGGACTGCCAGGATGATGATTCCTAACTGTCAGAGTTTACAAGATATTAGACTCAGACTGTGAAATGTATGTCCCTGTTACCTGTCCCAAGTCAAATGTTTTCATATCTATTTATCTACAGATTCTTTAAAAATATTTTAATACATACATCATTTTGCTATGAAGATGCAACAAAAACAAACATATATGTCCATTTTAATTTCTTTTCATTGCAGTCAAGTCAGAACTGACTCATAGTTAACCCTCCAGGAGGTATTCAAGGCTATAAATCCCATGGGAAGAAACTGGCTATCTTTCTCCCTTTGAGCCACTGGTGAGTTTGAACTGTGAAGGCGGCACAGCCTTTAAGTTAGTGCACAACTCCCTACAGACTGTGCTACCAGAGCTCTCAAAGTTTTTAACAAGTAGAACTGAGTGTAAAAGTCTCAGTGTCAAGGTTATGTAACAGTTAATATTGGGTGTTAAAGTGTCTTCATGAAGACCTTCAGTATAATTCTTGGAGCTGTAAATCCTAACCTCTGTGATGTTACTGCACCATGATTAGAGGGGTTCTGTAAAGATATGCCCAGCTAATCTGAAGGAAGTCCCCCCAGGGATATGGCCAGTACAACAGCTTTTTGCCTGATCCAGTATCTAGCTCATGACCTCTAGACTTGACCATATAGTCTTCAATCTTGCATGCTGACAGCCTTGGATCTGTCAGACTCCAAAGTCAGCAGTCCACAACCCCGTGTGCTGACTGCTTGGATTCCCGCATTCTCCCAGTCATTAATCCCCTAAGGTTTGACCCACAGACCTGGGACTTGACAGGATCCACAAACCCATGAGTCACCTTCCTTGAAATAAATCTTTGTTTGCATACCTACCTATCTGTGCAAGTTCCACTGATTTACTTCTCTAAAGAATCAAGTCTAAGACAAATGGGTTTACTTTATACAATCTTTTTTAGTCATAAGTTTGTAATCCTCTCAAAATGTTTTCTTAGGCTGTGGTAGTGCAAAGAGGTTATTGGCAAAAGGAGACCAGCAAGCACTTGCGAATTTATGACTGGGGTTGTAGTTGACTTTTACTCAGACTGGACCTATTCAGTCTTTACCAGGATAGCTTAGGATCGTTCCTTGTAATTAAGAATCTTTGGACTTGAGGGCAGAGCACTGACAAAGGAACTACCAGAGAGTGGTCTAGACAGATCCGCCTGTTCTAGTGAGGGCTTGTCAGACACCACCCTGTGATCAAAAGGAGAAATGCACTCTCTCCTCTAGGGATCTTCCCAGATCTCACCTGCTCACCTTTCCCTGAGTTGCATCCTAACAGTCTGAACCTTTACCATGAGTTTTAAACCTAACTGTACCATATTACATCTGAGTTCTTGCTTAATAAATCATATAACTGTTAAGTACAGTCAATGAGTTCTTATAAATGTGACAAGAGCAGTGAATTACATGAAACCAAGCTGAGAAATAAACTGAGAAAGAAGCAGTTTATCCGATCTCTACGGCAAAGGAGACAGTCTTACGATGATTCTGGTTCCTGGTCCTGTCCTTAAAGCCATCCCTGCTGTTGTGAGTTGCCCAGTTGATTCCTCTGACCAGCAACACTACAAGACAGAGTAGGGCTTTCCACAGGGTTTAAAAGGCTGTCATCTTTACAGAAGCAGATAACATCTTTCTCTCAAAGAGCAGCTGGTAAGTTTGATTCACAAACCTTACAGTTAACCAAATTTTCAGTTAGCACCCGAGGATTTAAGCATTGTAGCACTACCCATCCACTGCTACTAAGTCAATTCCAACTCCCAGCAGCAGCCTAGGGCAGAAAACTGCCCCATAGGGTTTCTAAAGCTCTAAATCTTTAAGGAAGCAGACTGTCAAATCTCACTCTCGCTGAGTGGCAGGTGGATTGGAAGTATTAATCTTCCGGTTAGCAGTCAAATTATTTAACCACAGCACCTCGACATCAGCGCTTCTTGTAACTTTACTGTAGTCACATGCAACCTAGGCTTATCAGTAAACATCAAGAAATACTCCAGTTCTATAACTACCCTTTTACTGTGTGGACTTACTAAGCAGACTTCTGATTATAAATGGGTTTTCCATGTAAATCTGCCAAGACAAGTGTATAGTTAACATGGATTATAGTATGCAAAATAAAATCTGAAATCAGTTCACTGAATTGTGAATTTTGTTACATCAGTTTGGTTAGTTCTGGAGGATGATTTAGCCTCTGCAAACTGAAAAATTCAGTATTCTGCATCTATGAAACCTGATGATGGACTGAAATAATCCTGTTAAAGAAATACTAAATTGTGGAAACTGTCTGGGCTATGCTGAATCAAAGTGAATCTTCTTTAAATGTTTACACTTCCCCAGTACATTGCATATCACACTAACCGCACATTTATTTACCACAATGATGACTGAATGCATGTATACTTCAGAGTCTCAAATCTTGGTGGTATGAACTCACATTATATTGTAAATTTTTACTATCATTTTTGTTCTTTGTATCTCCAACAAATGCCAAAGCAGTTTGACTGGCATGTAACCAAGTCAGCTTCCAAAGAAAGTGTGTAGTAGAAAAAAAAAAATCTGTGTGTACACACATATATACATGTACACACCACAGTCTCTCTCATCTCACACGGCTAGACACGAAAAGAAATATACTCAGATCTCTCATAAAATTGTGTCATACATCAATCCCTAGGACTGAATCAATCCCAGAATTGGCCTCACACATTCAACCAAGTACTTTAGTCACCCACTGCCAATGTCAAGGGGATGGTACCTAAAATAGTATTTATTGCTATTGCTCGAGAAGGTTTCAAAAGCAGAGAGGATATTCTATTATCTGTATGATATTATCTTACTCATTTTATTTAATTCTTTTTCTTTCATCTCCCAAATCCTTAATGCAACAGGTAGGGGAGAGGCAAGAAGCAGATCACATACACCTACAAAAACAAAACAGATACTAGGCTCACACCCAAACCTATCTGACCAAACCTTTAGGATTAGTGCCCTGTTAAGACTTATTTTTTAAAAGCATCCTCAACAAATAATTCTGTTATCTATACCTTCTTAAGAAACACTGGTCTAGCAAGCACAATCCATTCAATAAAAACACTAAATTTAGTAATTTAGACTTTTAGGTGTCCTGAATTGCTTCAAATCTTATTCTTACCAGATTTTAATATTAATATTCTAAAATCAAAATCATACTTATTAAAAGCACTTAGTCTCTCAATGAATGTGTATGGTAAAAACAACTTTAAAACATTTTTTGTTTGGGTTGTTGTTGTTTTTTATTTTAGTAGGTGTCTAGGTTATCTAGAGTGCTGCTGTTAGCCAAAGTATCAGACAAGTGAATTTAACAAAAAGAAATTTTTGTTAAATTTTTTGTTTAACAAAAAAAGCTATTTTCACACAAACAACTTTATTACTCTCACAAACGGACAGAAAACTGAATTCAGATATCCACTTCAGCTATCTCTGTGTATGTTAGTTCTAGGAGTTTATCGGCACTGGTCCCTGGGTAGAAAGACCAGTTTAACTCTCAACCCTTCTCTGTTAGTAGTAAGTACTTAGCTCCATTCTCTCTGCTTGCTTCTCGTGTCCTTTCTTTCTTTTTAACTCTACTAACTTCTTATCAGGGCTATACATTTATAGTGGACCCTGGTGACCTAGTTCATAGAGAGTTGCACTGCTGATCAAAAAACTGAACCTTTCTGATGGTTACAATCCGCTTTTTTTGTTTTCTTTTGGAAAAGCTCATTCACCTGGGACAAAACTCCCAGCTGTTCACCAGTCTATACATCTCCATCTGCATTACCATCTAGTTGTGCCTCAAGTGACAATCTACAGGATCCTAGCACAGTAATCAGTTTCTCCAAAACCAGTCATGTGAGTCATTCCCCTGAAGGGTCTGAGTCTCTGGGAGACTTCCTAGCCAATCTGAATCCAAGGGCTACAGGACACATGCAGAACTGAGCCATGAATGGAGCTGTCCGTGTTAGAAATTATGGATGTGCACTGCTGGTTAAGCATTTGAGACTACAATGACCTGAGATTTCTCATAAATAATCTATTAATCTTCGCAGGGCAAATCATGAAAACAGTTGGTGTCAGAAATGGTGAGATTTGATGCAATGGCTCCAGACTCGTGGAATTGTGGGATTTTGTAAGAAAATAGGGGTATAGTTAAAATGTCTGCTATTGATACTACTTAAGAGTCTCATTTGGCAGGAGACAAGACACATTCCCCAAGCCTCTTCTAAACCCAACCTGCACATCTGGAAATTCTCTGCTGATGTGCTGTTCCAGTTATTTTTGGATAATCTTCAGCAAGATCTTACTTGCATGTGATATTAATGATATTGTTTGATAATTTCCACTCTGTTGGATCACCTTTTTTTGGAATGGGAACAAATATGGTTCTCTCCCAATTAGCTGGCCAGGTGGTCATCCTCTAGATTTCTTGGTACAACCTAGCGTGCTCATCAAGGACAGCATCTGTGTGCTGAAATATGTCAATTAGTATGTCATCAATTCCTGGAGCCTTGTTTTTTTATCAATTCCTTCAAAGCAGCTTAACTTCCTCCTTCATCACCACAGGCTCTTGCTCATACATTGTTTCATAAAATTCTTCAGTGTCAGGCAATTCTTTTTGGTATAGCGACTCTGTGTACTCCTTCCATCTTCTTTTGATGTTTCCTGGGTCCATTCAACATTCTGACCACAACCTCCTTATAGATGGGCAAATCAGAAATTGGCTAACTAAAACGGGGGAAATTAAAGCATGAGGATGAAGCTGCTGAATACACACCTTTCACGGATATAAGCTATTGTATATTGTAAGGAAAATAGATGTTAATTTTTCATATGCTAATATTATTGGCTAGAAAAGCCATAGTGTCCTGTGGAGTTCGTCTTTCAATATGGCTTTTCTAGTGTGGTAGACTGACTATGTGGAAAGGCAGGACTATGTAAGTCAGACACATTGGCTTATCCACAATGGGAATGACTACCACTCCTCAAGGGGATTGGCCAGTCTCAACAATCTACAAAAGGACTGGCTAGTCTCACCAATAAACTGAATAGCTCAAGCCGCAGAGAACAGGGGACAAAAATCTTTCTCCAAGAAAAGACACAGAATTCTTCCCCCAGACAATGAAGATATGCCTCCTCCAACCTGATGAGATGTAGTACATGCTTCAGGATGGCAGTAGCAGCGATGGCTGAACTGGAGAACTGATGTGAGATGGAATTTTGGCAGGGAAGGGGAGACATTAGTGTCAGGACTGAGAACTCTTGTTGGACAATTGTAGGAGGAAAGCCAATACTGGCAGAACTGAGAACTTAGGAATGCCACAAGGCCCAAGGCTGAGCGGGTGTGTGCACATATCAGGAATTATCTTTATTCTATTGTTGTAGTTGTTGTTGTTATGCACCAACGAGTCACTTGCAACTCACAGCGACACTATGTACAAGACCTCTAAACACCATTCTATCCTGTGCCAACCTAGCCATCTCCAACGCCAGTCCACTCACAGAATCGATCCATCTCATCGAAGGTCTTCCTCTCCTTCATCGCCCCTCCACTCTGCCAAACATGATGTCCCTCTCCAAGGACCTGTCTCTCCTTACAACTTGCCCAAATTATGTCAGACGAAGCTTCAGAATCCTTGGCTTCACCTTCTCCAGGACAAAACTGTTTGTTCTCCTACCAGTACATTATAACTTTTTGACTCCTCCAATATAGTTCTGTGTAATCTGTAGGCTATCACGTAAGATTTCGGACTGAGCAAAGCAGTAAGATTGGTGTTGAGATGAGTAGAAAGAGGCATAGGAGCATGGGGGACATGTCTAACCTCAAAGGAAATGGTTTTGGGTTAGTGGTGCAGTAGACAGGGATAGTTTCCCTCTGGGAAGTTGATAAAGGTCAGAAATGGCTGCCCTCAAGAGACTCTTGCTCTTTTTTACAACTAGAGGCTCTAACAGAGAAGGATAAGCAATCTCTCATGCAACTTACAGCCTTGGAAATGCACTGGAGGGTCTGGCTTGAGGCAATGAGGCTGTGTTTTGTTTTGTTTTTAGCCCATCCTTAATTTTATATTTGATTGGCTTATTAGATCATGGTGATTCATCATATAATTGTGACATTATATCATTTTATATACACATTGGTAGGGGAGAGGAACACAATTCCATCCCTGACAGTAGGCTTTCAGCTTATGAAAAGGTAAATCTATTTAATAGTCAAAATACCAAATATACCAACATTATTATTCTGTCCTCATTTTATTTTCATAATTATTTTATTATCATCAGAAACAACAATAACATTTTATTGAAAGCCCAGTATTTTCTATTAATAAAACTCATTCATTGCTGGTGAGTCAGAACTCACTGCATTGGCATTTTGAGGAAGATGATTGTCTAACTTTTTCCCAAGAACCTGCCGGTGGATATGAACTGCAAGAGGGGTTTGGATTAGCTGCCTTTGGATTAGTAACACAACTCTATACAGACTACAATACCAGAATGCTCTACAAAAGAGGAAAATGAATCAACTGTTAACTGAGCCAATGCGTACTGTACAAATAATACTAAGTGACATCTTGGAAAGATAAAAGGATAGGAGAGAAATAAGTATTTCTGCCCAATAAATATGTAATATTTAAGAACCAAGAGAAGAACTCAGGTCTTCTTGTCTCCTAATCAGCACACATTCTATTATTTCAAAAACATAACAATAATTTCTATTATTTCTATTTGTCAATCAAATATAATTAAGAACTAATTCTAGAAAAGACACTAGAGATAGGTCAACAGTCATCTTGCAGTTCTCAGCTCCGAAGAGTGAGCAACAGTAACATAGCAAAAATACTAAAGTAAGAAATTCAAGCTGATTCAAGATGTATTTCAATAAAAATTTACACTTGATTATTGAGTAATCTTTATAACTAGAAGAGGATGAGGAGTTAATAATAACTGTAAAAAATATCAAGCTGCTTTAAAGGAAATAGTAAAAAATAAGGCCCCCGGAATAGATGGTATACCAATTGAAGTATTTCAGATAACAGATGTTGCCCTGGATGTGCTCACCAATTGTGCCAAGAAATCTGGAGAACAACCACTTGGTCAACTGACTGGAAGAGATCTATATTTGTTCCCATTCCAAAGAAAGGTGACCCAACTGAGTGTGGAAACTACAGAACAGTGTCATTGATTTCACATGCAAGCAAGATTCTACTGAAGATTATCCAAAAACGATTAGAACAGCACATCAGCAGAGAATTGCCAGAAGTCCAGGCTGGGTTTAGAAGGGGTCGTGGTCCTAGGGATATTGTTGCTGATGTTAGATGGATCTTGGCTGAAAGCAGAGAATACCAGAACGTCTATCTGTGTTTCATTGATTATGCAAAGGCATTTGACTGTGTGGATCATAACAAACTGTGGCTGACTCTGAGAAGAATGGGGATCCCAGAACATTTAATTGTGCTAATACGAAACCTATACTTGGACCAAGAGGCAGTAGTCAGAACAAAGCACGGTACCACTGCATGGTTCAAAATTGGGAAGGGTGTACGCCAGGGATGCATCCTGTCTCCATACCTTTTCAACCTGTATGCAGAGCAGATTATCCGAGAGGCTGGGCTCTATGAGGAGAATTGTGGCATCAGGATTGGTCGAAAATCTATTAACAATCGCCGTTGTGCAGATGACACAACCCTGCTTGCTGAAACTGAGGAGGACCTCATGCACTTGCTGCGAAGGGACAAGGACTGTAGCCTTCAGTATAGACTGAGGCTCAATGTCAAGAAGACAAAGATTCTCACCACTGGACCAATTGGCAGCGTCGGGATGGATGGCAAAGAGATTGAGATTGTTCACAGCTTCAGTTTGCTCAGCTCCACAGTCAACACTCTTGGCACCAGCAGTCAGGAAATCAAAAAGCATATTGCGATGGGAAAGTCTGCTGTTAGGGACCTCTCTAAAGTACTCAGGAGCAACGGTGTCTCTCTGGAGACTAAGGTGCGCCTGATACAGACCATGGTCTTTGCAATCGCTTCTTAGGCATCAGAGAGTTGGACAATGACCAGGGAGGACAGAAGGAGAGTAGATGCCTTTGAGCTGGTGCTGGAGAAGAGTAATGAATGTACCATGGACTGCCAGGAAAACAAACAGATTCATCTTGAAGAGGATTAAACCAAGCTACTCCTTGGAGGCAAGGATTCTGGGGCTTCGTCTGACATACTTTGGACATGTTGCCAGGAGGGATGGGTCCTTGGAGAGGGACATCATGCTTGGGAGGGTGGAGGGACAGCGCAGGAGGGGAAGACCCTCTATGAGATGGATTGATTTGGTGACTGGGGTAATCGGGATGGGTGTGTCAGAGGCAGTGCAGTTGGTGCAGGACAGAGCAGGGTTTAGGGCTGTTGTGCATAGGGTCGCTATGAGTCGCAAAGGGCACATAACAACAACAACAACAGGGATTAAATGAAAATCATTACCATAAAATTACCACATCAAGTGAAACAATCATAGTGCTTAGAAAGAGAGGGAACAAAACTCAACAACTGAACAGATTTTAAAATGTGTAAATGTCTTTAGGTCTTCTAAATGTAATTGTGACATAATGGTAATAAGTTGCATCTATAAAAGAGTCTTCTAGAACTGTAACAGAAAATGTTCTGTTGCTATTTAAAGAGTTTTCAAGGATCTAAAATTTCAGAAGTCGATGGCCAGTCCTGCTTCTTTGTCTGTGTCTATAAGCTCTGCTGAAATCTGTCTATTATACACTGGTATTTGAAATACCAGTCTCATGGCTTCCTGGATCATAGCAACATGGAAGCCACCATAATATAGCAGAGAGTGGTAGAAAACAAAAGACCTCACAACTAGACCAGTAGGCAGCATCATGATAAACAGAAAAGACTGAGACCATCAATGATTTAGTTTTACTTGGATCCTATAAAAAGAACAAGGGCTGCATGAGGACGGTGATATCTGACCTTTACCAACTTCACAAGGATGAACTGTTCCCATAAACATCATCAATAACACAAAAACAATTCCTGTGAGGTCAGACATGTCAGCATGCTTCTGCACTTCTTTCTACTCAACTGAACACCAGTATCCCACTTTATTGGGTCCAAAATCCAATGTGGTAGTTCACAGACCACAAAGAACCATATTGGGGAAGTCAAAATGTTATAATTGAGTAGCATAATAGTATCAGGAGTGCTTCCAAAACATGCACACAGGAAACTGAGCCTTGAGCTTTCTGCCTTTAGGCCAGTATCACAAAGCTTTCAGTTCTGCCAGTTGTAGCTCCACCATCCCCCACTGAGTCCTCAAATAAACTTGGGCAAAGGTTCTTGGGTCTAGTTCCCTGGGGAATAGCAGTTCCAAGGTCAGCTCTGTCTCAAGTCTCTGGTCCTCTGCCTCGGCCACTGCGACTGTTGCTGCTATAAATTAGCTGGTGCTGCTGTTTTAAGTTTAGCTGGCACAAGAATTTCTGGTCCTAAAGGGTGCTCACTGCATGGCTGCTTCTCCTTTACTGGTGATGAGATTCTCCAATTCTGTTGCTCCATCTGCTCAATTTAACGGCAATACTAGCCAATCCTCTTGTGGATTGGTGAGATTGAGATTAGCTAATCGCCTTGTGAACAGGCTAACCTACCTGATTTGCATTTTCTCACCCATCCACATGTCATTTTGAAAATAAACCCAAACACCACAGATCCACAATCAGCACTCATGGTAGCAATAATGAAGAAATAAACTATGTGTTGCTTAGTACAAATTTATGGTCAATGAGCTTTTTTTCCCCCCTGCCATTTTATTTACTTCCAATAATAGCATTTTCTTACAGCTTCTCATATATTAGATGTTATTAATCTCTTAAATCCTTTTGTTCTTAGAAGAAAATTTTTATTTTTATTTTAAGTTGCATTATCATGATTCCTCGTGAGATTGAGTAGATTTTTTTTTTTTAGATTTTAAAGAACATTTATAAAGAATTTGGATTTCCATTCATGCACAACTTGGGTTGTTTCCAACTCTTTGTTATTGTGAAGAAAGCTGTAATAAACATGGGTGTGCATATTTTTGCTTGGGTGGCAGTTTCTTTAGGGTATATTCCCAATAGTAGAATTGCTAGGTCAAATGGTATTTCTACTTCCAACATTTTGAGAAAGCGCCATACAGCCTTCCATAGTGGTTGCACCATTTTACACTCCCACCAGCAGTGCTAAAGAGCAAGAATATGTAGTAAAGTCAACCTGACCCACATCATGGTATTTTCAACTGCTTTGTATGCAGGTTAAAGGTGGAATAAGGAAGACTGAAGAAGAACTGAGATCCTTAACAATGATGTTGGCAAAGAGTAAAAATATACAATGGACTGTCAAAAGAACAAGCAACTGTCTTGGAGGATGTGCATTCAGGGTACTCCTTGAAGGTAAGGATAGTGAAACTCTTTCTAGCATACTACAGACATGTTATCAGCAGGTGCCAGTTCTTGGAAAAAGTCATTCTGCTTGCAAAAGTATAGGGTTAGTGAAAGAGACAAAGACTCTCAGTGAGACGGAGTGACACAGTATTTACAACAATTAGTTTGAACACAGTAGAGATTATAAGGATAGCACAGAATAGGACAAAATTTGATTCGTTGTCCACTGGGTCACTACGAGTCAGCATCTAACAAGAAAAGCAATCAAACAAGCTCCAAAGAGTGGTGAATTGAGTCAAAGCTAATATCTAATATTTTTCTTCCCAATACTGAGCAAAACTAACAATGCATTTTCCTCTATTTAACTGGCAGCCAGCGGGGAGTTTCTAAAAATGAAGAGATTTCTCAATCAAACATACTCTAAATGTACCAGACTATTGGGAAGCATTAACTGAGATCATAGAAGAGAGCCGGCTTCCCCAGAAACAAAGGCTCAAGAAAACGAAAAGTAAGTAAATAAATAATGTATGAAACTGCTGATCTTTGAATTCAAATCTATTAAAATTAAACAACTCCCAAGAAGCCTGGACAACATCCTAAGACTTCTGGCCACCTTATCATTAAACACACCCCTGCAAACCAACCTCATTAACTCCTCAAGAATGCCCCTTCACATTTTCTCAAGGACTTTGCTCACTTTGAAGTAACAGATGGTAGCTGTTTAACCAAAATTTTTTCCCAATATTGTATTTCTATTTTTTTTTGTGTAATCCGTGTGATTTGTTCTAACCTTCAAAGAGCCAATTGTACATACCCTCTTTTACCACAAAACTGCAAATGCCATGTGTGTAAAAACTCTTTTGCAACAGTTATAAGTTCTCTAAAACTGACGACCCATTTATAAACACACCTTTTAATATTCAGTCTCTTTCGCAACTGAAGCCTGTTTATTTACTTGTTTTAAAAATACATTTAAGGGCTTCCACCTCTATCTCTGTAACTCCATCCTCCCAAGTATGACATCCCTCTCCAAGAATTGGTCCTTCTTTGCATCATATCCAAAGTATGTCAGATGAAGTTTCAGAATCCTTGTCTGCAAGGAGCAGCCTGGTTTAACCCTCACCAAGACAAACCTGTTTATTCTCCTAGCAGTCCATGGTATATTCAAAACTCTTCTCCAACCATAGCTCAAAAGCATCAACTCTCCTTCTATGATCCCTAGTCATAGTCCAACTCTCTGATATGTAACAAATGATTGCAAAGACAATGGCGAGGATGAAGGGACAGCTCAGTAAAGGAAGATCCTCAATGAGACGCATTAATTCAGTGACTGGTGTAATGGTGGTAGGTGTGTCAGAGACAATAAGAGTGGCACAGAATAGAGCAGAGTTTAGAGTTGTTGTACATTGGGTCACTATGAGTCACAGGCACATAACAACAACCTCTACTTCTGCTGTCAGGGACCTCTCCAGAGTACTGAAAAGCGATGATGTCAGTCTAGAGACTAAGGTGAGCCTGATCCAGGCCATGGTATTCACAATTACTGCCTCAGAGAGCTGGACAATGACCAAGAGTGACAGAAGAAAAATCAATACTTTCGAATTTGGGTGCTAGAGAAGTCTTGAACATACCATGGACTGCCAAGAAAAAAAAAATGGGTCTGTCTTAGAGAAGGTGAAACCAAGTTGTTCCTTGGAGGCTGAGATTTTGAAGCTCCATCTCACATACTTTGAGCACGTGGCCAGAACAGGTTGGTCCTTAGGTAAGAACATGATGCTTGGAAGAGTGGAGGGACAGTGCAGAAGAAGAAGACACCAGATAAGATGGATTAATACAGTGACTGAAACAATGGGGGTTGGTGTGTTGGAATTAGTGAGATTGGCTCAGGATAAGGAAGGGTTCAGAGCTGCTATACATAGGGTCACTATGGGTCACAGGCATCTTGACAGCACATAACAACAACAACCTCTACCAAGAAAAACAGCTCTATAAGCAGCAGTACTTTACTTCTCTTCAAAAATCTAACCTGAGCTTATGAGGGGGAAACTTTTTTCATGCTAGAGAAATAAAAAACTGAAAAGTAAAATTTTTTAAAAATGTGCTAATGTAAGGTCAACTGAATTACTGACATTCAGATTTCCCACATCCAACATTGCATGTTACTCTCTACACTGCCAATAACCCAGGTAACATTAGCAAAGATCAAATGGTGCCCTGAATATCGATCTGACAAAATTCCACACTAACCTGATGCTCTATCCCCGCATCTGCTTTCCTCAGGCTACGTACATCCATCATCTCTGGTGAGAAAGCTTACCATGAATACCTCTCTGTAGCAGAGATTACCAATGCTGGATTTGAGCCAGCCGACCAAATGGTGGAATGTGGCTCTCGCCATGGTAAATTATTGCCTGTTGCGCCATGGTGATATGATTCACAAAGATGTCAATGCTGTCAACGCCACAACCAAGACCAAACGTACCATCCAGTTTGTGAACTGGTGCCCCACTGGCTTCAAGGGCAGTATTACCTACCACCTCCTACTGGGTGTCTGGTGGAGACCAGGCCAAGGCACAGTGAGCTGTGTTCATGCTGAGCAACATCACAACCATTGCTGAGGCCTGGGCTCACCTGGACCACAAGTTTGACCTGATGTATGGCAAGCGTGCCCTTGTTCACTGGGACGTGGTAAGGGGATGGAGGAAGGAGAGTTTTCTGAGGCCTGTTAAGGACATGGCTGCCCTTGAGAAAGATTATGAAGAGATGGGTATGGATTCTGCTGAAGGAGGTGAGGAAAGAGGAGAAGAATACTTAAGTTAAAATGTCAAAAAGGTGCTGCTTTCCAGGGACACCTATTCTGTTTTAAACATTGAAAAGTTGGGGCCTGAGCAATGTACTGACCTATGCTTTAAAGCATGAACGCTTAATCACAGATGCAACCTGTCCATTTCTCTGATGGTTTTGAAAAAAGTATTTCATATCTTAAAATAGTTAGGCATGGTTTTCATTCAAAAGCAAAACCTTGGGCACAGGGATCAGTTAAAAGAATTTTACAAAACCTGAAATATAGATGCAGATACAGCTGAGTAAAACAGTAAGGCAAAAAATGAAAAGTCATATGTTGGAACAAGCTATACATACAACCTACCCAGAATTAATACCCAAATTAGATAAAGAAAGCAAGTAGAAAATATTGTAAAGATATACAAATGTTCAGAAAGCATATGAAAAGATGCTCAAAATCAATAGCTGCTGTTGTTCTTAGATGCTATTGAGTCGAGTATGATTCACAGCAACCCTATGAACAATACACCTGAACTCTGTCCTATCCTGTCCCATCCTCATCATCTCTAACACACTTGATTGCACTGCTGCAGTCACTGTGTCAATCAATCTCACTGGGGGTCTTCCTCACCTCCTCCAACCCTCCAACTTTCCAAGCATGATATCCTCCCAAGGAAGAGCATCGCCTAACAATATGTCCAAAATATGAAAGTTGAAGCTTTGCCATCTTTGCCTCCAAGAAGCACTCTGGCTGTACTTTCTCCAAGACATATCTGTTGTTTTGAAATTCAGTACTCTTCTCCAACACCAAAGATCAAAGGTATCAATTCTTCTATCATCTTTATTCATTGTCCAGCTTTCTGACTGAGAAGACCATGCCCTGAATCAAGCGTACCTTAGTCTTCAAACTGATATCACTGCTCTTAAGTATTTTGGATAGGTTCCTGAAGCAGACTTGGCTTATGCAATATGTCTCCTAATTTCCTGACTACTGGCACCAAGCATGGTTCAATGCCTCAAACCTAGAACTGAAAATCAAAATCACTTTGTATCTATGAGGATGCGACTGGGACAAAAAAAAAGGCTCTTGGAAATAGACACCCTAACTTACTGATGGGGATATAATTCAGTGGAAGTTTCCTCAAACAATTAGATATAAAATTATCATGTTGTTGTTATGGGTACTGTAGAGTTGTTTTGGACACACAACAACCCAATGTGCCAGAGGAGAACTGTCCTTTAGAGTACTTCAGGCTGTATTTTTTATGGGAGCAAAATTGTTAGGACTTTCTCCCATGAAGTAACTGAGTGGGCTTTTCTGGATGAGTTCAGTTAGCAGACAAATGTTCAACCATTGTACCACGAGGGTGGAGGTGGTGGTGGTGGTGGTGGTTGTTGTTATTGTTATGTGCCGTCGAGTCACTTGCGATTCATAGTGACCCTATATACAACAGCCCTAAACTCTGCTCTGTCCTGTGCTAATCGCACTGCCTTTGACACCCCCATCCCAATTATCCCAGTCACTGAATCAAACCACCTCATAGAGGGCCTTCCCCTCCTGCACTGTCCCTCCACCCTACCAAGCATGATGTCCTTCTCCAAGGACCGGTCCCTCCTTAAAACATGTCCAAAGTACGTTAGACAGAGCCTCAGAATCCTTGCCTCCAAGAAACCGACCAGTTTAACCCTT
>NW_006399759.1:27098040-27117454 GCF_000299155.1 Elephantulus edwardii | reverse complement strand
CTCTCAATACTCTTCTCCAGCACCACAACTCAAAGGCATCAATTCTCCTTCTATCCTCCCTAGTCATTGTCCAACTCTCTGATGCATAACAAGTGCCATGCAACCTGATGCTGCCAATTGGTCCAGTGGTGAGAATCTTTGCCTTCTTGACATTGAGCCTCAATCCCTATTGAAGGCTGCAGTCCTTGACCCTCTACAGCAAACGCTTCAGGTCCTCCTCAGTTTCAGCAAGCAGGGTTGTGTCATCTGCATAACGCAGATTGTTGGATGAATCTTCCACCAATCCTGACACCACACTTCTCATAGAGCCCAGCCGCCCGGGTAATCTGTTCTGTATACAGGTTGAAAACTTAAGACTTTGTGACTTTTGTGCATATTCCTACACTCAATCTGTTTGAGTCCCTGCTTTCAGTTTAATTTGAGGACAATAATAGGATCATAAAATAATTCCATTTCAACCACCATACTCTCAACTGAGGCAAAAAAAAAAAAAAAAAAATAATTCCAAAGGAGCCTTGGAATCAAACAGATTGAGTGCAGGAATATGCACAAAAGTCACAAAGTCTTAAATCTAAAGTGTCTACTAGCCTATCAGTGAATAAACAACATGTGGTATATCTATATGATGAGATATTATTCAATCATACAAAGTAGATGAACCTTGAAAACATACTAAATAAAATAACATAAATAGTTACTTACTGCTTGTTTCCAATAATATATCTACAAAAGGGAAATGCATGCACTATATCTACCAGAATGAGAGGAAGAGGAAATAGAAAATTATTGTTCAGTGAGTACGTAGCTTTAGGGTGAAAAACAATTTCAAAAATACAGTGAGAACTGACTACACAACATGAGGTGGTTGTTGTCGCTAGAGTCCATCAAGTCGATTACAACTTACAGTGACCGTATGAAGACTGGATCTGAACTTTACACTAAACTGTACCATATTCACAATCTTTGATATACTCAAGCCTATTGTTACAGTCACTGCATCAATTCAATTCCCCTTGTTTAAGGTCATCCCCTCTTTCTCTGACTCTCCACCTTTTCCAGCATGAAGTTTTTTTGCAAGAACTAGTCCCTCCTGACAACATGCCTGAAGAATGTGAGATGAAGTTTCCCCCTCCTTGCCTGTAAGGAACATCCTGGTTTCACTTCTCCCCAAGATCAAATTGTTTGTTCTTGTAGCCATCCAAAGGATGATCAATAGTCTTCTCCACACCACAATTCAAAGGCATCAATTCTTCAGTCATCTTTATGCATAGTCTAACTTTTACACATACAGGAAGCAAAAGTAAATGTTATGATTTGGATAAGGCACAATTTAGTCTTTATACCGACATCCTTGATCTTCAGAACTTTGGAGAGGTCCTTGAAAGCAGATTTTCTTAATGTAATTAATTAATTAATACTTAAGGTAATTAACATTGCATAATTAATCACATTTAAAATTACATAAAATTAAAATTAAATAAACAAAAAGTACTAAAATAAATTTTATGAGATATATACATTACCACAATAATTTTTTAATTATACAAAGAAATGGATTTTGTGAATTAATTATACACAGTAAAATTATGAATAAAGAAAAAGAGAACCAGACATATAAAGGGTAAATCACAAAACAACATATGGTGTCAAGGATTTACTGTTTAAGATGGTTTTCCACACCATTAACTTTGTCTTTGTAACACAGATAGGCAGGATCATATAATGAGGATGTGTTAGCCTATTCACAGGGACTGACTGGTCTCACAAGTAAATTCAGTGGATTCAGGAGCAGAATTCTAGAAGCTCAGCACCAGCAACAAGAAACAGAATGTGGTACATATCCTAGGAGTATTAAAATTTCTTAATAATAAAAGCCTGAAATTTAAAAAGGACCTAAAACTGAAAGGAATACAAAACTTCTGTTCTATCAGAATAAAACATTTTTTTAAAAGTACACTGTGGATCATAGTTTAAGAACTCATCAACAAATAAAAAAGTTATGTTCAAAAATTCAGAACTCGAGCAGAGTTTGTCTAACTTAAAAAGTTTACTCACCCCATTTAGAGAACAAACCAGTTTGGGTAATTGATAAAATATACGCAAATTTCATTTTCCAATAATAAAAAGGGGGAAAAAATCAATGGAAGTACAAAATGCCAAAAGTTTCTAGTAGCTTTCAACGTAGATGGCAAATACACAGGCAAGTGATATATATGAAGAATGAGATAAAGTCTTAGGAAACAGCTAGGTATCAACTAATGCAACCTGAACTTGTAAAGAAAGAAAGAAAATATAAAGTAATGTTACTGTGGGTTTTTGTTGTTTTATTAATTCTATAAACAATTCTATAAATTAAGTATTATCTTCATTTTACAGACTACAAAAAAGAAGATTCCAAGAGTTAGGAGAGAAGAAATTCATCACTAAATGTTCTCCAGTACCCTAGCTGACTTAACTCAAGCTGACCATACAGATAAGCAGGAATGATCCAAAGAGATAACAATATTATACATATTCAAGATAATTATATACAAAAGGAGGAAATGAGGAAGTCAAAATAAGAATCAGAACTGAACTATTTCCTCTCTCTTCATCTGTGTTCAAATTTCTACGTTTTGGTATGTACCACTGAGTTGGAACCAACTCATAGCGTCCTGCCCCTCTAGCAGGTTCTCAGAGGCACTAAATTATATAGGAGAAGAATGGCCACCCTTCACCTACAGAGAAAGGAGTAGATTTGAAAGGTGAGCCTTTGGGTTAGCAGTGCCATGCCATACCATTAAGCCAACAGAGCTCCCCAAAAACAAATACGAAAACAAATGGTTGCTTACCTGTGACCAGGATGGTAAATGGCTGTGTTGATTCCATGAGGATAGTAACTACTAAAGCTGAAACAGTGACTTTCCTGGTAGCTCTGATTCGTTCCAACACTAAATTTAGTAAGTAAAACAAGACATGAATGCCATTAAACCACAAAAAAATATGGATAAACAACTATTAAAATGTTTCTAACTAAAAAGAAAGACAAGAAGAAATATCATAGAGGATATGAAATAAGTAGAACTTTGGTAACATACTTGGTTGTATGTAAATCTTGCAGTTTCTTTCTTATAAAAGTAAGTTACATCTACCCTATTATCTGGAACTTCTACCCTATGCTGTTGAACCAAAAGAAATTAAAACCAAGCCATAAGACTTCAACAAGAATGGTCAGAGCTGATTTATTAACAATAAGACCAAACTGTAAAGTTGGTGGTTCACCAACTAAAACAATGGGAAAATAAACCATAAAATAATCACAATGGTATACTATTCAGGATTTTTTTTTAAATACTGAGATATATTAACAGTATGAATGAATCTCAAAGCATCATGCTGAATGAAGATTTGGTCAAAAATGACTTGAAATGTATGATTCCATCAATGTGAATACTAGAACATGCAAAACTAACCTATAATGAGAATTTTTTAAAAAAACCCTTAAACTGTATGTAGTGTACTAGGAGGGGGTAGGGTTAGAGATGCACAAGTATAAGTAACCCTTTGGGTATTATAATACGTAACATCACTATAGCTTGGAAGGAGAAGTGGCATCCACTTCCGTAATAGCTTGCCTCAGGAAACCCTATGAACCTGGAGAGAGGAGGAAAGGCACCCAGGCATCGAGGACTCTCCTTCATAGGGTCGCTATGAGTTGCCTGCGACTCGACGGCACTGAACACCACCACATAGGAATTAGGCTTATACATATATATGAATTTGTCATAACACACAGCATGATGAATTTAAGATTTATTCCTTTCTTTGTATGTAAATTTTACCCTAAAAGAAATAACACTGCAAAAATATGTTGAACTAATGGGCACAGGATATGAACAGACACTTCACCAGAGAAGACATTCAGATGGTCAACAAGCACATGAAGAAATGTTCAAAATCCCTAGCTCTAAGAGAGATGCAAGTCAAAACAACTATGAGATATCATCTCACCCCAGTCGGAATAGCAAAATTTAACAGAACAGTAAGCAACAAACGCTGGCAAGGTTGTGAAGAAACTGGAACCCTTATTCACTGTTGGTGGGAGTGTAAAACGGTGCAACCACTATGGAAGGCAGTGTGGTGCTTTCTCAAAAAGTTGCAAATAGAAAAACCATTTGACCCAGCAATTCCACCACTGGGAATATACCCCAAAGAGACCATAAGTGTCACCCAAGCAGATATATGCATACGATGTTTACTGTGGCTATGTTAATGATAGCCAAGAGTTGGAAACAACCTAAAGGCCCAACAACAAACGAATGGATAGAGAAGCTCTGGTATATTCATTCACACAACAGAATACTATGCTGCACTGAAAAACAAGGAACTCATATAATATTATTCAAAATAGGTGACCCTGGAGGACATTATTCTGAGTGAAATATCTCAGTCACAAAAGGACAAATACTGCATAGTGCCACTGTTATAAAATGGGACTGAAATTGGGGTTGGGAGGAGACAGAGAAAGATGGGATAAATAATGTATACTGCATTGAAACAAATGAGGGAGAAACTGTTTAAAAGTGATATGTGATTAGGTATTATTGTCATGACAGGAGTCAAGAATGAAGGCTGTATAGTGGAGTGAACCTGCGGGGAGAGACTGTATAACAATGAAAGAATTTTTCTTTTACTTTTCAAATAAAGGAGTGAACTGGGGGGAGGGGGTGGGCAGGGAGAAAAGTACAACAATGAATGAATGGAAATCCAACGTCTGTAAATTTTCATTAAAATTAATAATAATAATAAAAATGTAAAAAACAAAACAAAAAATATGTTGAACAACAACTAATAATGTTGTAGTTGTTGACTGCCATCAAGTTGAGCACGAGTCACAGTGACTCTGAACAGAAGACCTAATGCCTTTCCATAACTATCATCATTTCTCCTAGAGATTTTAAAATATGTGGTAACTGCAACTTATTCTCAAATCAAAAGATTGATGATGGCTGGATAGATGGATACAGACGTGATTTAAAAGGCACATTAAAAGGTAGTCTCTAGATGGTAAGAAGAGTGTTCGTGTACTTTTTTTATAATAAAACACTAGAGAGGAAGAAAAACAAGAAATATCACAAGTTAAAACTAAATGAGAGAAATAACACTTTTAAAATTTTTCCTGCTTCTATAATAGCCAAGGCAGCTGTGGACTTCATGTTTCAATATGACTTTTCCTAGCGATTGTTTGACTATGCTATGTAGATAAACAGGAATTTGATAATAGATCAAACAGGAATAGATAAACAGCGGGCTGGTTATCCACCATACCACAAGGGGACTGGCTAGTCTCGCCACCAAATTCAGCAAGCTAACAGCAAGAAACAGACAGATCTTCTGCTACTGAAGAAGAAACAAAGAGTACATAGGATGCCCTTCTTTCTCCAACTACAACTTTGGCAGCAAGAGACATGGCCAAACTGAAGACCTGGCTTGGGATGGGACCTTGATGGGGAGAGCCAATACTGGCAGGACTAAGAACTTTGTTGGACAACCAGAGGTAGGAAGCCAATACTGGGAGGACTGAGAACTTTGCTGGACAACTGGAGGTGGGAAGCCAATCCTGGCAAGACTGAGAACTTTGCTGAACAACTAGGGCTGGGAAGCCAATACTGGCAGGAATGACTACCCAAGAACACTGGCCTAAAGCCGTGAGGTTTGAGGCCAAAGGTCCGAAAGTGCACATATCGGGAGCTGTCTTGACTGCATTCTGCTATTAACCTTGATTATAACCTTTTAACTTCTTTAACATGGTTCTGTGTGATCTAAGAACTATCATATTAGATTTTGAACACAGCAAAGTATTAAGACTGGTGTTCAGATGAGTAGAAAGAGGTATGGAAGGTGTGGGAGACATGTCTGACCTCCTGGGAATTGGTTTTATGTTATTTATGCTGTTGATAGGGATAGTTTCCCTTTGAGAAGATGGTAAAAGTCAGATATGGTTGTCTTCACATGGCCCTTGCTCTTTTTACAGTAGCTAATGGTACCACCAAGTCACTGATTGCTCCTGTTGCCACTTGAGCGTGTGAACAAGTATTCAGGCTCAAAAATTCATGTGATGCAGGATATCGTTGGCATACTTCAAGGTATTGATGACTTTGCAAATATAATACTGGAAGATGTAAGAGTTTTAAATTACATCAGAAGGAAGAAAGATACTAAATTAGGTCAGATTTTTGCTAAATGGAAGTAACATTACAAAGCAAGTTCTTAGAGAAGAATCTGAGGTATGAGAGGATTTTCTTGACTTAAAGCTAGGTTCTGTTTGGTTTTATAAAAACAACAATATTCATTGTTTTAATTTTTTTAGTTTCACATTCTATAATCTAGTTTTCTGTTAAAGATAAATGTTTGAAGAAACAATGTAAATGTCAATTTCTATAAGCTAATCATAATTATCTGGGAGAGAGGGGTACGCATTTTGATGTTTGAAGACTAAAAATAGATGTTTTTAGTTAAACAGAAAAACAAACACTTCCCACAGTGCATATTTACCTTACAAGGTAACTTCTAAGCTCTCCTCGATAACTGATGACCAACAGTTCTGCAGACCATTGTGCACTTGCTTTATATTCTAAAAATATCAACCCAGCAATAGCATAGCTTAAATCACCTGCAAAACTAGATGCCTATAAAAGAGAGAGAACAATGTTACTAAGACAATACCAGATAAATAATACATGTCTAGCTGAAGGTCTTCCAAGGCACTGGCCTTGCCAGGTATACTGTAAATAAAAAAGTTTCAGAATTGCTCTGTGTACTACAGAATCATGTGAGGGAGAAGGTCTAGAACTGCACACTCAAGTCTAACCACCCCTCTTAGCCTTTTGTAGAAATCACACCAGTCTCTTTAGATATTTATCAAGACAGATAAATTTATGTTCAGATTGAATTTTCACTGCAAAATAATTTTTAAAAAGTACTGCCACAATTCAGAAAAAAAGAATGTTATAAGCCTCTTTCCAGAAACTGATCTCCAAATATTAACTTCTAAATATGGAGAAGGACATCAGGCTTGGGAGGGTGGAGGGCAGGCACAAGAGGGGAAGGCCCTCTGGGAGGTGGACTGATTCAGTGACTGGGGCAGTCGGGATGAGTGTGTCAGAGACAATGAGATTGGCACAGGACAGAGAAGAGCTGAGCTGTTGTACACAGGGTCGCTATGAGTTGCAAGCGATTCGATGGCACATAACAACAACAACAACAACAATACTATCAGAAGAAGTAATCTATCCTTTAAAATGGTCCCTGATTATTTTTCCAATTACCTAATCAAAAGGGGAAAATAAAAAACAAAATACAAAGTGCCATGAAGTTTCATCCAATCCATGATTAACTGGAACCAGGGCTCTAAGTCTTCACAGGAGCAGACTATCCACCTTTCTCTCCAGACATGGCTAGTCTCACTTTTGGTTAGCAACCTAACCAAACCTAACTGCATCATCAGGGTTCCTTGATCAAAGGAAAGTTTTAGGTGAAACTTCCATTCAATACCAACAATTCCCTACCAAGTATACATCAGGCAATACTGTAAAGGTACAAAGGGGTGAAAGCCTCTATACCTTCAAATTCAAATCTTACTGCCAATGAGATTCCAACTCATCCAAGTTTCCCCAAGTTTTAAACTGCAAAGGAGCAGATTGTTCATCTTTCTCCTGAGGAGCACCATAGCTACCCTACATTAGGAAATCCTAGGAAAAACCTTAGAGGCCGCCTTAGGAAACACATAAAGGTTTCCATCCCTGAGTGGCTTCTCAGCATTTAAAACCAATGAAAATCCAAAACCACGTCCTACAAATTGAAGTATATTTGGTTACATTTAATGAATAAACTGTAAATGTGAACATGCACACCAAACTACCAAGACTTAGTTCCAAAGAATATAAAACATATTTAGTAATTCTGATATTGAATACATGTTGAAATGAAACTCTTTTGGCTATACTGAACTAAAAATATATTCATAAACTTCATTTATTTAGTACAGCTATCAGAAAATTTTTAATTGCTTATGTGATCACATACATGCTCACATTCCATTTCTTTTAGAAAATTCTTCAATTTGGTTGCCAAGAACTTCCACAATATGAGTGTAATAAACTTTCTGAAATCTTTCCATTCATTATTTATGATTAAAAATCCACTCTCCAGATTACTGGTTCTAACTGGAATCATCTGAAGAAACTATAAACAAATGTTAAACCTTAGACCTCATCTAGATCAATGAGATCAGAACCTCTGGGGGAAAAGCACAAGTAAGAAAAATATGGTTTTGTTTTGCTTTGTTTTATCAAGTTTGTCTTCATAAAGCTCCTCCAGATGATTCTAAGATAGTCAAATTCTGAACCATTACTATATTTTCTCTTTACTTTGATCATTTAAGGAAGGAAGATACAAATTAAATGGCTAACTAAATTTTTAGAAGAAAAACTTGTCAACTCAATTACCGTGAGACAAGTCAATTCACTCAATCTCAGTTTCCTACATAATGGGAACATCTCTCTCCAAGAAAACTTAGACCATTCTAAATTTTAAATAAATAAATAGAATTAAATAAAATTCTTTTATCAAAGTTCTAACAGTATAAGCACTGCACAAATACAAGTTATTTTTTATGAGCTACCATTGAGTGGGTTCCAATTTATGGCAAACACATGTATTATAGAGTTGACTGGCTTCCTAATATTTTCTTGCTGAAATTTTAATGGAAACTGATTGCTAGATAGACCTTTTCTTCCACACTGCTCCAAGTAGGATTAATCCATCAACCGTTAGCTTATTCAGTCAACTATAAATGATTTGTACTGCCTAGGAACCTTGCAATTAATCTTTTCTTCTCTATACTCTTTTTTTATGATGCCAATTTTAAATACATCTTTGAGACATTGCATTTTCCACTTACAACACAGTGATAATAAAGTGCAATGTTAATTCCTTTCCCTACGCACATTCCATATGCAAGTATTGAGAATGCCCAGAAATTTAGTCTAGCAGTTTAGACTTTTCAACTACAGAGTGCTACAAATTTTGGTCCTTCAAAATTTAACTGTGGGACAATGAATGCTATAAAGTATGCACATTGGTTTAGTCAATCTCTTCAATGGTGAGTCCAGAAGAGGCACCACCAGATGGAGGAGCTCCACCACCAGGGAAGGCGCCGGGCATGCCTCCGGCCATGCCTCCAGCCCTCTGGTACAGCTTGGTGATGATGGAGTTGCAGACCTTCTCTAGTTCCCTCTGCTGAAGCTCAAATTCCTCCTTTTCTGCAGTCTGATTCTTATCAAACCAGATGATAATTTCATTGCATTTGTCGAGGATCTGCTTGTCCTCGTCATTGATCTTGCCTTGAAGCTTTTCATCTTCAACTGTTGCTTTCACATTAAATGTGTAAGACTCAAGGGAATTCTTAGAAGACACCTTATCTCTTTGCTTCTCATATTCAGCTTTGTACTTCTCAGCCTCCTGGACCATTCATTCATTTAATGTCTTCTTTACTCAAGCGGCCCTTATTATTGGTGATGGTAATCTTGTTTTCTTTCCCAGTGCTCTTGTCAACAGCATACACATTAAACATACCACTGGCATCAAGATCAAAGGTGACTTCAATCTGAGGAACACCACGAGGTGCAGGTGGTATCCCAATGAGTTCAAACTTCCCGAGCAGGTTGTTATCTTTGGTCACGGCACGCTCACCTTCATAGACCTGAATGAGTACACCAGGCTGGTTGGTTGTCAGAGTAGGTTGTGAAGGTCTGGGTCTGCTTGGTAGGAAAGGTAGTACTCCGCTTGATGAGGACAGTCATGACTCCACCAGCAGTTCCAATACCAACAGAATGTGGAGAGACATCCAGGAGCAGCAAATCTTGAACATTTTTCAGATTTGTCTCCAGATAGAATGGCCACCTGGACAGCTGCACCATAAGCTACAGCCTCATCTGGGTTGATACTCTTGTTCAATTCCTTTCCATTGAAGAAATCCTGAAGAAGCTTCTGAATCTTGGAAATTCTGGTAGAACCACCCACCAGGACAATATCCTGGATCTGTGACTTGTCTAGCTTGGCATCCCTCAGGGCTTTCTCCACAGGGTCCAGAGTGCCACGGAAAAGATCAGCATTCAATTCTTCAAAGCGGGCTCGGGAATGGAAGTATAGAAGTCAACTCCCTCACACAGCAAATCTATCTCAATACTGGCCTGGGTGCTGGAAGAAAGTGTGCACTTTGCACGCTCACAAACAGTGCAGAGGCGTCTGACAGCCCTCTTGTTTTCACTCATGTCTTTCTTACGCTTGCACTTGAACTCTGTAATGAAATGGTTGACCATTCTGTTGCCAAAGTCTTCTCCACCCACGTGGGTGTCTCCAGCTGTAGAACTGACCTCAAATATCCCACCTTCAATAGTGAGGATTGACAGATCAAAAGTGCTACCTCCTAAGTCAAAGATCAGTACATTCCTTTCAGCACCAATCTTTTCATCTAAACCATAAGCAACAGCAGCAGCAGTTGGCTCGTTGATGATTCGGAGGACATTGAGGCCAGCAATGGTTCCAGCATCTTTGGTAGCCTGGCGCTGAGAGTCATTGAAGTAGGCTGGTACAGTGACAACAACATCAGTAACAGTCTTCCCAAGGTAGGCTTCTGCAATTTCCTTCATCTTTGTGAGAACCATAGATGACACCTCCTCTGGATAGAAACTTTTGGTCTCTCCTTTATATTCTACTTAGACCTTGGGCCTTCCTGCATCATTCACCACCATGAAGGGCCAGTGTTTCATATCAGACCACACAACACCATCATCAAATCTTCATCCAATTAGATGTTTGGCATCAAATACTTTGTTAGTAGGACACATTGCAACTTGATTCTTTGCTGTATCGCTAATCATTCAGTATCGGTAAATGTGATATAACTTGGAGTGGTCCAGTTGCCTTGATCATTTGCAATGATCTCCACTTTCCCATGCTGGAAGACCCCTACACAGGAGTAGGTGGTACCAAGATCAATGCCAACCGCAGGGCCTTTGGACATGGTTGCTTAGTGCGGGTCCCAGGTGGTAGAGGGAAAAAACCATACCTCACGGCTGCCGGTGCCCTAAATGAGCTCCACTCTTTTTCAATTTCTAGCCATTAACATCCCACCTCTCTGGAAGTTCAAATATATGAATGGCTTCACGAAGGAAAGATGCACAATGTCTCATGCCACTTACAACCTCAGAAACACAGTGAAAAGTCAGCTCAAGTTGGTTGCAAGTAACAAGTTATGATAGGAACAAGATCTCCTTTAGAGCTAGTCGTGGGGGTTTCCTTAATTATAATTTGCATGAAAGTTTACAAAACATGAGTTTTTTCCAATCAATCATCCATGTGCATTCTGTTCTATAACAATTACAGAACACACAATGTCTGATCAGCTATCCATTTCAAAGTTACCCTCCCTTCACAATCCCATGAATGTTCACTATCTATCAATTTTCTACCACCCCTCCTTCACCTCCTTGGTAATCCTATTAGATGGATTCTTTTTTTCTGTAAATCTTTCTCAAGCCTTTTAGAACAGTGGTCTTACAGTAATTGTCCTTTTGTGACTCTTATTTCCCTCAGTATAATGTCTTCCAGACTCATCCATATTGTACAGAGTTAAGATTTTTATAATTGTATATTTTAACTCCTCTGAAAGATGTTCCTGTTGTCTACATCCATTTATTTATTCCCTTCACTGGGACTTTTTAAAACAACTTTCAGAACTTCCAAATATTATTTATAACTATCATGTGTTGATAAAGGTTACCCATTGTGTACAATGTTTGGATGAGCTTCCAGATTGATTCATGCTGGGGAGCAGGAGTGACATCCACTTCCTAAACTAGATGCTTCTGGAAGCTCTACAAACTCCCTAAACTTTATCAATGTACAGAAATGATGGTAGTTATGGAACAGAGTTCAGGTCTTTTGTGCAAAGCTTACTGAGTTGTATTCAACTCAATAACTCTTAACCACTGCTAAATGAGACTAGTGCTGTTCTATTTGGAGGAACACTCTTTCACTTTGCACATCACTCTTTGTCAATGTGCTGTATGAATTAACCTGGGTTTGCTATGATACTGAACCTGGTGCCACTGGGGCATATAAAATACCAGAATGGTTTCCCATTGTGGACAGTGTTTGGTAGAGCTCCCAGTTATTAAACAGGTTGGGAAGCAGGAGTGGCATCCACTCCCTAAACCACATGCCTCTGGAAACTCTATGAACTTGGAGAAATGACAATAGTTATGGAAAGGCATTAGGTCTTTTGCTCACAGAGTCACTATGAATTGTGCTCGACTCGACGGCAATCAACAACAGCAACAACAAAGATCATGTGTTGTGTTTTGTTCTGGTTTTACTATCATGTTTTCACGTTGTTGATGTTGTTCTTGTTAGGTGTCACCAAGTCAAGCACACCTCATAGCGACCCTATGAACAAAAGATCTGAACCTTATTCTGTCCTGTGCCATCCTCATACTTCCTGACACACAAGAAGAGCCCACTGAAGCAATCACCATGTCAATCCACCTGGTTGAAGGTCTTCCTCTCCTTTGCCCACTCTCCACCTTTCCCAGCATCATGTCCTTCTCTAAGGAAGAGCACTTCCAAGCAACATGACCAAAGTATATGAGGCAAAGCATCATCATTCTTGCCTCCAAAGAGCACTCTAGCTGCACCCTCTCCAAGACATATCTGTTTGTTCTCTTAGCCACCATGGGATGTTCAGTGCTCTTCTCCAACACCACAGCTCAATGGCATCAATTCTTTTTCTGTCATCTTTATTCACCATCCAGCTCTCAGATGCATAGTAAGTGATCAGAAAAAGTATGACCTGAATCTGACACATCTTAGTCTTCAAAGTGACATCATTACTCCTCAATAATTTGGATAAGTCCCTAAATGCAGATTTTTTCCAGTGCAATGTGTCTCCTTATTGCCTGACTGCTCGTACCAAGGATGTTAACTGTGGATCTAAGCAAGATGAGATTTTGACAATGTCAGTCTCCTCTCCATCCATCATGATGTTGTCTATCAATCAAGCGGTAAGAATCTTTGTTTTCTTTAGAGAGAGGTGTAATCCATACCAAAAGTCGCATTCCTTGATCTTCTGCAACAAACACTTCAAGCACTGTCAACAAGCTAGGTTACTGATGAGTCTCCCTCCAATTCTGATGCACACTCTTCTTCATAGAGTCCAGCTTCTCAGATAATTTGCTCAGCATATATATTGACCGGGTATGGAGAAAGAATATAATCCTGACGTACTCCCTTCCCAATTACATGCAGTGCCCCCCTGCTCTGTTCACACAACAGCCTCCTGGTCCAGGTACAGGTTCCGCATGAGCACAATCAAGTGCTCTGGGATTCCCATTCTTCTCAATGTCAGCCACAACTTGTCATGATCCACACAAACATCTTTGCATAGTCAATAAAGCACAAACATTCTTCTGGTATCCCATGTTTTCACAGTGGTTGTTACATGCAGACAGTGTAATACAACACATAAAGAACAAATACTTTTAGTAACTAAATTTCTTGACTAGATTTTGAGCAAATTCAGAGCATATCATCTGATTTTGCTTTCCCTATTTAAATCCATTCATTCAAATATCTAAAACCTGGAATACACTGAAAAAAACATGTAATCAATGTCAGGTATTTACTTACAGACAAGATAAGGTATTTACTTACAGGGGCAATAACAAACAGTTCACTTCCCATAAGATCAAACACCCTCACAGTTCCTGTACTTTCAGCATAGGCCAGGAGAGTACAATCGTAACTCCACGCTACTCGTCTCCACTGGGGTTTTGGATCTTTGGGAACTATAAGGAAAGGGGAAAAGAGATGCTTTTAAAATATGTTATAATGGAAATTAACATTTTTAGTTAGTGCAACAAAAATATTTAACTATATTACATCATCTCAAAAGAATCTCTTAACAATTCAGTTAAACAGAAAAGTAGAAAAGTTCAGAAAAATAAAAAAAGTTCCATGAAATTCACTTCAATTAAAATCAGGAATAAAAATAACAGCAAATTCGTGTGGCCTTGTTTTAAAAGCAAACCTACTAATACTTACTAATCCATGTTCTGCTAAATGCTGACCACCATTCAGTATGGTAAATGTTCAGGAATAAGATAACCCAAAACACTTATTAACTAAAGCAATAAAATAGCATTAAAACTGGACACAAAAAAAAAAGTTTAATCCATTGAGTCCAACTCCTCTAAAAGCTAAACACAAAAATCTGAACAGAGAGCTTCTAAATATATCAACTACAAATGCTAAGGAGATACAAAGTAGGACTATGATAAGAAACTATTCAAAAGGGATAAGAAAGATCTAGCCATCTAATTTTAAGATTTTTAAAATCCATTAGCATCTTGATAATTCAACAGCTACTAGACATTTCTGCCCAAATTTTTTCAATATAACAATTAGGCGCAAGGTAATTAATTATAAAACAAATTGCGAAACACTAAATTGTGATTTTTATTTTTAATTTTGCTTCAGTTTTTCCTTTATTAGGATGTCAGAGATGAAGAGATGTAGGTAGGAGGACCAGTATCACTACTTAACCATTAAGAATCCCGTATGTTTGAGGAACTCAAGGTAATAAGTATGAGTTTAGAACAGAGCTAAGCCCAGAAACTAGATGTCTTGTTACCTTCCACTGTAACACACTATATTCCAACCAGAGCTTTGATGCAGACATGGGATTATCTCAATCTTTTGAAAATTCATGGTCTTTTCTCTCGTCTCTCTGTTAAATCTCAGTTCAGGTTTCATCACCTCTTACATTCTTACAGTGTCCTCCTACTACCTGGTCTTCCAGCCCTCAAGATCTTCCCTTCTAATCCTTTCACATCAACCAAGGTATTTTTCTACCCTACAAAGCTGGCCAGAACATGTCCTGCTGCTTTAAAATTCCTGATGGATCCCCATTTAGAAAAATTCAAGTCCCAATTCTACAACATAATGAAAGGCCTACCACAGCTTTTCTGTTTCCTTGTTTGCAATTTCTTTTACTCCTAAACAATAAGTTACCCAAAGCACAAATAAGTCAACCATGCACATTAAAACTGTTATGCCTTTGATATTTATTTCTTCCTCTACCTCATCTCCTGTGCAATGTAGAGCCTCTGGAAAGCACACTGGAGGGTCAGTTAGGAGTGGCGAGTGGTTCTGACTCAACAGCACACAACAGCTAACAACTTCCCATATTCAATCTTATTCATCATACCTGATAAGCTAACTATTAGCTCCTGTTTCTGATTCTCATAAAAAATTTACCTTTTCTCTGTTACAAAATACGCTACACATTTATCACATCAATAGTCTTTTACATGACTTTCCCCTAAATGGAGCTCTGGCCGCTTGTTGTTGTTAAGTATGATGTACTTTATGTTGTTGCTATACTGATTTTTCCACGGAGCACCTGGTAGACTCATGCTGTGTATCTCTGGGCTGACAGCGCAGCTTTTTACCACTAGACCAACAGGGCTCAGTGGTAAGAAACTGCACTGCCAAGCTAAAAGTATGCAGTTCAAATCCAGCAGTTGTTCTTCAGGACAAAGCAGGCAATCTCCTCCAATGTGGTTTACTGCCTCTGAAAGTCCACTGGAGGGTCAGCTATATGGGTCGTTTCAAACTCAACAACACATTGACAACATTTCCTCTACATTCTCTTAGGCTCTTGAATGATAATGTCTTATTCAACATTGTCATCCCCGTACTTGCAGCATAAAGTGATTAATTAATGTGTTTGGGTTGTATTTTGGGGGGATATATTTATTATTATTTTGTGTATGTGTACTGTCAAATCGGATCTGACTGATACAGGAAGATATTGTCCCTTCTTCTCCAGCAGAGCATCTAGTGCATTCAAAGCACGCACCTCTGGGATTGCAGTGCAGCTTCTTGCCACTAGGCCACCAGAGCTCCTGACTAATTCATGTTTTACTAAAAGTAAAGTCTAAGGGTTTCAAAAGAAGCATATATTAACACATCAAGATAATGGAAAGAATAAACCATACCACAAAGCCTAGCATTATAACTGAAGTCTTTTCAGCACTCAAAAGTAAAATTTATACATCGATTTTTGCAATGCATGTCTTATATATGGAGAAAATACGCCAGCCATCAAGGAGTTTCTTAAGTTTGACTATTTATGAATAGATAAGAATTATTATGCAGGGGGGGAAACAATCTTAGCAGTCCATGAACAAAGGAGGGAGTACTGCAATTCATTAAAACCTAACAAAACACTGCACACATTCCAGAAAAGTAATTTTCATTAAAAGGGGGTATGCAATGAAGAAGAAGATCAAACACTAGTCTTTAGATTTTTAAAAATTCATTTAGGAGTCAAAGGTACATACTGCATATATACAGAAGCTACATAAAAACCAAAAGGACACTGTAATGCTCTGGGGGGAAAAAATTCATGCACTAAAGAACACAGAAAACATTTTCCCATTATTGCCCTATCTTAACAGATTTTCCCTCTTATTCCATTTTGATAAGATAAACAGATTTATGCAGCAACTCTCTATCTGAAATCAGTTCCATCTAAAGAGGATCAGTCCTTAAGATTTCTAGTCATGTAACTAGTAACCCTGAGAAATTCAGCATGTATTTTGACCCAGATAAACATACATTTCTATTACAAGATAAGATTTTACAATGTGAAAATAAAGACTTTTATCATTGGATTTTTTTTTCCAGTTGTCTCTGTGCTGTGTGTTTCTAGAGAGGGATAAGTATTGCAGATTTTTACAAAGCAAATATCAATGGAATTACTTCAGAAACATGCAAAAAAGATAACAGTAAAAGTTTACCAGCAACTTGACAGTTTACATATTCCGTGGAACATTTAATACCCTCTCACATTCTGTACCAGCTTCAGTTCATTAAGTCTGCCAAGTTGCCAAGTTTTCTAACATCTCAAACATTTTTAAACTGCTGTTTTTTCCAGTCCGGAACACTGATTCTCCCTAGGGTCCTGGACTGGCTCCTTCTTACATTTCTGATCTCAACTTAAATTCACTTCTTGGAAAGGCATTCTCTGACCACCTACTCTAAATGGTCTAAATTCCTTCAAACTCAATTATTCTCCACTACTGAAATTATTTCTGTTTCTTTACTGCTCTTATTTTTGAACAATAATTATGTATTTGTTTATTTGCTTCATATTTTCTGTCTTATCCACAGTTTTATCACTGGTGAATAGTATTGCCTTTGGTGGCATGTAACTATTATTCAAATGTAGGCAACTCCAATCCCAATTATGCAAATTAAGGAATTCCAGTGGTATAATCCATAGTGTGCTGTACTGCCAACCAAAAGGCCAAATGTCTCCAGCAGCTCAGGTCCACCAGCAGCTCCCTGGGAGAAAGATGGTCAATATTTTCCTGTTAATCACTAGAAACCAAATGGAGGCCTGCTGTGAGTTAGAATCAATTCAGTGAAAATGAGTTTTTAATTTAGCCAAATTAGAAATGGAAATGAACAAGGATTAAACAATAAAATAAAACAATACAGGATTATTTTATTGATTATTAAAAATAAACAATACAGGATTCTTTTTAGCACGCTACAAAAAAACCCGGTTGAGTATCCACTGGTTTCCTCATTTACAAAATTAAAGTTTCAACCATCAATAGCTTATATACATTCTAGGACTAAAAGTCAAAAATCAAGGAGCAGGGAGCTCTGGTGGTCTAGTGGCAAGAAGCTGCACTACAATCCCAAAGGAGTGTGGTTCGAATCCACCAGATGCTCTCCTGGAGAAGGAGGGGCAATCTCCTCTTGTGCCAGTCAGATCTAATTCTATGGTATACAAGAAGAAGAAAAAAAATCAAGGAGCAGGGGGGAGAAAAAAATCAATAAAGCTAGAAAGACATGCAGAGATATTAAATATCTAAATGTTTAAAATAAGGGGGGCAGGAATCATAATCCTAGAGTAAGAAATGTGTACAATGATGTCATCTGTAAGGAACTGTGCTTCTAATGCAAAGACTACACCTATCTGGAGGAGGAAATCTCCAAAAGCTCTCCAGGACAAAGATGCATAATCTCCTCCTTTGTGATTAACTGTCTTAGAAATCCAATGTAGGGTCAACTAGGAGTTAGTTCTGATCTGACAGCAATGAGAAGCACAAGAAACCCAGAGGCTATACAAGAAAAAAAATTAACAAGTCCAGTGATCACCCCCTGAAAAAATCTCCACAGAAAGACATAACAAATTTAACACATAAATATATGAAGTAAAAATATTTGAAACATTTACACAGAACCCTACAAACCCATAATAGAAAATAAAATATCCTAAGAATATGAGCAAAAGGCTCATTGTGGTATTCTAGTAATTTACACGCAAGCACACATGCATGTCCATGCACACACCACCAGCTAATATCTCTACATGTAATGTGAAAATATGCTACATCTTTCCTTTTTGTCTATGTGTTTGACAAAACTGCCATGAGTTAGAACTGACTTCACAGGATTCCTTTTTTATTATTTCTTCTTAATCCACTTGACTGATTGGAATGAAGAACCTGGCTTGGCTATCTCTCTGGATTCCAAAAAATACCCCTTAGAATATGTTCCTTGCAATCACAGAGCAAAGGAGTTTTAAAGATGATACATGACAGGAAAGGAAGGGGCATAATAAATTCTGCACAATAAGGCCTAGATGGCTATTATATAAAGGACCATTGATCTTGAAGTTTCTTTGGAGCGATGGGACTGATAATGCACAAGAATTTCACATCCTGAGATGATGAAGCTTCATTTATATGTGAAAATGTGGAGAATTCTCCAAGACCTCACCCTTTTACTGTTTTAATCAATACCCTAGGCAGGAATGAGCTGCAATGGAGTGGAATTAGCATTCTGAATTAGGCAACAATATGAGCTACTATGCCAACAAAGAACATAGAAGAAATGTGTCATAGTTATCATTAAAACATTTCAAGATCTCTCCTGAAGTAGAACAATACTGTCAAGACAGAATAATGTCCACAGGATATCTTTAAAGTGATAAATAGCAAGGATTTAATTTTAATGTTTGGTGCATCTGAATCAAGCCATGATAAAGTTCAAGCTGAAGTTGAGGAAAATTAAATCAAGTCCACGGGAATAAAAATTTGATCTCAAGTCTATCCCACTCAAATTTCAAAAACATCTCAGGAACAGGTCTGAGGCCTTGAGCACCAATGAGCGTAAGCCAAATGAGCTCTGGGGGGATATCAAGAAAATCGTCCATGAAGAATGCAAAAGATCATTACAAAGGCTAAAGAAGAAGAAAAGACCAAAATGGATGTCAGATGAGACTCTGAATATT
>NW_006399759.1:27092981-27096810 GCF_000299155.1 Elephantulus edwardii | reverse complement strand
TTTACTTGGTTCCACAGTCAACACTCTTGGTAACAGCAGCCAGGAAATCAGGAGACGAATTTGAAAGTCAGCTGTAAGGGAGCTCTCAAGAGTACTGAAGAGCAACGATGTCAGGCTGGAGACTAAGGTGCGCCTGATCCGGGCTACAGTCTTCGCAATTACGTGCTATGCATCAGAGAGTTGGACAGTGAATAGGGATGATAGAAAGAGAACTGATGCCTCTGAGCTGTGGTGCTGGAGAAGAGTGTTGAATATACCATGGAATTCTAGGAAAACAAACAGGTTTGTCTTAGATTAGGTGAAGCCGGAATGCTCCTTGGAGTCAAGGATTCTGAAGCTTTGTCTGACATACTTTGGACATGCTGCAAGGAAGGACTGGTCCTTGGAGAGGTACATCATGTTTGGCAGAGTGGAGGGGCAGCGAAAAAGAGGAAGACCTTCGATGAGATGGATCGATTCTCTGACTGGAGTGGTGGGAATAAGTGCATCTGAGATGGCTAGGCTGGCACAGGAAAGAACAGCGCGTTTAGAGCTCTTGTACATAGGGTCGCTATGAGTTGCAAGCGACTTGATGGCACACAACAACAACAACATGCACCTGTTGGACTATAAATAAGGAAAACTAAAGAATCAATGCCTTCAAATTGTGGAGTACATAGGGTACTCAAATCCCTGGTGGCTTAGTGGTAAGGAGTGTGTGCACTGACAACTCAAAAGCATGTAGTTTGAATCCACCAGTTGCTCCATAGGAGAAAGATGGGCAATCTCCTCCCATGCGATTTAATGTCTCTGCAAACCCGCTGGAGGGTCAACTATGACTCAGTTCTGACTCAAGGTTATATAACCACAACTGAACATAACACATGCTAAATCTGTGTTGCAAGAGAGTGCACCTTAGAGTCAAAGATGGTGGGACTTTGTATCACATATTTTGGGCATGTTATTAGGAGAGACCAATCGTGGAAAAGGACATCAAACTTGGAAAAGTCTAAGGTGAGTGAAGGAGAGGAGGCTCCTCCAATGAGATGGACTGACATGGTAACCGCAACACTGGCCTTAAGCACACAGGTGATGATGAGGATAGCACAATACTGGACAAGGTTTCAATCTGTGCAACAGAGTATCACTAGGATTCAGAGTCGACTCAAGAGCAGCATCTAATGACAACATTAAGTGAGGAAAACAAACTACAAAACATGTGACATTCATAGAGCATATGTACAGTAATAGGAGTTTATAGGAAACTGTCAGGAAAAATGGTATTAGTACTTAACACTGGGTGTTAATTTTCAGTATTTTCTTAATAAATGCCTTCAAAAATGTCAACTGTTGTTTCTCCAGTAACAAAAAAGTAATCTGGCTAAATATACAAAAGTGGGGAAATGGTTAACATATAGTATAAGACAGTTGTGGAATGAAAAGTTTTCCATGAAAAAATAGAGATACTTCAAATAGCCTATGCTTTTCAAGGTTTTCCTATCAAGCTACACATAGAAAAGCCAAATTGGCTGGCACTGACGAGGTGGGCAATACCTTGAATTCAGTTCCTTAAAGGACCCAACCACTGAACAGTTGATGAGATCTCAGCACACCTACAATGCATTCCAGGCAAGCCACTGACTGCTTACCAGTGGGAACGCTCCAGTTTATGGTATTTTAAAATCAGAAATACAAGAAGAGTATCTTGAGTAGTTTAGTCCATCTCTAAAATATATATATTCTTTGCAGTTGTTTAAGTCCTTATTCAAGATAGGAACAGAAAACTGAGTTGCTATTTATGGTCTAGAAAATAAGAAGCAACACAAGTTGCACTTCACATTTATAATATTCTCAAATGGCGTATCTCTTATAAAACAATAATTGAAAAATATCAAAGTGGAACCAAATATCTCCCATTTCAGTTTGCAGACTGTGCAATATGTAGTTTCAAAAATGCATTAACAGCAATCTGGCTCCTCTTCTCCAGGCACGCACATGAAATATCACTTGGCATATGGGACTTATTCCCATTAAGATGAGTGAGATAATAAGCAAATGATTATTACCTCACATTATATGGAATGGAAAAAACCCATTAATGAAGCATTAAAGTCATAAATTCACACATTCAGAAGTCAAAAAATAAAACATTAGTTCTCAAAGCATTATTACCTCATCCATGCTGCTACATTAAGCACAGAGATACAAAACAGTAGCAAATATTATAATTGTTTTGAAATATATAGGGTGTTAAGATTCCCATTTTCATATTCAATTGCAGATTTCTCAGTTTATTTACTAGCTAAGAACAGGTGTCTAACTCTAAATCTGAAAAGAACTCTATCTAAATCACCCCAACATTCTAAACATGCTCCTCAAAGTCTATTGCAGGCTCCCCAAGTCCACATTCAACAAAAAGCAATACCAGAAAAATGCAGTTATAGATCCCGATTCTTCTTGATTATTGAATATTATTTAAGCCAAGTCTGGTCTACTTCCATAAAACTGGTGCAGAAAATTTGTAAGTTAAATTCAGAAAATATTAAAGCTCAAAGCTATAGCTATTTCACATCTAAACACTGCTCCCCTTTCTATTATACTTAAAAAGATACTAAGGAAATAGAAGGGGATATGTTATCTACTCTCCTACTCGCCACGGAATACATGCATGTATGTATGCACATTAAGAAAAAAGGGCATGCTTACTACACTTAACAAGTTGACATTTCTAATTCACACAAGGTGTATTAAAATAAATATTTTTAAGACTTACTCTTATAAATGTCAATACAAAAATATACAATGGAATTTTTCAGCAGTATGATTCTAAGGCAAAAAGTTAAAAGTATTTCTTTTCATGTTGCTTAAGTGGTAGTTATAGACTGATACATTTCCTAATTCATTATTAGATGCTGCCTATTCTTTTTTTCACATTTTATTCTGAATCTTTATGGGGAAGGTTTCCAGAACATACACATCTACTGCTTTTGTGGTTTTGTTTTGAATCAACATACAGAACAGAGGCTCACTTGAAAATGGCACTTTGACAAAAATACCAGTATGCATCTGTTTCCATTTTGGTCTTTTTTTTATGCATTCAGTGTTTATTATAAAAAGTCAGAATCTGAAACAACTTCTCCAACTGAACCTCATGGGCTCACTGGAAGGATTTGTCAGTTAATCTCTCATTCATGCAAATTCTGCCACTTCATCTTTTCTGAACAGATTTTTGCATAACATAGGAGCATAAGTATTCTACCAAAAGACATTTTCCTTAAAATAAATTAAATCTACCTTACAAATGAGTGTACTAGGTAAACTGCAAGTACATCATATCATTACATGTCCTTTGACCATGAAAGATGTTGGAGAAACAGAACATGATGATTGTGGAAAAGGACTCTTGCATTTAGGAACAATGAAAAAGTTGAGTAATTCGGTCTTGGTTGGTGTAATAGCATGTAACCTATACATTTCCCATCACTAGTTCAAAATTACATTTTTTTTAAAAATACTTTTCAGTCTTTTAAGAAAAATATTCTAACGGCTCTTTTGACTTTAAGTTGTTATGTCTTCTTTTTTGCAGTACAGCATTTAAGTGAAAATGAAAACATCACAATTTGGGACCCTGTAATGGTTTTGTTCAGGGGGCAACTACACAGGTTAAGTGCTAAACAAAGTCAGCAACTCAAAGGCACTCACTAGCAGATAAAAATGTAGTAATGTACAGACACTTCACCAAAGAAGACATTCAGATGGCCAAAAAGCACACGAAGAAATGTTCAAAATCCCTAGCTCTAAGAGAGATGCAAATCAAAACAACTATGAGATAGCATCTCACCGCAGTAAG
>NW_006399759.1:27090529-27092241 GCF_000299155.1 Elephantulus edwardii | reverse complement strand
TTTTTTAAGTGTAGTAATCAGCTCCTGTAAAGATAACAGCCTCAGAAACAATATAAGGCAGTTCTGTTCAGTTCTGTCCTGCCGAGACCAAATAAACCTGATGTCAATGTTTTTTGTTTAAAGGTTTTGTTAAAAAGATAATGCTTACGGCTTGTTGCAATTTTAATTGTGAGTTGTAGAAATTTCTAACAGCATTGATTAAGAAGCTGTATTGCAATCCCAAAGGCATGTGGTTTGAATGCACTAGTAGCCTGGCAGAAAGAGAATAGGCAATCTTCTCTCGTGTGATTTACTGCCTCTGAAAATTCACTAGAGGTCATCGGCTATGGCTCAGTTTCTACTCAATGGTACACAACAATACTATACTACAGCAAGCTCTGGTGGCCTAATACGAAGGAGTTGTACTGTCAACCAAAAGACATGTGATTCAAATCCACCAGCTGCTCAACAGGAAAAAGATGAGCAATCTCATCCTCTGCAATTTAATGGCCTTTAAAAAGTCACTGGAGGGTCAGCTATAATGTTATATATATTCATATATACTGTTGTTGTTGTTGTTGTTGACCGTCTTCAAGTCAAGCATGACTCATAGTAACCCCATGAACAAAAGGCCTGACACCCTGCTACAACCATCATAACCCATAGAGTCACACAAAATGGGATCTGAGCACTCTCTCTAACCTCTTTGATCTAACACTTTCTCCTATAAGGGCTTCAGCCACCTTAATCTCATTATTTCAGGAAAGGATATCTTCAGTCTATTATCTCCTTCAAGCCTGAGGGCTGAACACCACAGTATCAATATCATATACTAGTCATACACTATTCATCGAAGTGTGTATATATAAGCACATTTTGATGAATATTCTCATGTTATAAATAGAAAAGGAACACATCTATACCTCTATAACTCCCTCATACATTTATAATTCCAAATTGTCAAAAACTGTATGCTCACTATTAATACCATACTGCTGTTATTGTTTCTATGCTGTTGAGATGCAATCGACCCAGAGCTGAGCCTCCAATGGGTTTGCAGAGGCAGCTGACTGCACAAGAGACTACCAGTCACTCTCCCACAGTGCTGCTGGTGGATTTGGACCACATGCCTTTGGGACTGCAGCACAATCTGCACTAAAGCTCTTAACTAGGCACCAGGAATAAAAATTTAACACACATAAAAAGCAAACTATGGCTTTTTCACTAAAAAAAAAAAGTATAATCTAAGTGCACTTCCTGTAGCATAGTACTCTCTTATTGCTACTGAGTCAACTCCTCAACTCTCCAACAGGTTTTCAGAGGCTATAAATTGCACAGGAGAAGACTGTCCACCTTTTTTCCAAATAAACAACTAGTGGTTTTGAATTGCCTGCCTTTGGGTTGGCAATTCAATTCCTTAACAGGAGGCCATCAGAGCTCTACTAGCATAAGATCTATGAATGTTGTCATCATCAGAATGACCAATCATTACTCTTTTATCATCTGCACTGTTATATTAACATAAAGTCAAGATGACAATTCTGTAAGTGAACTAGAGAAAATAAATTACCTACTGTTTTTGTTATGTGCCACTGAATCGCCTGTGACTCAGCGACTATATGCACAGTAGCTCTGAACCCTGTCCTACATTGAGCTATCTCACTCTTTCCAATACACCTGCCCCTATTACCTCAGTCACTGTGTCAATTCTTCCTCTCCTGCATTGTGCCTCC
>NW_006399759.1:27087281-27090049 GCF_000299155.1 Elephantulus edwardii | reverse complement strand
GAGAATCTTTATCTTCTTGATGTTGAGCTTCAATCCATATTAAAGACTATAGACCTTGACCTTCTGCACCACATGTTTCAGGTCTTCCATAGTTTGAGTAAGCAAGGTTGTGTCATCTGCATAACACAAGTTGGTGATGAGTATTCCTCCAATCCTGATGCCACACTCTTCCTCATAAAGCCTAACCTCTCAGACGATCTGTTCTGCATACAAATTGAAAGGTATGGAGACAAGATGCATCCCTGATGCACTCCTTTCCTGATTCTGAACCACGCACTCTTTCCTTGTCCTGTTCTGATGACTGTCTCCTAACCCAAGTATAGATTTTGCAAGAGTACAATCAGGTATTCTGTGATTCCCATTCTTCTCAAGGTTAGCCACAATTTGTTGTGATCCACCAAGTCAAATCCTTTGCATATAGTCAAATCCTCTGAAACATAGACATAGATATTCTTCTGGTACTCTCTGCTTTCAGACAAGATCCATCTGACATTGGCAATGATGTCCCTAGTGCCACAGTATCTTCTAAACCCAGTCTCTACTTCTGATGGTTTTCTGTTGATGTACTGTTCTAGTCTTTTTTTATAATCTTCACAAGATTTTGCTTGTGGTGTTATATTAGTGATATTGTTTGAATATTTCCACACTCTGTCAGATCACCCAATTTTAGAATGGGAATATGAATCACTTCCAGTCAGCTGGTCAAGCAGCTGTCCTCCAGATTTCTTGGCACAACATGGTGAGTTATGTCGAGGGTAGCATCTGTTTGCTGAAATATGTCATTGGTATTCAATTTGTGGGGCCTTCTTTTGTTTTCCCCCAATTGTTTCAGAGCTGCTTGAACTTCCTTCTTCATCACTATTGCCTCTTGGTCATATGCTGTTTCATTAAATTCTTCTGCATCAGCCAATCTATTTTTTTATAGCAACTCTGTGTACTCCTTCCACCTTCTTTCAATTCATCCTGGATCATTCCATTTTCTGCACATAGCACCTTTAAGTATTGTAAACGGAGTCTTGAATTTGTTCTTCAGTTCCTTCAGCTTAAGAAATACTGAGGGAGTTTGGTCCTTTTGATTGTCTGACTCCAGCTCTTTGCACATTTCATTATAATACTTTGCTTTATATTACCGAGCTGCCCTTTGAAATCTTCTGTTCAGCTCCTTAACTTCTTGGTTTCTTCCCTTTGTTTTGGCTTCTTGGAGCTCTAGTGCAATACTCTGAGTCTCTGACATCCATCTCGGTCTTTTTTACCTCCTCTCTGTAATGACCTTTTGCATTCAACATAAATAATATTGTTAACATCTTCTCACAGCTCATCTGGTCTTCACTTATTAGTGTCCAAGGCCTCAAACCTGTTCTTGAAATGGTTTTAAAATTCAGGTTGAAAAGACTCAAGGTCAAATTTTGGTTCTTGTGGCTTTGATTTCATTTTCTTTAGCTTCAGTTTGAACCTGCACATGAGGTGTTGATGGTCTGTTCCACAATTAGCTCCTAGTCTAGTTTTCAGAGCTGATACTGAGCTTCTCCAACGATCAATCTGATTCCTGTGTAGACCATCAGGTGAGGCCTTTGTGTATAGCTGTCATTTGTGTTTCTTATGAAAGGTATTTACAATGAATAAATCCATGAAAATTCTTTCATTCTATCTCCTTCTGCAGCCTCATTTCTATCATCAAGACCATGTTTTCCAACTACTGATACTTCTTGTTTCCAACTTTGGTATTAAGCACTTAATCTCTTTTTCATTCTGTAAAATTCTATTCTGCCTTTTTATATACTAATCCTCATATGCTCCATCATCCCCTAAGGTCTACTAATTCTTAAAACTGGTTTACAAGTCACTTTTCCTCAACAATTTTATCTCACATTCCCCATACTTATCAATTCATCTCTACAACAGTCATCAAGTATTGATTTGCATCCACCCAAAAATATAACTTTACATAATGATGTCACTTGACAGTTATTTAGCAGTCTTTCATGATTTGATAAGCCAATCTGTAGAAGGATAAAAAATGGGACATAACTCCCCTAATCCCATCACAGTTCTGATTTATAGTGAAAGTGATTTCCAAGAGGTACAGTATACCTAAATATTTTAGCTTGAAACTTTTCCCTGTAACTTTTATTATTCTATGATATATTTGAGTATCAATATAGTCTATGTGGTAAAGGACCATGCCTTTTACTCACAGTAATACACCAAAATCAAGCAAAACAGTTCATAGACAGACATGTTACTGTCATGTGGTTTCAAGCTGCTTCCATCTCCTAGTGACCCTATGTACAACAGAATAAAGCAATGCCTGGCCCTGCACCACCTGTACAATCACTGCACTGTTGTGGTCACTGAGTGTTTTCAGGGCCTTCCAGACTGAGGAGCACATCTTCTGGCACTATCGTAACTAATGTTCTGCTGCTCCTCATAGGATTTTCATCATGTTTTCTGAAACAGACCATCACATCTTTGGTCCTAGTCTTTATTGGTCTGGAAGTGCTGCAGAAACCTGTCCACCATGAGTGACCCTGTTGGAATCTGAAATATTTATGACCTGGCTTCCAACATCACAACTCACAAGTCAGCAAATATGAAAAAGTAAATGTTTGGTAAATATTAAAAAAATGAACAAAGCCAAGACTCTTTCTTCTACTACTTTCAATCTAGTAAGTTGACTTGTACTACACGCTTATTTCTGCTTTAATTTAAAATAGAATCATATAAAATTACTTGCTGCTTGGCTCCACAGTCAACAGTCTTGGCACCAG
>NW_006399759.1:27055367-27086901 GCF_000299155.1 Elephantulus edwardii | reverse complement strand
TCTATCATGAAATTGTCTTAATCATGTTTTTAAATAGCTCCAATTTCATTTCCTTCAAAACAAACATCTTAAAGTATTATAGGCAGTAGAGAAATCAGTTAAGATTTTTAACTTTCTTTATTCTATTACTATTATTCTAACTCTCTGTAGTCATAATGATCCTTCTTTATAGATATTTAATATCTATTCTGATTCTTAAGCAATATTACTGTTACTTGTTGCGCGCCTTGCTTGTCCAGCAGGAATAAGGACACAACACACTAGCGGTTCCTTCTCACAGCGGTTTACTCAGGAGTTTTGTTACAGAGGGTGGTGGAAGATGGAGTCTCTCTCTGACCCTTGTGGAAGATGGAGTCTCTTTTTCTTTTACCCTTCCTGGGTGCGGCTTTTATCCCCTTCTCAGTACTCCTCCCATCACTGCCTATCAGTCTCATGTGTCATGCCTCCATTGGACCATTAACCCCACGTGAGATCAAGTCATCAACCAATGAGAACACAGTGCCCAAATAAGGTCTTATTTGTGTTTAAGGCAAACAAAGAGAAACAGGAAATCAGCGCCATCTTGTAATGGCGACTATGCAGCCGTTCATGGCCCTCCACAGTTACTGTATATTTGACATTTTAGTTTTTAAAAGTATTTTCACAAGTCTTACCTTGACATTTCCCAATAATAGATGTAAAATCATCTTTTGCAGACCTGAAAAATACATAAAAGGAAAAGTTACAGCCCAAAAACACTGTGTAAGTATCATGCAAGAAAATGATGCCCTCAAATCTGTTAAAATTCAAAGTCATAGAATTCACAGATCTTAATTCACTGAGTTCAGTTGCTAACACACTGATTTTAGCTTTCTGTGAAATTTCTATCTTATGTATTCATGTAGAAGGACTCTCCGATTTTTGTGGAGTAGACAACTTGGCCTCATTTGAGCATTAGTTTCAAATGAGGACGTTTTCTAACCCCTCTTATAACCTCAAAGGATAGACATGATTAGCAGTAATTAGATCCAGCAATAACATTACTTAATTTGATAGTGGTTTAAGAGGCAAGTCCTACTATTTTTAAAACAGAACTATTCAATAATTTGCCCACTTTTTAAATTTTTATTGTTCGTAGGAATAATAGCCTTATTTGTTGCAATAATGTGAAAAGTACCTTTCAAGAAATGTGCTTATGGTATAACTTAATAGTCAAATTAAAATTTATTTCCATTTTTTTCCCCACAAAAAGAAACACAACCAAATAATTTTTAAAGGACAGGATATATGTTTGGGGATGGAACTGATAATTAGGTCCATGAAAGAGCATTTGAGTATTTTACGGAACTTGATAATAAAAATTTATTATTGTTGTTGTTGTTGTTGAGAACATACACAACAAAATATATGCCAATTCCAACACTTTTTTTTTGCATGTACCATTTAGTGACATTATTACATATGCAAGTTCTGTAACCCATCTCCCCTTTCTTTTCTGCGGTGTTTCTCCACTATTAGCATAAGCTCCTTGTTCCCTAAGGTTATTACTGACAAATGTTTCAAGTTGCTGTTGGCAATTTGATCTCATTCAGATCATTCTTAAGACATAATGCTCAATGTGGACCTTTGTTAGTTTTAAGAAACTACCATAACATTTTGTACTAAGGTTTAAAGACTATCTCAGGCCAGTAGTTTCAGAGATTCACCTATTCTTTACGGCTCCAGCAAGTCTGATAAAAATAGGACATTCCAGTCTACATTTCTGCATTTCTACCTTTGATCAGTATTCTTATGTGAAATCTTTGGTCAAAATGCACAGTAATGGTAGCCAGTCATCGTCAAGTTCGGAAGACATTCTTCCAATCAGTAACTTATGTTTTCACTTCATTTTGAGTGAAGTGCTTTGATGACCAAAACATTCATTTTTGAGGGGGAGGGAGGAGTTCACTGTCTTTAACTGGCATGGATGTTTCTGGGGGAGGGAGCTTATTCCTCAGCAGCAGCAGCCTTCTTGACATCTTGTCTGAGGCGGAAAGGGGTGGGAGTCACCTGGCCCTCCCGAGGTGACCAGCCCTCCGAGGGGCACACACCACTACTCCAGGGCCTTCACCAGGGCCTCACTGACTGGATCTCCACCTGCTGGGCCTCATCGGCTGTCCTGGCCAACTCCACCTGTGCCTCCTCGAGGTTCACCCTGGCTGCCCCAACTTGCAGCATGTGCAGCGTTACAGCCTCTTCTGCCAGTAACTGCACAGAAGAGTCAGCGTTGACTGTGACAGAGCCACTGCTCACAAAGTACTTGTTGGTGGTACCATTCTTGGCATGAACCACTTCCAACCTAGGCCTCGGGGCCCGCAGTGTGGGCACATGGGACACCAGGATGCCAAAAGAGCCTGTCTGCATGGGCACATCCACCTGGCAGACGTGAGCATCATGGAAAAACACCTGCGTGGGCGAGGCGAAGGTGAAGGATATTTGCCGGGGGCCGGCAGCAGGTGCTGGGGTGGCGGTGGCCTCGGCATAGGCGCAAGCCTGGCACACCAGGCGTCCAAGGCCGGAGCAGCAGAGCAGTGTGGTGGGCAGTATGGTGGCAGCGATGGCAGCGGCAGCGATGGCAGCAGCAGCGTGCAGCTCGTAGAGTGCAGAGCTGCAAGCGGACTCCAAAGCATTCACATTTTTAAGACATGTCATTTATTTAGTTTGTCTCTTGCTGACTCTGCTTTTGTTATTAGCTAATCCACTGCTAAAAGTTAGATTTGATAGTGTTAACCCCTGATTTTTCCATCTAAGAATTTTATGGTTTTAGTGTGCCCTCTTACATTATTTTTTCATGTTTGTTTTTTATGTGTGAGGCATTGATCCTGTTTCATTTTTCTGTAAGTGGAAATCCAATCTTCATAGCATCATTTATTAAAGAGAGAATGCTTTTCCCATCCAATGTAAAAAATCAGTTGACTATCGATCAGTGCATTTATTTATGAACTCTCAATTCTACTCCACTGGTTTATGAATTTATTGCACCAGTGTCAGATTGTTGATTATGGTGCCACCAAGTCAGATATGACTCACAGCTGACTCTCCAGTGGGTTTTCAGAGGTAGAAACATACTCGGAAAGAGACTGCCCAACTTTCCCTCTTGAGACTCGAGCTGCATGCCTTTAGGTAGACAGCACAATTTCTTATCATTAAGCCATGAGGTGCCATTGAGTCAAGAACGACTCATAGTGACCCTATGAAGAACAGACCTAACCCCAGTCTTATTTTGTGTCCTCATCATTTCTCTACACACCGAGGCCACTGCTGTAGCCACTGTGTCAATCTAGCTCACTGGGGGTCTTCTTCTCTTTTAACTGACCCTCCTCCGTTCCAAACATGAGGTCCTTTTCCAAGGAACAGCCTCTCCTGACAACATGTCCAAAGTATGACAGATAAAGATTTGTCACCCTTGCTTCTGGCTGCACTTTATGCAATTTGTTCTCTGGGCAGTCCTTAGGATATCCAGTATTATTCTCCGACACGACAACTCACAGGCATCAATTCTTGTTCCATCATTCTTACCTACTTTCTAGCTCTCAGATTTGTAGCAAGTGATTGAAAAGATCATGGCCTCAATCAGGTGCACCTTAGTCTTCATGTATGAGGCAAAGCAAAATACAATAGCTTGGAGCAAGCACGTATGAGGATTTACAACATCTATTTTGGGGACACATAATTCAATCCACAACACCATTTATCAAGTAAATTGTTTCATAAATTAAACCCTGAAAATGAGTAATGGTAATAATTACCTGATTTCCACACACTGATCTTGAACAGCAGCCAAAAGTTTTCCATTGCTTTCACAGGGAAGAAATGGAGGGGGGGAAATTCTATTATGAATCTTCAATACAAAACTGAAAAACTTCTATTATGCAGTCTTCAATATAAAAATACAACTGTACTTAATTTTAAATGTTAAAATTATCTTTCCATTTTTCACTGTTTTAACAACCTACCTTTTTATCTGATAAGTTGGAACAAAACCATGAAAAAGTTTCACTATGGCCTGAATTGAATGTTTAAACAATACTAAGCCTATGTGAGCCGGAACTCTAGAAGCTTGGTAGTAAGGAGTTGCAATGCCAACCCAGAGTTACACAGTTCAAATCCAACAGCTGTTCTGCAGAAGAAAAATGAGCAATTTCTTCCTGTGCTATATACGGGCTCTGAAAACCTACTGGAGCATCAGCTATGAGTTGGAGTCAACATGACCAATAACAATCCTAGGTAATAAGAAGCCCTGGTGGCTCAGTGTGTAACACGTTTGGATTCTAACTGCAAGGCTGCTAGTTGGAATCCACCGATTCTTTAGGAAAAAGATGGGCAGTCTCCTTTCACAATGACTTAAAGCCTCGGAACCTGAGGGAGGGTAGCTACGGGTCAAAACTCAACAGCAGAGAGTTTTAATCATACATGGAAAAGGGTGTTACGTAAAAAGGGTAATTTTTTTGTGGGCTTTTTAGCAATCATATTTACCCAAAGAATTTGGACTGTCTTTGGTTCCTGATTAAAAAGAAACTACTAAAACCCTGGAACTTCCCAAGTCTTTGTTATCAAAGACAAATCCCCACCTGACACTGTTGTTGCTGCTATTTGTCGTCGTGTCAATTAAGAATCACTGTGACCCCAATATGAAAGAGAACTAGCCCCTAGGGTTTCCAAGGCCACCATCTTTACAGGAGCAGACCATGAGGCCTTTTCTCCCATGGCACAGATGGTGAGTTCTAATCATCAACTGTGGCGAACTAACTGAAAAGTTGGTGTACTACCTGAAGACGGTTCAGTTGTACCATGAGGACTCCTTCTAGACCCAATTCGTTGCTGTTATAAGTTGGAACAGGTTCACAGCTCATCCTCCAGCATGTGTTCCAGAGGCAGTGGCAATCACATGGGAAGAGACTGCCCATCTTTCTCCTGCAGAGCCACTGACTGATTTGAACCCCATGCCTTCAGGCTAGCAGCATAACCCCTTACCACTAAGCCACTACAACTCCCTTGAGATCATTAGGTTTTGCTAATGAGTTACCTCAGGTCAGGTCTGCCCATGCTAGAAAGACTTAAAGTATATTATTAATTGTGTTGTTGTTATTGTTGTTATTGATTGCCTTCAAGTCAAGCAGGACTCACAGCAACCCTATGAACAAAAGTCCTGAAGCCCCTCTACAACTACTGACATTTATCAAAGTTCATAGAGTTTCCAGAGGCATATAGTTTAGGAAGTGGCTGCCACTACATGAGGGGAAATGAACATGATTCAATCAATCATGGCTACAGAATGTGGTCCGCTGAGGAGACTCTGAACACAGATTCTCCAGGACTCATTGATCAGGTTGAACATCAAGCAAGTAGGAATACAGCATGTTCCTTTTTTCAGAAAGAGAAGCTCTCTGTTAGGAACCATTCTATATCTTACCCTTTATGTCTCCTTATTTCTTTCTCTTAAAATAAAAATGTTCTGTACAGCATTTTTGTAAGTTCTATGAACTAACCTAGTAAATTACTGAAACTAAGAAGTGATAAAGTGAAAACTAACAGAAGGAAGAGGAGCCCTGGGAACATCCAAGCTTATAGCTGGCATCTAAAGAGGGTAAACAGCAACCTCACATTTATAGTTGGCAGCTGGAAAGTGAAGGTGTCCTAGGAACCTAAAAGTTTGTAGCTAGTATTGGCAAACTCCATTGTCTGGAAAACTGTACCCTATAACTTGTGAGATCTGACTCATCTGTGGTGGTCAGGGTCAGAATTAAGTAGTGAATAGGATTTGATTGGTTTCATAGGCATATACAATAAAAAAACAAGACTCTAAGCTATTAAGATCTTGAAATTTATGTTCAAAATAAAACTGAAACCTAACACAAATAGAGAGTTTAAAAATTAACCCAGGTGTATGAATTTTATACATGCTTACCTTGCAAGTACCAAATGCCAGTTTATCTGTTTATTAACCAAACGTACCAGTCCATCAGGGAGCAAAAAAGGGGCAGGACTGAAAGAGAAACACATTGAGTAACTTATAATCTAATTCTCAAAAATACATATAAGAAGGTAAATAATATTTAAAAATTCATATTTACATAAAAATATAATTTTCCCCACTAGAATATAAAATCTGAATGCTAACAAACTCTAAAACAAAAATTACCAATATACCATGACTGAAATTTAACTACATAATACTTCTCTATCAAGAAAATGTGGTAATGGGTTACAAACTATAAACTGTTCTTTTCCAAGAAAAAGACATCTACAGTACCAGAGTCATGGCACAGTGGACTTTACACCAAACATTTCCTGCTTTGAACATCTCAAAATTATAGCAAAGTTATTTAAAAAAAAAAATCAAATATACAGCCAAGCTTATCAAAAAAGCAAAACCAAACAAATAAAATAAATCTGGACATAAAAGAAGTGAGTAAGAATTGAACAGTAGAGTGGTACACAGGGCAAAAGGGACAGACAAGACCCAAAATCAGGACTTAATACACAGAGAGAAGAAACAAAACTTGGGTGTTAGAGAGCACTGGGGTGCAAAACTCAGGCAACAGCCAGGACTCTCAAATGACTGGACCATCAATGTAAGTCTACACAAGCTTCACAATGGACCCAAGAGAAAACTTCATTTTGCCTGAGACTCTGTTTTGTGAAACAGTAAACAAATATATGAAAAATCAAAAAGTCTGCAAAATATGCAATCAGTTACAACTGCATTTTACATATACAATGAAAGAATCCACAAGCTTAAGCACAAAATGCTGTTAAGTGCCATCGAGTTGTAGATGACTAATAGCAACCCTATGAACAAAAGACCTGAATACCTGTATAACTTTGATCATTTCTCCAAGTTCACAGTGTTTCCTGAGGCAAGCTATTTCAAGTGGATGACACTCTCCTGCTTCTAAGTTTGTTTTGGGGTTTTTTTTGGAGGGGTGGAGTTTGGGGGTTTTTTTAAATAAAGTTTACAGGGACTTTGGATTTCCATTCATACATTGTTGCATACTTTCCTTCATACCTGGGGAGCTTCACCAAACAGTGTTCACCTGGGTAACCATTATCGCATTTGACACATCAGTGTCACTGTGTTTAGCATCAAAGGCCATGGGGCAACAATCTACTACAAATTAAGAGTTAGCAAAGACAACAAACTGGGAACAAATGCATGAAAAGATATAAAAGAAAACTACATGACAGGAAAGCAGGCAAAAACTAAAATAAGGAAAATTAGAAAATGTGTATCAGTAGCATATTTTTAGTATTACTTTTGCTCATTTTTCAAAAATACAAATAATTAAGAGATGATTACAGAAAAAAATAAAATTATACGCCAATATTCCTTTTGATGTTATTGTTAAGTGCCATCAAGTCATAGATGATTTATAGTGACCCTAGCAATGACAGACCTGAAAACTTGTGTAATTTTCATCGTTTCTCTAAGTTCATAGAGTTTCTTGAGGCAAGCTATTTTGGAAGTGGTCCCACTCCTGCTTCCAAGACTGTTTTAATCTGGGAGCTCCATCAAACACTGTCCACTATGGGTAGCCATTATCACATTTGACACATCAGTGCCACAGTGTTTAGCATCACAGCAACCAAGAGTTGCCTCTGTACAGCAAATGGACAAACCAGTGCTATACCATTTAGAATGTCTGACCAAAAACAATTAAAACCAGGCCTGAGGGCCGCAGATTAAAATCACCCTCCTTTGGCTTGGTAGCATAGCTTTCTATCCAACAGCCCTACAGAGATCTCTCTATGATTCACAGCAATTCTGTGAACAACAGATCTAACCCTTACCCTATCCTACGCCATCCTCACAATCTGAGACACACTTGAGCCAATTACTACAGTCACCATATCACTCCATCACATTGAGGAAATTCTTTTCTTCTCTGACAACAAAATACTCAAAAAAACCTCAAATTCATTGTCTTCAAGTAGGAACAGACTAGTAATTGATCCTTTTGCTGGTTCTCAGAGGCCATAAATCTCCTGGGAGGAGATTGTCTATCTTTCTCTCACCAACAAAATAGTAGAAACCAAAATGCTAAATTACATTACAATACATACTACACTACCAACTATATTTCAGGAATACAGGGAAGGTTCACTATTGGAATATCAACATAATAGACTACGTGAAGAGAATAAAAAATGGAATACATTATTATCTCTATGAACACAGAAAAATTTCTTAAAAATTTCTTAAAATCCAACATTCCTTTCTTGAGGAACACCTCAAGAAGACTGGAATACAGGGAAAATCCTCCGTAAGGCTAAGGGCATAGATGAAAAGCCAGCAGCTAGATCAGGAGGCTTAAGTGTAACGAACCGTGCTGACAACACAAAGACCCGTGCTCTGAACACTGAAAGGTTAGACAATGAATAAGGATGACAGAAGACAAATCACTGCCTTTGAATTGTGGAATTGGAGAACAGTACTAAATATCCCACGGACTGTGATAAAAAAAGAAAAGCAAGTCTGCCTTGGAGAAGTGCAACCAGGGAGCTCCTTAGAGGTAAGGATGGTGAAACGTTCTCTCACACACTTTAGGCAAGTTGTCATATATTAAACCTATAAGTGAGTGACTTTAACTTTATTATGTTGTTAGAAGGGATGAGACCTTAGAAAAAGATCATGCTGGAAAAGGTAGAGCGTCCAAGAGGGGAGATTCTAACAGTGGGCTCCAGTACATCAGAAATGAGGACAGCACAGGATCAGACCTGTTATTTATAGGGTCACTACGAGTCACACTCTACTTAACGACACTTGGCAACAATAAACAAGATCAGATCGGGGAGCTTTGGCAGCATACATGGAGCCTCTCTGGTGGTGTGAATGCCCCAGCAGCTCCACAGGAGAAAGATGGGCAATTACCGCCTGATCAATTTATAGGCTCCCAAAAACCCACCGGAGGCTCAGCTGTAAGTCAGTTCCATGTCTGATACAAGTGAATGTGATATAAGATCAAATTTACAATAGTATCTAAAATATTGGAGAAGAAATTGAGGAAATAGTGAGTTTGTCATAAGAGGAAGAATACTAAAAAACGGAGTGTAGAAATTACTGTGTAACTTAAAAAGTGTAATAATTACTAAATTGTACATTAGAAATTACTGAATTGGTTTCTGTTCGCAACAATAAGAACACTTTTTAAATGACAGAGAATAATAGAAGTATTAAATAGGCATATAAACATTATGACCTTATGCTGACAGTTTTCTCCAGAGAAGGGTAAGGGAAAGGTTAAGACAGGCCTTGATTTGCAATATTTTGTTTAAAACTGAGGCTTCCTACAGAAAATATGGCAAAATATAAGCAACTCTTTTTTTTAGTCAGATGTAGATAAATCACGTTGTTGATTTTCTTATTGGGCACCACTTACAACTTACAGTGACCCTAAGAGCAAAGGATCTGAACCTTGCCCAATCTTGCACCATTCTCACAATGTCCAATATGCTCAAGCCCACTCCAACTTGCTGAGAGTCTTCCTCTGTTTCTTTCCAGCATGCTATCTTTTTTTATAGGACTGGTCACTTCTGACAACATATAGAATTTTAAAAGTCACATAGGGATTTAATATATCATTGTTTGTAAAACTTTGAATTTTTCTATTTCCCAGGGGTGAAAAAAAAAACACAAAGCACTTACATATTGGACTGAAAACTTTTAAGGTTTAATTACTACAGATTCAAGAATGAAAGTTCAACTACAGTTTGTTTGTTTGTTTGTTTGTTTTTAAAGTAACACATCATGAAGAAGTTTACATAATCACCTCATGGTACATTCACAACCTGTACAATGATTCACCGAGCTGATTCTAAGAATTTCTCAGGAAGACAGAAGGATACCCAGTGAACTCTCTCTACTCTCATGGCACTTCCACGTAGGATAATACTTGCACAAGAATGAACTCATTTATAGACCTCCTCCCACAGAGAAAACAAAAACAGACTGACTCTCAAAAGGCAAACTGAGCAGAAGTCTATTTTGCTCTCCCTAACAAGGGTGTGCAGGACTCGCTATCTGTGATGAAGAGAGCTCAGAACAGGACATTGCTTATACTCTTTCCTCCCTCCTCAAGCACTTCTCATCTCTGTCATACCTCACCTACCCCAAAATATAAAGTAAGTTAAAAAATTTAAACATGTTATATATACATACACATAAAGGAAAAGCAAGAAATAGAATGGGCCAAGCCCTAAAGACGAACCAAAGGTCTTTGTTATAAATATTATCTCTGGAGCTTTTAAGATTAGATATCTTAAAGGAAAAGTAATATGTGGTGAATAATTCTATGAAACAATTCCTATGCATATGCCTAAAAGCAGAATTATCTCTTTTATAAGAATAATTATTGAGTAACAGGTGACTCAATGGCACATAAAAACAACAGCATACTATGACAGGTTTGGAAGCAGGAGTGGCATCCACTTCCTAAACAACATGCCTCCGGAAACCCTATGAACTTTGATGAATGTCAATAGTTGTAGAGGGGCTTCAGGCCTTTTGTTCATAGGGTGGCTCTGGGTCGTGCTCAACTCAAAGGCAATCAACAACAACATAATTACTTCTTTGCTCTTTTTAAAGTTAAAAACCAATTAAAAGTACTTCAGGATTGAAACCTAAAGAATCTTCTTTCACATATACAGCTACTGAACAGGAGAGCTAATATAACAGCAAGAATAAAAAAGTTTTAAAAAGCTGCTCAGGGAAAAGGAGCATCAGGAAAGCATGTAAGATAACACTAAGAGAGAAATCAGAAGTTATGAGATCTTTTCAATCATGACAAATGAAGAAAAATTTATCCTAAATCTACTGAGATATATTGTCTAGATTATCTTAACATTTGAAATGTCTTTTATAAAATGGGGACACCATAATGTCAACATTAATATCACGATTTAGGATGCAATAATTGAAGTATAAATTATAAACAGAATAAAATTCTTTACACTTGATATTCATCCTATTTTTCTGAAAAAAAAATGAAGACTTACCTGTACCAGATGTATTGCCGTAAAAATAACAAACGATCTAAAATAAAAAGAAATAGAACCAAATATAAATCAGTTGTTCTTTAAGAAGTATTTTCAAATGGAGTTTATATAAAACAAATCTAAAATGCAGACTGAATCATTATAAAACTTTAAAACAACTCTTGAGATTTGAAATAAATGTAATCTAGTATATACCACAATTTTATAAGATCATGCATTTTATTAAGTTCTACATTTAAGTACTACTAAAAAATTTAAAGCACTTGCTAACAGCAGAAAAAGGAAGAATGATGTCAAATGTTAAATTTTATCTAAAACATTGTCATGAAACCCTGGATTAGAAGTTACAATCACCATTTAAAGCAAAAAATAAAAAATCTGTGTAAAAATTGAAGCAGGATACCATTTTATCCTAAATAGCAAAGAGTTTTAAAGCAGTGGTACCTAAAATGGGACAGTCTAGAGGCAACAATATCTCTAGCATCCTGTTACAAAACAGTATTTTACATGATTCCGTTTATGTGTATAGGTGTATGAATACCTAGTTAGGTTATATGTGAGCATAGTTAGGCATGTATCATTAGGAAAAAGTCTACAAATGGCAATGATTATCTCTTAGCACTCAGATGAGGTATCACTTTTTTCACTAACATGCATAGTTATCTGTATTTTCTAAACTTCCTATAAAGAATTATTTTATACATTTTCCAAATGTCAAATGTTCATAGTATTTATGATGGTGAAAAGTGAATACAGTAATAGTGTTCCTGAACCAGAAGATCAAAATATTGCTAATTTAAAACATTCTAGGCATTAGAAAACGAAAGCAGTCTTATATATACCACTGCTATTGAGGGGCTTCCAATTATAGTGACCTTACAGGGCAAAATAAAATTGCCCCAAATGGCTTCAGAGGCTATAAATCTTTACAGGAACAGGCTGCCTCATCTTTCTCCTTCAGAGCAGCTGGCAGGTTCAAACCACTGATAATTCAGTTACCAATCCAATCACAATCCACAGTGCCACCAGGGATGTCGGGTTTACAAGTAGGTCATATAATAAGTTTAGACCCAGAAAGACCAAAAGAAGATATTTTATCATTTCTAAAACAATGCAGTTACAAGTATAATGGAGGGGAGAGTGGAAATAGTATCATTATTCATGTAATTATAAGTATCACATATGTAAAAATAAGTTAAGTTATACTTACCTCTAATTGCTTTTGTGATAATAAAGGACGCACCATGTTTTCGGTTGCCTCTAGGCTGCAATTAGTTTAAAAAGATTTTTTTACATTTTAATTTGAGGATTTTCAAATAATATATACACAACCTATATACCTGTTCACTTTTAATAATGCTCAGAATAATGAGTGAATATAAGGCAACAGTACTTTAAACGCACTCATAAATTGAAATAAAAAGACCACAAAAAAAAAGCAGATTCATGCCTGGGAACAGTAGGAATTAAAGGGTGCGTGGTAGAGTTACTGGAAGATGTCAGGCTGACCCTCATAGGAGAGAGTAATAGTTTAGACTAAAAATAGTTCCCAAATTAAAATCCCTGTCAAAAGAAGAAAAAAAGACAGAAATGGCAAAGTCTATCCCAGGTCTCCAGAGTCTATTTGCAGGACTGCAAAGGTCTAAAGAAATTGTCACAGATTCAGTCCTGTAGATTATTAATAAGACTATGCTATACGATTGAAGCTAAAATAAAGATTCTCACCACTGGACCAACTGGCAGCATCATGATAGATGGTGAAGAGATTGAAATAGTTAACAGCTTTACTTTGATTAGCTCCACAATCAACATTCTTGGTACCAACAGCCAGGAAATTAAAAGAGGAACTGCTCTGGGAAACTCGGCTGTTAGAGACCTCTCTAAAGTATTGCAGAGCAAAGATGTCAGTCTGGAGACTAAGGTGCGCCTGATTGAGGCTATAGTCTTTGCAATTACTTGCTATTTACCAGAAAGCTAGAAAATGACTAGGGGTGATAGAAGGAGAGTTGATGCCTTTCGGCTGTGGTGCTGGAGAAGAGTACTGAATATACCATGGACTGCTAGAACAAACAAGTTCCTCCTTAATGCAAGGATTCTAAGCTTCGTCTGACATAATTTAAGGTCATAATATAGGTTAAAATGGAATGGATGGCACCCAGTTCTGCATTCGACCTGGAAAGACCTCCTATCAAGGCAACTAGTAATTACAGAATTTTATTTTTTTTTTAAAAAGTAGAAAGAAAAACACAACCCACCAATTCCTCTAGTCATTTCTTTAGAAATGCACCGAACGCTTCATTCAGAGGGTAATTTGCTCAGGTTATCTCATATTACTCAAGTTTGGAAAAATACTTAGTAAATGTTTTCCCCTCTAAACTGCAAGCTCCAAGAAAGTAGGTAATTTCTATTCACCTCTGTGAATCTAACAGCGCCTGGAAAACTACAGGAGATCCGTACACAAATTTAAGAACACTTTGTTGAAATACACAAGAAGGGGCGCAATTCAGCTCCATGAAAGGCTAAAGATTTGGAGCGAGCACATTGAGGCGACAGATTGTATCGATTAACTATGAAGTCTGGAAAATTTCTCCCTCTGCAGCCCTTGCCAGAAAGAGACCATCAAGAGTTCTCATTTGAAAATGACCCTCGGATCCAATGATGTACCCTCCTTTCAAAACGCGGGCAGCGAAAATTGGAAAGCGAACAGGACGGTACACAGCCCAGAGCACCAGGCTGTGCCTCGCGATGGCCGAATTCCGACTCCCGTAAGAACCAGAGGGACCCACTACAAAACCGCAGCCCACCCCGCACGCTCGCCAGCGACGGCGTTACCAAGACGACCGCACAGGCTGCACTCCCGCTCCTCCGCCCGCCCAGCCCTCTCCCCTACGTGGGTACTGCTACGTGGCTCTGCGCCCCGAGCGCCACAACGGAGCTGTCCGCAGCCCTAAAACACCCTAGGTTACCTGTACTTCTGTCTCCGGTGGCCACTCGGTATTAACCAATAAGTCATAAAGAATTGTTTCTTCTTCGCCCTCTGAGGATGCAGTGCATGAAGTCAAAACCGGCTCCGCGTCGGGGGCCGCCATGTTCGTCCCGGACCAGAGCCGCTGAGACAGGGCCACTACGGCAACCTGCAATGGACAAGTTTTTCTAACGCGAACGTTTTCGTTTTGTTCAGAAGTGTGTGATTTAATATACCTTGGAAAGGAAAGACGAAATTAATCCTTTTAAGAACAAGAAAAAAAAATAAAACTATTGCAACCTGTAGAAAAGTGGCCATCTAGAGGGATCTATGTGAAAAGACGCAGCAAAATCTATTGGAACATGTATACTTTGGATCAGGGTCCAGGTACACTCCTTGTTATATGCAGCAGTATAAGCCTTAATTTTTTTTTTTTTAAAGTAACAGAGCTAGTAAATACCATGTACTATAATTGGCTGGAGTTACAGTAGTCTTTGTTTACAATACAGGAATCTACTCATAGAGGTAATTGTTGAATGAATGAATGAATGAATGTATGTACAAGAACAAATGAGAATATCAGCTCTCTACCACCTGCCTTTGAGGTTTTGTTTCAATTTTATTTTTATTGCTTTCACCACTCTTTCTCTTTCTTAATTCTGACCACCAGGGCAATTCTCAGCATCATAATAGAGAAAAGACTGACGTTGTTAACGGTTTCATTTTGCTTGATCCACGATAAATACCCTTGGTATCAGCAGTGAGGAAATCAAAAGACAAGTTACATTAAGAAAATATGCTGTGCACCACATCAAGATAAAGGTAAACAATCCAATTGAAAAATGGGCACATGTTATGAACAGACACTTCACCATAGAAGACATTGAGCTGGTCAACAACACATGAAGAAATGTTCAAAATCCCTAACTCTAAGAGAGATGCAAATCAAAACAACTATGAGATATCATCTCACCCCAGTAAGAATAGCAAAATTTAACAGAACAGCAAGCAACAAATGCTGGTGAGGTTGTGGAGAAACTGGAACCCTTCTTCACTGTTGGTGGAAGTGTAAAATGGTGCAACCACTGTGGAAGGCAGTATGGCGCTTTCTCAAAAAGTTGCAAATAGAAAAACGATTAGACCCAGCAATTTCACAAATGGGAATATACCCCAAAGAGACCATAACTGCCACCCAAGCAGATAAATGCACACCATGTTTATCGTGGCTTTGTTCACGATAACAAAGAGTTGGAAACAACCTAAGTGCCCATCAACAAACGAATGGATAGAGAAGCTGTAGTATATTCACACAATGGAATACTATGCTGCATTGAAAAACATGCAATATTATTCAAAATTGGTGACCCTGGAGGACATTGTGCTGAGTGAAATATCTCAGTTACAAAGGAACAAATACTGCATAGTGCCACTGTTGTAAAGTGGGACTGACATCAGAGTTGGAGGGAGGCTGAGAAAGATGGGTTCAATAATGTATGCTGCATTAAAACAGATGAAGGAGAAAACTGTTTAAAAGCGATATGTGATTAGGTATTATTGTCATGACAGGAGTCCAGAAAGAAGGATGCATAGTGGAGTGTACCTGGGGGGAGGGATTGTAAACAATGGGGGAACTTTTCTTTTACTTTTCAAAGAAAAGTGTGTATGGGGGGGGGTCAGGGGGAGGGGTGCAGCAGTGAATGAATGGAAATCCAAAGTCTCTGTAAATTTTCATTAAAATTAATTAAAAAAGATAAAAGAAAATACCCTGTCAGTCACCTCTCCAGCTTACTAAAGAGAAATGATATTAGTCTAAAGACTAAAGTGTGCCTATTCCAGGCCATCCTCTCAATTGCTTGTTATGCATCTGAGAGCTGGACCATTATTATGGATAACAGAAGAAGTGATGCCTTTGAGTTGTAGTGCTGGAGAGGAGTATTGAATGTACGATGAGCTTCCAAGAAAATAAACAGGTCTGTCCTAGAGAGGGTAATATCAGGTTGCTCCTTGGAAGCAAGAATATAAAAGTCTGTCTCACATACTTTGTCAGGAGGGACTAGTCCTTGGAGAAGGCCACAATGCTTGGAAGAGTAGAGGATCAGTGCAAGAGAGGAAGACCTCAATGAGATGATTGACACAATGTGGCAATTGAGTCAATGTCTCAGAGATGATAAGATTGGCTCAGGATAGGGCAGGGTTCAGAGCCATTGTTCATGAGGTTGCTATGATTCATAGTCTATTCAATGGCACATAACAAAAACATCAAGCTACCTACATAATGCAAACTGTTTGCATTCATTTGGTAGCTGGTTACTGGAAGGTTTTTAGTTTGCGAATCTACTCAGAGATTGAGATTGTTAACAGCTTCAATGTGCTTGACTTCACAATCAACACTCTTGGTATAAGCAGCCAGGAAATTAAAAGACTGCACTGGGAAAGCCTGCTGTCAGCGACCTCTTCAAAGTATTGAAGAGCAGCAGTGTCAGTCTGGAGACTAAGGTGTGCCTGATCCAGGCCATAGTCATAGCAGTTACTTACTATGCATCAGAAAGCTGAACAATGTCTAGGGATGAGAGGAGAACTGATGCCTTTGAGCTGTGGTGCTTAGAGAAGAGTATTGAATATACCATGGGCTGCTAGGAGAACAAATATGTTCATCCCAGAGAGGGTGAGACCAGGCTGCTCCTTAGAGACAAGGATTCTGAAGTTTGTCCAACATATTTTGGACATGTTGCAAGGAGGGACCAGTCCTTGGAGAGGGACGTAATGCTTGGGAGGTTGGAAGGACAGCTTAAGAAAGGAAGATCTGGATAAGATGGATTGACTCAGTGACTGGGGTAATGGGATTAGGTGTGTCAGAGACAATAGGATTGGCACAGTATAGAGCAGGGTTTAGGGCTGTTGTACATAGGGTCACTAGGAGTCGCAGGTGACTTGATGACACTCAACAACATATCATGAGAAGGGCTACAAATGCAGACTGTGAGACTCTAGATTGGAAAAGAAAAGACAAAGAAGTGATCAAAGTTAAAATCGAAATTCAGCTGACCAGAGTCAAAGGATGACATAGACGTGACTGTGGAACTGGATCCAACTTACTAAACGGTCTTATTTAGGGAGACAATTCATTATCTAAACTATGGCTCTTGAGAGTGAGGCCTAATCCAAAAACAACTGCGAATGAGTCAGTTCTAACTCATGGCAACTGACAGGACAGAGTTGAGGAAACTACTCAAGAAGAAACGGAAAAGAAATGACATACTATTTCCAAGCTTGTAAATATTTTTAGAAGCAGACTGCCTCATCTTTCCCCTGATGCCTGAGCATGAAAGAGGATGGTATTAATAATTATGCTAGGGCAACCGGTATAAAACATAGCTTTCCTGGGTGAACTAGGAAGATTATGAGTCATGTCTTAAACAGCTCAGTAATGAATCTAATGAGGAGGCAGTAGTGTTTCATCTGGACAGTAAGATTCTTCTCTTCACTATCATTCTCCTCTGCTTTCTTCCCTAATGCTTGTAATAACAGCTTGTAATAACGTTTGGGTCTGGCCTAGACCTTGTGTCCTTTAGGGAGTTGTTCTAACTCCTCTTCTATCACTCACTTATTTGACCCAAGTGGGGCTGACAACAGTTACAGTCTGCATCCTGTTTCTAAGCCTGTCCAGTCAAAGATCTTAATATGCTTGATTTAGGAAGCTCTGGTGGCCTAGGATAATAAGTTGCACTGCAGTGCCAAAGACAGTTCATCTGAATCTACCAGCTGCTCCATGGAAGAAAGATAAGTGATCTCCTCCTGTGTGATTAACTGCCTCTGAAAACCCAATGGAGGGTCCATTGTTCCGACTCCACGGTACACAACAACAATGAATATGTTGGAACTAGAACAGTGGCTAACTATTGACCAGTGAAAGCATTTCCCTGAATATTATTTGGTTTAGTTTTTTATGCAATGAAAGTAAAAGGAGCCTTCTCCAGGAGTTGGGGGGGGGGGTGTCACATAATTTGAAGAATATACAGTGGGCGCTGCCATCTTCTTTATTATATATATATATATATTTTTATTATTTTTTTAATGTGTGTGTGTGTGTGTACCGTCAAATCAGATTTGACTGGTACAGGAGGAGATTGTTCCTCCCTTTCCAGCAAAGCATCTGGTGGATTTGAACCGCATACCTCTGGGACTGCAGTGCAGCGTCTTGCCACTAGGACACCAGAGCTCGCCTTATTATATATTTTTGTTTTGTTGTGTATTATAAAATCAGAACTAATCCATAGCTGACCCTCCAGCAGGTTTTCAGAGGTAAATTTCATGAAAGGAGATTGCCCATCTTTCTCCTGAAAGCAGTAACGTGGTGGATTAAAACCACACACCTTTGGGTTGACTGCACTATTCCTTACCACTAAGGCCCCAGTGCTCCCTCTTTATCATATCATTGTTATGACTATGTGCCATCTAGTCAACTATGGCTTATAGCGATTCTATGAACATTAACTCTAAATCTTGCCCTATCCTGAGCCAATTTCACTATCTCTGACACAGCTAACATTATTGCCACAGTCACTGTGTCATTCACATCATCAAGGGTCTCTCCTGTGCTGATCCTTCATTCCTTCCAAGCATGATGTCCTTCTCCAAGGACTGGCCCCTCCTGGAAACATGCCCAAAGTATATGAGATGGAGTTTAAAATCCTTGCCTGCAAGGAGAAATCTGGTTTTACTCTCTCTAGGTCAAACCTGTTTGTTTTCTTGGCAGTCCATGGCATGTTCAGTACTCTTCTCCAGCAACACAACTCAAAGACATTGATCTCTTTCGCTCATCCTTCATCATTGTCCAGCTCTCAGATGCATAGCAAGCAATTGTCAAGGCCATAGCCTGGATCAGGTATATCTTAGTTAGTCTCTAGACTAATATTGTTGCTCTTCAGCCTCTGGAGGGATCTCTTACAGCTGACTTTCACAAAGCAATATGTCTTTTGATTTCCTGGCTTCTGGTGCCAAGAGTTTTTATTTCACCTGCTAAGAATTTAACAGGCTGATCATCTCTGCAAAATGAAATTGTTAACAACCTCAATCTTTTCTCTATCTATCATGATGGTGTCAACTGGCTTGTTGGAGGAAATCTTTGTTTTCTTGGTGTCAACATGCAATCCACATAGTCCTTGGCCTTCTGCAGCAAATGCTTCAAGTTCTCCTCAGTTCCGTTGCACAAGATTGTGTCATCTGAATAATGCAGGTTGTTCATGAGTCTTCCTCTAATCCTAATGCCACATTCTTCTTCATAAAGTCCAGCCTCCCAGATAATCTTTTGTGCATATTCCTTTGTTGATTTTAAACCATGAAATGTTTCCTTGCTCTGTTCCTACAATAGCTTCCTGATCTAAAAATAGGTTTCATGTGAACACAATTGTTCTGGGATTCCCATTCTTCTAAATGTTAGCTACAATTTGTTGTGATCCACACAGTCATATGCCTTTACATAGTCAATGAAACACAGATAGACATTCCTCTGGTACTTTCTGCTTTTAGCCAAGATCCACCTGACATTGGAAATTATATCTCCAGTGTCATGGCCTCTTCTAAACCTAGCCTGTATTTCTGGCAGTTCTCACTCAATGTACTAATTGTTTATGGATAATCTTCAACAAGAGCTTGCTTGCATGTGATATTAGTGATATTGTTCAGTGATTTCTACAGTCTGTGGGATACCCTTTTTTGGGGATTGGGAATAAATATGGATCTCTTCCGGTCAGTTGGCCAGGTAGTTGTCTTCCAGATTTCTTGGCACAACAGGGTAAGCATGTCCAGGGCTGCATTTGTTTGTGGAAATATGTCAGTCAATATTCCTTCAATTCCTGGGGGCTTAATATTTTTTTTGTCAATTCCTTCAGAACAATTTGAACTTCCTCCTTTGTAACTGTGGAAGCATCCTTCAAAAAACCAGATTGATGAACAGTTTGAAGAATGAATAATTGTAAAATGAGGTAGTAGAGAAATTCTCCCACTGTTGCTATGTCAATTCTTACTTACCATGACCCTCTGTGAAATTTCTGAGGCTGTCAATCTTTACAGAATACTGACCAATTTCTTTCCAAAGAACAGCTAGTGGCTTTAACTCACTGACCTTTCAATTTGCACACCAACACAAAACACATTGTACCAGCAGAGCGTGTTAAAGAAATTCTAGTAAAATATTAACAGTAGTGAAGATGCTAGCAAAATATCTGAGCAGTGAGTACATGAGGAAAACACTGTTGTTTACGTCTGCTATATGGAATATTTTCCTAATTGTGTGATTCTTCATGTGTCTTAGCTTTGTGTAGGGTGATCAGTAAAATAACTCCCCTTTCTACAGATGCTCAAGACTTTCTACTTAGCTTTTCGGTACATTCGACCTCTAGGTACAGGCAATCAAAGCTCTGGACTTCAAAATAGGTTGACACATCCTCCTTAAAGCAGAGGATGGCTTCAGTGCTTAGTTTTCCCATGGAATCCACTGCCTTGGACTCTTGAGATTTTATTTATCTTCTTAAAAACTAATCCATTCAAGAAATTGCTTATTTTGGGGTGGGGGTTTTTTTCCATATTTTAGCTAGTACTCTTGGTGTTTATGGGAATCTCTCAGGATGCCTTGTCTAACAAATTGCCTGAAACAAAATACTCTGAACCTAATAGAAGGAAAGCAAAGGGAAAATGGCATTCTCTCCAGCTTTGCCACAAGCGTCATGCTGATTACAGACAGCACAGCTCATAGAGAACATATTAACAGTGGTCCCAATGGGGAAAATTTGACAGTGTGTAAAAAGAAGGAACTTGATTGCAAGCATATGTAAGAGGCCTCTGGGACTCACCAGAAATGTTTGATAGGGAGGTTAATAAGAAAATCTTGTGTTAAGAAATGGATGCAAGAGCTAGTGAAAATATCATTACTCATGTTATGATGATTATCATGCTGTCCAGACTGGGGAAGCCTAATTCCACTCTTTCATCAAGTTGATTCTGATTCATGATGGACCTCCATCAGATGTCTAATGCTGCAAATCTTACTGGTAAGAGCCTGCCTCATCTTTCTTCCAGGGAGTAGCTGCTACTTTCAGATCACCAGCCTTTAGCTAGAACCCAACACACAACCAACTATCCAACCAGCGATCCCTGTAGGATTGATACTAGAGAGTATCAATAATACCAATATTCCCAAAACTTAAGACAGATATAAAATCAAAGTAATTTGTTTTGGACAGGGGTGAAGGCTTTTTATCTCTATAAAACAGCTTGAAAGTGGTCCCTGATAAATTTTTATTGACTACATGAAGTATACATGCTTATGTTGGAGCTGTCATGCTTTTTTTTCTTAAAAGGTAAATTGCAAGTGTTAAATATAATTTATTTTCTCCAACAAAATTATTAAGGTTCAAGGGAAATTTCCCCCAATAGACAAACTGGGGTAATGGGGGTAGTTTTGTCAGAGACCGTGAGTTTGGCTCAGGATAGGGTCAGGTTCAGAACTATGGTACACAGACTCCGTCAACTCGACAGTATATAACAGCAACTATTGTATTGCAAATTACGGTCCGTTCTGAAAGTTTACCATCAGTTCCATCTAGTAAAACTACAAGAGAAATATTGACCAATAGAACAAGTATTCAATAAAGAACCAACAAGAAATTAGCAATATAACAAAAGACTAACGAAAATTGTTGTTGAAGCCATGAAAACATGAAGATCAGACAACTAAATCAAGGTCAGATAAACGAAATTAAACACAAAAGACTAAGGACTATTTTAGGAAGAATTTTTAAATGTTAGGGGATTTTTTCCCCTTTTAAAAAAATTTTTTTGTACTGGTTTACATACAAAGTTCATAAAGTTCATAGACATTGTTTTTCACACCAGACCTGTCCCCTTTCCTTTACCAATCTCTCACTCCACCCATCAAATTGTGCGACCCTATGTTTAAGCACCCCCCTCCTTGGATGCTCGTACATGCACTACAATAATGGTGCTATACAGTATTTGTCTTTTTGAGACTGAGTTAGTTCACTTAGTATAAAGTTTTCCATTCCCTCTCACGTTAGATAGTAATTTGCAAAATTATTGTTCCTACGTGCTTCAAAATATTCCAGTGTGTGACTATACCATAATTTCTCAATCCATTCCACTGTGGTTGGATATTTGGGCTGTTCCATGTTCTTGCTATGGTGTATAATGCTGCTATGAACATTGGTGTATGAGTCTCCATTGGTGCTTCAGTTCTCATTTTCTCATAGTATGTTCCAAGCAGTGGAATACCTGGATCATATGGAATCCTATGTTCAGATTTTTGAGGAAACGCCAAACTGCCTCCCAGAGTTGTTGTACCATTTTACAATCCCACCAACAATGTATAAGAGTTCCTATCTTGTCACATCCTCTCCAACATTTATTTCTTGATGCCTTGCTAAACTTTACTGAGGTGAGATGGTATCTCATTATTTTTTTAATTTTCATCTCTCTTATAGATGCCAGTGATTTGGAGAATTTCTTCATAATTCTGTTGGCCATCTGGAGGTCTTCCTCTGTGAAAAGTCTTTTTATGTCTTTTGACCATTTTGTAATTGGATTATCAGTCTTTTTCTTCTGGAGACCTTTTAGGGTTCTGTAAACTTTCATTAAGAGACCCTTGTCTGAGATGGTATTGTCATATTTGTTCCCAGTCAGTAGGTTTTCTTTTTACCCTGTTGGAAAAAGTTTTTGATGAGCACAGAGGTTTAATATTTCAAAGATCCCACTCATGAATTTTATCCTTTTCAGATTGTGTATTTCTGGCTGCATTTGACAGTCCCTTTATACCATAGAATAAACCTCCTAAGCTTGGCTCCATTTTGTATCTTATGAGCTTTATCATTTGGGGCTTTGCTCTGAGGTCTCTGATCTGACTTGATTTCATTTTTGTGTATCGTGTGAGATGTGGATCCTGTTTTAGCTTTCTACAGGTAGCAACCCAATTTTGCAGCACTTCAACCGGTTGTTGAAGATATTTATCATTTCCTCAATTGATAGGTTTTATTTCTTTGTCAAATATCAGTTGACTGTAGATAGATGGGTCCATTTCTGGTTTCTAATTTCTGTTCTGTTGGTCTATGTACCTGTCACTCTAACCGTACCATGCTGTTTTAGTTACTAGTGCTCTGCAGTAGGTTTCGAGGTCAGGGAGTGCTATACCATCCACTTCATTTTTGTTTTTCAGAAGTACTTTGCTTATTTGTCCTTTCCTCTCCAAATAAACATGATAATTTCCTTTTGATCTCCATGAAAAAATACATTTGATATCTATATTGGGATTGTGTTGAATACGTAGATTGTTTTTGGTAGAATTATCATTTTCACAATATTGTATCTTCCTATCCATGAGCAGGGCATATTTTGCCATTTCTTTAGGTATTTTATTGTATCTTGCAGAAATGTTCTGTACATTTAGTACAGGTCTTTTGTATCTTTAGTTAGGTTCATTCCCAAGTATCTAAATTTGTAGTTGTAAATGGTATTGTTTCTTATTTTCATTCTCCTTTTTCTTTGTTACTGTAGAAGAATCCCACTGATTTTTGGATATTGATCTTGTATCCTGCCACTCTGATAAACTGATCTACTATCTCTAACTTTTTTTTTTTTAAAAAAAAAAGTCCTTGGGATTTTCTGTGTATTCTACAGTATCAACCACATAGAATGACAGTTCAACCATCTCTTTGCTAATCAAGATGCCTTTTATTGTCATATTGCCCTATCAATCACTTCCAAGACAAAACTGAATAGCAGTGGCAACAGTGGACATCCTTGTCTAGTCCCTGTTCACAAAGGAAATTATTTTAGTCTTTCTCCATTGAGAGTTATATTGGCTCTTGGTTTTGCATGTATACTTTTGACTATGTTGAGGAAATTTTCTTATATTCCAATTTTGTTGAGTGTCATAATCAAGAAGAGGTGTTGGATTTTGTCAAATACCTTTTCTTCATCAATAGCTAGGATCATATGGTTTTTGTTATTTGTTTTGTTAATATGGTGAGTTATGTTGATTGATTTTCTTATGTTGAACCACCCTTGTATACCTCTTATGAATCCTACTTGGTCATGATGAATTATTTTTTATGTGCTTTTGGATTTCATTGGCTAGGATTTTATTAAGGATTTTTCCATCTATGTTCATGAGAGATAGTGGTCTGTAGTTTTCTTTTTTGGTAATATCTTTGCCTGGTTTTGGTATTAGGGTTATGCTTGCTTCATAGACTATCTCAGAGAGTGTTCCCTTTTCCCTAAATTTTAGATAAATGAAGTAGAATGGCTGACAAATCTTTTATGAATATTTGATAAAATTCAGCTGTGAAGCCATCTCCTCCAGGACTTCTTTTGTGGGGGAGACTTTTTATAACCTACTCAATTTCTTCTTAAGGAACACTCTGGTGATATAACCTCTAAAAGTATATGCTTCCCAAAGGAACAAAAAAATCAGTTGCCATCTAGTTGATGAAAACTCATAACAAACCTGTGTGTGTCACAGTAATGTTCTATGTAGTTTTCACTGGCTATTTTATTTTTTTAAAAAAAAAACACATTAAGATCTGTTTCTTCTATTCATCTCCAACCTACTTTTTGGTCAGAACTCAGGTTTTTAATCATCTACATTAATCTGGGACTTCATTAAACCCTTAGCTTACTGTAATTTGTCTTCAAATTCTAATCCTTCACTAAATTTCCCATTAGTATTCAATATTAATCATCACTCTTCCAAGTCTTTTAGTTCATTTAAGCAACAATTTACTAGCCATTCAGTGCCAAGTAAATATTTCATACGTACACTAAATCTAAGCTATCCCTGTCCTACCAACCTGCTGTCCCTATTGTAGTTTTGCTTCTCAATTTATAACACTCCTACATTCATTAAGGAACTCTGATGGCCTGGTGGGTGAGGAGTTGCACTGCCAACCCGCAGGGTCATGTTTCAAATCCACCATCTGTTCCTCAGAAAAAAGAACAATATCCTTCTGTGAGATTTACAGTCTTTGAAAACCTGCTGGAGGGTGAGCTAATGAGTTAGTTCTGACTAGATGGCAATGAGATGAGCTTTGAGTTGACTCAGTTACAAATACTAGGAACTTTGGAATTATTCTGATGCTACTTCCTCCATCTTCACTGCATCTCTCCAGCCCAAAGCAATGAATTCTCAAACATCCACTTCCTAAACAACAAACCTCCAGAAACGCTCTGCCCTTTGATAAATGATGACAGTTATAGAAAGGCTTCAGGCCTTTTGTTCTTAGGGTCACTATGAGTCGTGCTCAACTTGAAGGCAATCAACAACAACAACCACCAATTTAACAATGTTTCTTTCACAGATAAGTCAATCATAAATCAAAGTTTCATAAATCAAGTTTGAGGAATGCTGTATAGAATGTGCCCAACACAGAGTGTCTTGTTCACTCTTAGGCCTTAATAATGCTTCCATTTCTTCCAAAGACATTAGAGGTCCATATGAACAAACTTTACTCACTATGACTGATGTTGTTGTTACGTGCCATCGAATCATTTGCGACTCATAGCGTCCCTATGTACAAGAGTCCTAAACACTGTTCTATCCTGTGCCAACCTCGCTGTCTCAAGCACATTCATTCCCACCACTACAGTCACAGAATCGATCCATCTCATTGAGGGTCTTCCTCTCCTGCGCCATCCCTCCACTCTCACAAACATAATGTCCCTCTCCAAGGACCAGTCCCTCCTTGCAACATGCCCAAAGTATGTCAGATGAAGCTTCAGAATCCTTGACTCCAGGGGGCTTTCTGGCTTCACCCTCTCCAGAACAAACATCTTTGTTTTCCTAGCAGTCCGTGGTATATTCAACACTCTTCTCTAACACCATAGCTCAAAGGCATCAATTCTCTTCCTATCATCCCTATTCACTATCCAACTATCTGATGAATAGCACGTAATTGCAAAGACTATAGCCTGGACCAGGCGCACCTTAATCTCCAGCCTGACATTGTTGCTCTTCAGTACTCTTGAGAGGTCCCTTACAGCTGACTTTCCCAATACAATTCGTCTCCTGATTTCCTGGCTGCTGTTACCGAGTGTTGACTGTGGAACCAAGTAAATGAAAACTGTTAACTATCTCAATCTCTTCACCATCCGTACTGATGCTGCCAATTGGCCCAGTGGTGAGAATCTTTGTTTTCTTGATGTTGAGCTTCAGTCCATATTGAAGACTGCAGTCTTCTTGACTTTCTGCAGCAAGTGCTTCAGGTCCTCCTCAGTTTCAGCAAGCAGGGTTGTGTCATCTGCGTAACGTAGGTTGTTGATGATTCTTCCACCAATCCTGACTTTCTTAAAAGATAGTCCTATCAAAGTATAGCCCATCCAGCTCTTCTTACACTGAAATGTTGACAGTGCACTTTTGAGTGGTGGAGGGATCCTAGGCAGAGTTTTTTAATGATTATACTTATTAATTAATTGTATAGAAAAAAGTTTTATCACTTGACTGTGATGCTTGGTCATTAAATACCGCGTGGTTCTTGGCATCTTCACTTTTGCAAGTTAATCAGCATGTTGTAAGAAAGCCCAGGCCACACGGAGAAGCTGTTGCTGGTCACAGAGCCAGGTGGGATCTCATCTGAAAGCAAGCACAATGGGCAGGCATGTGAGTGAACAAAACTTCAGATGATCCGTCACATAGCAATCATGCTAACTAAAGTAGACCAGAGATAAACCTTATCTGCTGTGTCCTGTTCAGGGTTCTTGCCCACAAAGCCAATGATCATAATAGGTGGGGATTTTCTGTGACTAAATTTTGTAAATTGCTACATTAACCACAGTAATTGAAACACCAATATTCCAGAGCTGCCCTTTGTGAAGTTTCATTCTCAGTATTGTAACACCATAGGAATGCATGATCAGGTTGTTGTTGTTGTTATGTGCCGTCGGGTCGCCTGCGACTAATAGCGACCCTATGTACAACAGCCCTAAACTCCGCTCTGTCCTGTGCCAGTCGCACTGTCTCTGACACTCCCATCCTAATTATCCCAGTCACTGAATCAATCCAACTCATAGAGGGCCTTCCTCTCCTGCGCCGTCCCTCCACCCTCCCAAGCATGATGTCCCTCTCCAAGGACCGGTCTCTCCTCACTACATGTCCAAAGTAAGTTAGACGGAGCCTCAGAATCCTTGCCTCCAAGGAGCCACCCGGTTTAACCCTCTCCAGGACAAATCTATTTGTTTTCCTAGCAGTCCATGGTATTCTCAGTACTCTTCTCCAGCACCACAGCTCAAAGGCATCAGTTCTCCTTCTATCCTCCTTGGTCATTGTCCAACTCTCTGATGCATAACAAGTGATTGCGAAGACCATGGCCTGTATCAGACACACCTTAGTCTCCAGAGAGACACCACTGCTCTTCAGCACTTTGGAGAGGTCCCTAACAGCAGACTTTCCCATGGCAATGTGCCTTTTAATTTCCTGGCTACTGGTGCCAAGAGTGTTGACTGTGGAGCCAAGCAAACTAAAGCTGTGTACAATCTCAATCTCTTCACCATCCATCCTGATGCTGCCGATTGGTCCAGTGGTGAGAATCTTTGTCTTCTTGACATTGAGCCTCAATCCATATTGTAGGCTGCAGTCCTTGACACTCTGCAGCAGGTGCTTCAGGTCCTCCTCAGTTTCAGCAAGCAGGGTTGTGTCATCCGCGTAACGCAGATTGTTGATAAATCGTCCACCAATCCTGACCCCACGTTTCTCCTCATAGAGCCCAGCCTCCCGGATAATCTGTTCTGCATATAGGTTGAAAAGGTATGGAGATAGGATGCATCCCTGGCGTACGCCCTTCCCAATTTTGAACCATGCAGTGTTCCCTTGCTCTGTTCTGACGACTGCCTCCTGGTCCAAGTATAAGTTTCGCATTAGAACGATCAAGTGTTCTGGGATTTCCATTCTTCTCAGAGTCAGCCACAGTTTGTTATGATCTACACAGTCAAATGCCTTTGCATAGTCAATGAAACACAGATAGACATTCCTCTGGTATTCCCTGCTTTCAGCCAAGATCCATCTAACATCAGCTACAATATCTCTAGTACCACGACCCCTTCTGAAACCAGCCTGGACTTCTGGTAGTTCTCTGTTGATGTGCTGTTCCAGTCGTTTTTGGATAATTTTCAGTAAAATCTTGCTTGCATGTGAAATCAGTGAAATTGTTCTGTAGTTTCCACATTCGGTTGGGTCGCCTTTCTTTGGGATAGGAACAAATATCGATCTCTTCCAGTCAGTTGGCCAAGTGGTCGTTCTCCAGATTTCTTGGCACAACTTGGTGAGCGCGTCCTGCATGATCAGGTAGTATAAATTATTTTCTACAAGCAGTTTAAAGAATTCTTGCCTATCCTTTTTCATTCTCTACCCCCCTTTTCTTATTATAGAGAGACTTGCCTTGCTTCAGTCTGCTTAAGAAATTACAGAACTTGTTAACAAGAAAGCACAGATAATTTCTGCTGACAGAAGAGGGTAGAGTGAAGAGAGCACACCTGAAGAACTGAACACAGCGAGCTGACTCTAAGTGGCTCTTTACCACAGAAAATGAACTTGGGATCCCTGGCAGACTCTTAGCCGCTGGATTCAGAATATTTACTGCACATTCTGTTCTCAAATACCTGCTACCTTTTGCTCAGACTCCAAGTGTCGTGCTACTTCCTCAAGAGCCCCAGAGTTACCCACAGGGGCTGGTGAGTACTCAAGATGGCAGGCTTGGGGGAGACAGAGTGATATTTGTGTCTGCCGGCCACCCAACCATAAATCGCCTTGCTGCCTGGCTTGCTTGTAATGAGACTGACACAGTTAGTAAGATCTCTTTTTCTGTTTTACAATCCCTCTGAAACTCATCCGAGTTGCCCTTTGTCTCTCTCTTTCTCCATATATCTGGTGTGATGAACTTTATGGCCACTTCTTCAGGGGATACAGAATTATAGATCTCTGGATTTATGTGTGTTTGTGGGCCCCCCTCTGGTCCCTGCACCAGAAGGTGAACGGCGGGGCAGGAAGAGTGATGCTGCATTCTAATAGATCTGGGTCAGTTCTGACAGCTTATTTTGACAAAAGCATAAAATTCAATGATTGTTGCTCTGCTCAGAAGCTGCATGAAATCCAAGGGAAAAAGAGTATATTAAAATGTGAGCCTTCCTATCTCCAAACAGCGCTCAGAGTTAGGTAAATTGAAAAAGAGGGAGAAAGCTAAGAAAATAAATTTAATGACAACAGAGGCTGGCCTAGATGAAACATTATTTATCTCAGGGGACGATGTATGAACATAAGTCCTCCTTAGATTTCAAGGCTACTACCACTAATTGATTAAAACAGGGAGATTTTAGGGAGGTGTGATAGACAGTCTCAAAACAGACCTGAAATTATCCTTGCCTTCTAGCATTTACACTGCTGTGTGGGTCTAGTCTTCTTCCACATTTGCAGGGCTGACCTGTGTGACCGATAAAGTATTGCAGGAGTAACAATGTGTGGCTTTGATGGCTATGCCATGAAAGATAGCACTCATTTCTGCTCTCTAGAACGGTTTGCTTTGGTGGAGGAATAAAATAATGCCAGTTGCCAGATCATGAGAACTTTCAAGCAGTGATAGAAGAGGTCCACATAGAAAAGAACAGAAGGATCCTCCTAAAAGCTTGTACCTACTTGTCATTAATACGAATGAGCTGCCTTTAAAAGCTGATGCTGTAGTCCAAGATGACTGCAGTCAAGGCAAACTGTTTGACTGAAACCTGAAGAAAGATTCTAAATGGAACCACCCAGCCAAGTTGCTCCTAAATTCTGGTCCCTCCCAGGCTACAGTAATACTGTTGGTGTTAGGTGCTGCTGAGTTGGCTCTAATTTGTACCACCAACTCTATGAACAATAGAACGGAATTGCTTAATCCTGCGTCATCCTCACAAACACTTCTGTGTTTAAATCAATTGTTGAGGCCACTGTATCCATTGCATCTTGTTGAGGGTCTTCCTTTCTTTCACTGACACTCTGATTTTCCCAGAATGATGTCTTTTTCTGTCTGGGCATTGGGCGTCCCTGAGAACACTTTCAAAATTGAAGACACGGTCTCACCATCCTCACTTCTAAGGAGCATTCTGACTTCACTTCTTTCAAGATTGATCTGCTTCTTTTTTTTTAGCCCATGGAATTATTCAACCATCCCAGGTATATAAGGTGACTGAATGTATTGTTGCATGGGCCAGGTACCCATCAGTTCTCAAAGTGACATCCTTATTTTTTGGCATTTGAGGAAGTCCTTGCAAGCTGACCTGTGCCCTGCATGATGTAATTTGCTTTTCTGATACCTGTTTCCATGGATGTTATTGTAGATACAAGTAAAATGAAATCCTTGACAGCTTCAATTTTTCCTCCAACTATTGTGTTCATTGGTCCAGCTTAGAGAATTTTGTTTTTCTTTATGCCGAGATGTAATCCACATCAAATCCTTAATTTTCATTTTTAGCACCAAGGCTATACCATGTTATTTATCTTCTTCCAGTCCTGCTGTTGCATTCTTCTTCATATCATCAATTTCCTTGATTACTTGTCCAGCATAAAGAGTGAATAGGTGTGCTAAAAGCATACCACTCTTTCTTGATTTTAAACCACACAGTGTTCCCTTTTCTGTTTGAATGACTGCTTTTTGATCCATGTGCAGGTTCTGCATGAACACAGTTACATGTTTTGGAATCCCCATTCTTCTCAGTGTTTGCCATATTTTGTTATGATCCACGCAGCTGACTTTCTTTACACAGTCAATATTACACAGGTAAACATCTTTCTGATATTCTCAATTTTCAGCCAAGATCCACCTGACATTGTCATTGTTGTCCCTTGTTCCATAGCTATTTCTCAATCCAGCTTGAATTTCTTGAAACTCCCTGTCAGTGTACTGCTACAGCTGTTCGTTGAATAATTTTCAGTAAGATTTTACTTGTGTGTGACACTAATGATACTGTTTGATAATTTTCATATTCTGTTGGATATCTTTTTTAAAAAATTGAGCAAAAACATGGATTTCTTTCAGTCGGTTTGTCAGGTAGCTGTCTTCCAAATGTTTCAGCAGAGAAAGCGAGTATATTTAAAGCTGCATCTGTTTGCTAAAACAACTCAGTTGGTAGTCTGTCAACTCCTACAGTTTTGTGTTTCAGCAATGCCTTTATTACCCCTTGACTTCCTCTCTTAGTACCACTGACTTTTTTTTTTTTAAATCACATGCTCACCAGTTTATGCCAGGGAGTTTGGAGGACAGTTGCCTGGCCAACTGACTGAAAGAGATCCATATTTGTCCACATTCCTAAGAAAAGTGAGCCAACAGAATGTGGAAATTATCTAACTATATCATTAATATCACATGTAAGCAAAATCTTGTTGAAGATCATAAAAAATGGCTAAAATAGCACATTGACAGAGAACCAGAACTTCAAGCCAGCTTTAGAAGAAGCTATGGCACCAGGCTTATCATTGCTGATGTTTCATGGATCTTGGCTGAAAGCAAAGAATACCAGAAGAATGTC
>NW_006399759.1:27053678-27055124 GCF_000299155.1 Elephantulus edwardii | reverse complement strand
CAATATATTTATAATAACATAATAGCTAATATTGAGAAGAATGGGAATCCCAGAACACTTAATTATGTTTATGTGAAACCTAAACTTAATCCAAGAATCTGGTAGAACAATGCATGATTTAAAACCCAAGAAAGGTGTGCTTCAGGGCTATATCCTTTCTCCATACTTATTCAGTCTGCATGTAGAACAAATAATCTGAGAAGCTGGACTTCATAAAGAAGAATGTGTTATTAGGATCAGAGAAGACTCATCAACAGCCTACATTATGCAGATGGAACAGCCTTGCTTCCTGAAAATGAGGAGGAGTTGAGGCACTTGCTGCAGCAAGGTCAAAGATTACAGCTTTCAATATGGATTACATCTCAACTTCACGATGACAAAAATCCTCACCACTGGGTCAATAGGCAACATCATAATAGATGGAGAAAAGATTGAAACTATCAATGATTTCATCTTATTTGGATCCACAATCAACCCCTTTGGTACCAGCAGTCAGGAGATCTGACATACTGTTTTGAGAAAGTCTATTGTCAAGGATATCTTCAATGTACTAAGGAGCATTGGTAACAGTTTAAAAGACTAAAATGTGCCTGATTCCGGCCCTGGTGTTCTCAATCACTGGTTATGCATACGATAATGAATAAGGATCACAAATTGGTGCCTTTGAGTTGTGGTATTGGAGAAGAGTGCTGAATATCCTTATGGGCTGCCAAAAGAGCAAACAAACCTGTCTTAGAGAAACTGCAGCTAGAGTGCTCTCTAGAGGTGAGGATGGCAAAACTTCTTTGTTGCAAATACTTTAAGCATGTTGTTAGGAGGAGGTCATTCCTTTAAAAAGGACATCATGCTCAGAAAGGTCAGTGAAAGAGAGGAAGACCCTCAACAGGGTAAATTGACACAGTGACTGCAGCAATGGGCTTGAGAGACATGAGGAGGACAGTACGGGATAGGACAGATTTCAGATCCGTTATTCACAGTGTCGCTATGAGTCATTCTCAGCTCGATGGTACCTAACAACAACAGCAAAACATAATTTCAGGAGCTCTGTTGGCAAAGAGCATTGGTTATTGGGCTGCTAACCAAAGGGTGGTGATTTTTAATGCACCAGCCTCTCTAAGGGAGAAGTATGAAGCTATGTTTTCCCATAAATATTATTATCTTTAGAAACTCAATGGAAGGTTAGAATGAGTTGGAAATGACTTAATGGTGGTGTTTTTATTTGTTTTGTGGTGTTTTTTTTTTCTTGGTTAAGGACTGGATGTTATGAGAGAATTGAGTTTCTCGGTTTCTCTACTAGAGGTCTGGAAAGAAGCTACATTTTTTTTCTTTTCTAGCAACTATAATAGAGAATGTCTATCTGTGTTTCATTGATTATGCAAAGGCATTTGACTGTGTGGATCATAACAAACTGTGGCTGACTCTGAGAAGAATGGGAATGCCAGAACA
>NW_006399759.1:27028810-27052753 GCF_000299155.1 Elephantulus edwardii | reverse complement strand
ACTGGGGTAATTGGGATGGGTGTGTCAGAGGCGGTGCGGTTGGCGCAGGATAGGGCAGGGTTTAGGGCTGTTGTGCATAGGGTCGCTATGAGTCGGAAACAACTCGACGGCACATAACAACAACATAATAGAGAAAGGAAAGAGGGCTTTGGGACTGCATTTTAATGGCCAATACAAAGAATCCTTAACAGGGCTCGTCCTCTCTATGTGGTCCTGGGTGTCAGCGGGCATTTTTACCAAGCTGCTTTTTCACACATTTCTAAAGCTGTTGTGCCGTCGATTCTGACCCAATGTCAACGTTCCATCGGTTATTGAGTTGGTAAATCTTAATACGAGGAGACTGTTCATCTTTCTCCTGTGGAGCAGCTGGTGGATTACAATCACCAGAGATGTGGTTGGCAGTTCACGCTGTGGATTTACAAAATCATCTTTTGACAGCTTACTTGGAAACACTCTGAGTACATGGATAATATATATAATTCTACAACTCAATAAGTAGGCTCCAAAAGATCAAATGTGGGGATATTGTGAAGTTAATGACGCTTGAGGTCAAGTCCACGCAGGGAGTGTTTTGAATGTCGATCTTTTTCTATCTCAGCTGCAATCTGGTGCCACCTGGTGGTAATTGTTAAATCCGAATATTTAAGTAGCTTGGTTTCTGGGTTCTTCAGTTGGCTTGAGGAAGACTGGACTTGGAGGGGATTGAATTTAGCTGTACCCACTTTTAAGGTCTGATCTTGCCTGCATCTTAAATAGGAGAGTCAGTTATAATATCTTAATTAATGTTACTGGGAATGTTATCACACACACACACTTCAGTGAGCCGAACTTGATAGGACTGAACAGAAAATCCTTTTATCTTGAAAAGTTTATGGTCTTATTTCTTTCTTTGCCCTAGAAGAAGTCTTTTCAGAGTTCGGTGTTTGGTTGGGTTCTTTTTTTTTTCACCCTCAAATGATGAAAAATTTGAATGGGTATTTTCACAATTAAAGCATTGTTTCTATAACTAAACCATCAAGTCCAAAGTAACCATCTAAGTTCACAGTTCCAGTTCATATTAAAGCTTCCTCTATCCCTGTTTGGCCTGTCCCAACCTGAAGCCGGCAGTGTTGCCAGTTGTTGACAATGCCATTTGTTCCCATTTGTTCTCTCTTCCTTCGTTTCTTTTCCTACTCTGGCACCTGAGGTGTTTTGAGCCACAGCTCCTTAGGGTTCCCAAATTCCAGAGGTAAAATACTCTTTGACTGCTCCCATGAAAATGACTTCCTTTCTTTTCATTGTTGTTAGGTGCTGTCAAGTCGATGACAATGTAATAGCGGCTTATATGCTAAGCTTTACAGAAGCCATTTTGTTCTGACAGCTGTTTTAAGGAATGTGTTTGCCTCAATCATTTTGCCAATAACACGTGTTGCTAGGTTCTCTAGAACACGCTGACCCTGCCTAGTTACTGTTCCCTGAGTATAGCTATACCTGGCCTGGGACCTGGACACCCAGGAGAAATCAGAAACAATAACAACTCCTGAATGTAAAGAAATCTCAACTGCCAACTTTATTGAGCTTTGTGTAACTCCCATGCCTAATCTCTGTATATAAACCCAATCTTTGCTTCCCCTCAGGGTTGGAATGATTTGGGTAGTAACCAACATTCTTGACCTGCGTATTTAATAAAGACATTTTGTTGACATCTACATTTTGATTGAGAGTTTAGAATCTTGCTTTCCCCCTTTCCCCCACCCAGAACAACAACTCATAGTAACTCTGTGGATAATAGATCTGGATCTTGCTCTATCCTGTGCCATGCTCATTATCTCTGATATACTCAAGCCCATTGATAGTCACTGTGTCAATCCATTGCCAGCAAGTCATTTCTGATTCATAGTGACCCTAGGGCAGTATAGAATAATAGCTCCATAGGATTTCCTATAGATTCAATATGGATTGAATCTCAACATTAAGAAAAGAAAGATTCTCACCACTGGGCCATTTGGCAGCAGCATCATAGATGGTGAAGAGACTGAGACTGTTAACAGCTTTAGTTTGCTTGGCTCTACAATTAACATTCTTGGTACCAGCAGCCAGGAAATCAAAAGACAATTTGCATTGGGAAAGTCTGCTGTCAGGGACCTCTCCAGAGTACTGAAGAGTAATCATGACAGTCTGGATACTAAGGTACACCTCATCAAGGCCATAGTCTGCAGTTGCTTGCTATGTGTCAGAAAGCTGAACAATGACTGGAATGATAGAAGAATTAATGTCTTTGAGCTGTGGTGCTGGAGAAGAGTATTGAATATATCATGGACTGCAGCCAGGAAATTAAAAGACATATTGTGATGGGAAAGTCTGCTGTTAGGGACCTCTCCAAAGTACTGAAGAGCAATGGTGTCACTATGGAGACTAAGGTGCGCCTGATACAGGCCATGGTATTTGCAATCACTTGTTATGCATCAGAGAGTTGGACAATGACTAGGGAGGATAAAAGGAGAATTGATGCCTTTGAGCTGTGGTGCTGGAGAAGAGTATTGAGTGTACCATGGACTGCTAAGAAAACAAACAGATTCATCCCAGAGAGGTTTAAACCGGGCTGCTCCTTGGAGGCAAGGATTCTCGGGCTTCCTCTGACATACTTTGGACATGTTGTAAGGAGGGACAGGTCCTTGGAGAGGGACATCATGCTTGGGAGGGTAGAGGGACAGCTCAGGATGGGAAGACCCTCTGTGGCATGGATTGTTTCAGTGACTGGAGTGATCGGGATGGGCGTGTCAGAGGCAGTGCAATTGGCACAGGACAGAGCAGGGTTTAGGCCTGTTGTACATCGGGTCGCTATGAGTCACAAACGACTCGACGGCACATAACAACAACAACAACAACAGTATTTCCAAGGTGAAATGTACTGGTAATCAAAAAGTTGGGGTTTGGTGTCCACTAGTTGTTCTGTTCCCTTAATGATTAACAGCATCTGAAACTAATAGAGGGTTGTTGTGAGTGGGAATCAACCAACTGCAGCTCCTTTCCTCTTATTATTTTTTTATTTTTCGTCATTAATCTTTAGCAAAACAGACTGTCAGATCATTTTCCTGCTGGTTTGTGGATTTAGCCCACCAAACGTTTTGATTAGCAGCAGCCAGGCACTTTAATTGTGATGCTACCAGGGCTCCTTCTTCTTTAAAGTGAGTATAATATTTACCACTGAACATTCCATGGATGGCCAAGAGAACAAATATGTCTTGGAGAGGGTGCATCCAGAGTGCTCTTTGGAGGCAAGAATGATGAGGCTTTGCCTCACAAACTTTGGACATGTTGGTCAGAGAGGCTCTTCCTTAAAGGGTAGGAGAGGAACATGATGCTGGGAAGGGTGGAGGCTGGTGGAGGAGAGGAAGGCCCTCACACAGGTGGACTGAAAGGGTGACTGCCACAATGGGCTCTTGTGTGTCAGGAAGTGTGAGGAGGGTGCAGGACAGAACAGCGTTCAGATCTTTTGTTCACAGGGTCACTTTGATTCATACTGGACTAAAAATATCAACAACAACATTTACCAGAACTCCCTCCATTGGGAAGAGTAAGTCATCTGCTTACTTTTCCTATCTATTTGCAAAGAAAAAGGAGTGAAAACACTTCATGAAAGTAAAAATTGAAATTGTCAACACTACCTTATCAACAACAGCCTTCCATATAGATAACATCTCATCATCAAGAGATAAAAAATCCTCACCACTGCAAAAGGCAACATTATGATAGATGGAGAGAAGATTGGAGTTGTCAACATTTTGATTTTACTTAAATCCCAATTAACAGTAATAAATTAACACTTTATTAGGAATAGCAATACAAAAATCAAAAGGCATATTGTTGTTATTGTGTACTAGCAAGTCATAACTGACCCATAGCTTATCCTCCAACAGGTTTTCAGAGTCAGTTAATTCCACCAGAGGAGATTGTCCATCCTTCTCCTGAGGAGCTGGTGACCACGTGCCTTGGGGATTGCAGAGCAGCTTTTTGCCATTAGGCCACCAGAGCTCCTCAAAGACATATTGCAGTGCAAAATTCTGTTATCAAGATCTCTCCAAAGTACAAAAAGAGACTTTTTGTACAAAGTACAAAAAAGCAAGATGTCAGTTTAAAGACTAAGTCATGCCAGATACAAGCCAGGGTCTTTTTGATTGCTTCCTATGTATCTGAAAGCTGGGCAGTAACTAAGGATGACAGACAGGAAGAATTGATGCTTTTGAATTGTGTGTTGCAGAAGAGAACTCAATATCCCATGGACTGCTAAAAGAACAAACAAGTCTAGCTTGGAGGACTTGCAATCAGGTGCGCCTTAGAGGTAAGGAGAGTGAAATTTCTTCCCACATAATTTGGATAGTTTGTCAGGAGGGGGCATGATTGAAAGGGTGGAAGGTTAGCGAAAGAAAGTAAGACCCTCAACAAGATCGACTGACACAGTGACAGTAACAATGGGCTTGAGCGTATGAGAGACCTTGAGAATGGTGCAGGAGAGGGCAAGCTGTAGATCTGTGGTTCCTAGGGTCGCTATAAGTCACAGTGGACTTGATGACACCTAAACACATCATTGAGGGGAAAGAAAGATGGAAACCTAAACTAATTACTTAATTCAACGAAAATATTTAGTAAAAGCCTACTAGGTGACAGGCAATCAGGACTGCTGCTTCTCTCGGCAAAGAATCAATTTTCACACAACACAAACCGTTCAAATTGAGTTTGAAGGAAAGACAGTTTTGCTTTCAGATCAACTTTGGCCGCTTGTGTAACCCTAATCACTTCATTCCTGCTTCCTTACGTGTGGAAGCAGTGCTAATGACGAAACATAGCGTGCATTGAATAAAGAGGAACAATATGCCTAAGAAATTATCGGCCTGGCTGCTTATGGAAGGCAATGTGCATTTGAATTGGGCGCGCATTAGGGAGAGCAGGAAGGTGCGCGGCGTCTCTTCTCTGACGGAACCTCTTTTCCGGGGTAGAGTCACTGCGCGGACTGTGAAAGCCGAAGACCGAGGGCCGGAAGCGCGCGCAGCCACAGCCGAAGCCTGTCGGTGGAGAGGGAGGGAGTGCGCAAAACCGCAGAGGACGGTGCGAAGATGGCGGCCTTCTCCGGTGCGTTTGTGGAATCTGAGGGGGGGACTGGGGCCCTCGTTTAACCCCTCAACGTTTAGGCAATGGGTAGGAAATTTTTTAAGCAGGAGCAGACGGATCCCACGCCTTGCTGGGAGGCGCTGTCCACTGCAGTGCCCTTGCTGCATGACCAGTGGTAACTGTTGAAAGGCCGGGGCGGCCAGGCTTTAGTGTTGCGGGAATGCCTTTTTCTTCAGATGCTGGCGATGGCTTTCTTCCCGCTCCCCTTACTCCTCCATCAGTGTCCACTTGCGTTTCCAACTAGGACCACACTCGGGATTGCAAAAAGGATGCGGGGCGTTGCTTTCAGACGCGTAGGCCTCCAGTATTTTGGACGTGGCAGCGGCTCTGGGACTCCCTTTTCCGTTCGGGGCCCTTACAGACTTTGCAAGACTCGGAAGTTGCGGGTGTGGGAGACAGCAGGAAAATTGCAATTTAGCCTCCATGTTTCTAAAATCCTTCCAGACATTAAATATCGAAGCTTAAGCATTTTCATCTATATACGCAGTAGTTTAGAAAACCCTGCGTTATTTCAAATGGGGTTTTAGATGGCTTCTCTTTTGCTGCAGTTGTTGTTTTTCCACGCTTATCTTCCTCTCTTCATGCATCTATTGTTAAGTCATGAACCTCCTTCATGATATTAAACTTAGTTTATGTGTATCAAGTTGGTCTGTTGTTATGTGTCGTGGAGTCGTTTGCGACTCATAGCGACCATATGTACAACAGCCTTAAACCCTGCCCTATACCTGTCTCCAGCACGCCTATCCCCATTACCCCAGTGACGGAATCAATCCATCTCATCGAGGGTGTGCCTCTCCTGCACTGCCCCTCCACCCTCCCTCTTCATGGACTGGTCCCTCCTTGCAACATGTCCAAAGTATTTCAGATGAAGCTTCAGAATCCTTGTCTCCAACGAGCAGCCTGGCTACTGCCTTTTAATATTCTTAACCATTTAAAATGACTTTAGATATGATGATATGGCATCATGTGTTCATTTTTCAACTCTAAGAACGTTAGAAATTCCAAAGCACTAGCCATAAGAGGAATTTTGACCATTCTAATGCATTGCATCATAGGTTAGATGCCATCAAGTTGACTGCTCGTCATGACCCTATAAACAATGAATCAGAACCTTGGTCTATCTTGTACCATTCTTATCATCTGATATGTTTGAGCCTTTGTTACTGTGTCGATCTGTGTGTATTTCTCTCATCCTCCATCTTTCCCAGAATGTTGCCGTTTTCCTGGGGCTGGTCCCTCCTAACAACATGCCCAAAGTGTATATGATTCAAGATTCCTGGAGAAATCTACTCGATGTTTTTTGTTGTGATTGGTTTCTCTTGACATTCCCCCACCCCTAAAAAAAGCTTTTTCCTTAAAGTAGGATTTTCAAGCCCTTAAAGTAGGATTTTCAAACTAAAGTCTATAAAGAAATTTTAAGTTACCATATTTATATCTTTTGACATTCTCATGTTTCAGGAATGTTGCGACAAAGAGTTGGAAGAGAAATGATAATGCAATGAATTAACTATAAATATTCCTACATTCCTTTTATAAATATTGAGGAGATCAGAACATGAGATAATCTGAAATTTTATCAAAGTAGGCTGCGATTACTTCATGTACTATAACAGTTTTGCACACAGTTTAAGCTAGTAAAATTCTGTGTTCAACATTTGAGATCATCATTCCCATTTTTAAAGAGTTTGTGTATTAGGAAAGGAAATACAGGTAGACTCTAATAGAGGCAGTTTTTTAGAAAAGTCTTTCTGGTGATTCAACTTTAGATATCAACCGATTCCTTTGAATTTTTGTGGGGTAATTTTAGAGACAGAAAAGCTGATTTTTTAGAAAAGAAAAATACTTTTTCATGTCATCAATGATTATATTAACTGGTTTACTTAATAAAGGTTTAGTATTAAGTGTATTGTATCAATTAAGGGTGATTTTTTTTTCAACTGGTTAAAGAAAAAGTTTCTTTGGAAAAGAATATGTTCAGTTCATAGAGTTTATGCTTTTCTCCAATTACGAGGAATAAAATATTTCCAGACAGATTATCTTTGAGGCTTGAGAATATTTAAGTATTACTTCATTTTTACAGGGACATATACTGTTGTGATTAGAATAATAGTCTCTAACGAAAGCTACATTTTGTAAATACAAACTTTTTAAAAGATTTTTAGATTTTTTTAATGCAGCATAGGTATTTTTTACAGCATATTCTTCCCATTTAATTTTTCCCCATTCATTCATTGTTGCACGCTTTCCTCCCTGTCTACCCCTAACCCTTTTTTTTTGTTTGTTTGTTTTTAATAGAACAAATTGTATGAATTTATTAAACATGCACCATTTTTTATTTAGCTTTCTGACTTTGTGCTTGTGCCTTCAGTACTTTGACAACAATTTTCTGCTCCTCAATAAGGAAAGCTCGCTTGATCCTGTCATGGACACACTTAGCACACATGGAACCACCGTAATCTCTGCTGACATGTTTTTTTGTTTTTGACAACCTCATGAGAACTTTAAGTCTCACAGCACGGACCCCTCTTAGTCGCCCTGGGCACATACCACATGCAGATTTTGGTGCCTTTCCAACCTTCTTGGTATAAAGGTAAACAATTCTGTTACCAGGAGTTCGGGACAGCCTAGTTTTGTTAAAGGCTGTGTTGTAGGACAGCCTACGATGGTAGGTCAGACGCTGGACCATTTTGAATGCCTCTATACAGCGTCTCTGGAAGAACCCCCCTAACCCTTTTAAAGTAGAAATTTGTCATTTAGAAAACAAGTTTAAGTAATCCATTTATGCACTTCATGTATACCTACTATCTTTTGATATTAATTTTTATATCATTTAAAGCAATGTGGTGGCACAGTGATTAAGTTTTTGGCTTCTAATGGAGGTGTTGGTGAGCTGAACTCACCAGCCTCTTAAAAGGAGGAAATAGAGCAGTCCGCTTCCATAAAAACACAGCCCTGAAAACCTGCAGGTAGCTCTACCTTGTTCTCACCTTGACTGCTGCGGTTTTACTTTTGGATGGTTCATTTAAGAGAGCATAAAATGACAAAAACTAGCCAGTAACAACCCAGTTGACTCAGTTATTCTACCTTAAAGTAAAATTATGTAAATACACACAGTTAAGGGCAGACCAGTTACTCAGTTTCTTTGATTTAAATTAAAGCTCCTTCATTCAATTAAATTAAGCTCCTTCATTTCACTGGTTCTGATTTTGGCTGTCAGCGAACACGAACTTTGTCTACACAACTATTTTTTTAATTTCAGATAACTGTAGATATTCACATTTTCTCTGAATAGCAAAAAAATAGGACTATCTTTAAATGAAACAACCAAAATTCTTGTGTAGAATCCTCTCTTATAGATTTTTCTAGTCATAGAAAGTAAATAGTATCAAGTGCTGTGTATTAAATGACAACTATGTGCCAGACATTCACTCAAATCTCAATACTGTCAAAGTGGAACAAACTCGTAGCTGATCCTCCATTGGGTTCCTGAAGCTGTAAGAGATTCTTTTACCCATCTTTCTCCCATGGAGCCTCAGCTAACTTAGCCTTTGGGCTAACATTGTCACTTCCTATGGACTAAACAGACACATTATATACTATTCTATATGATAAGCTCTGATCGATCTGCATGCCTGCAAGCTATGTAATAACTGTATTTTGTTTTAGCAAACAGACCTACCCCAGGTCACACTACTAATAAGTTAAGAGTTGAATTTAAACCCATGTCTTTATTCAAAACGGGAACTGTTTACCGCTGTCACACTCAGGAAGTACGATGTACCTGCTGTGCTCCAAAGCCTTTCCTCTATGAATAGTAATTTTGAGAAACTTAACATTGGTATGTGCAGTTTTTAAAAGTCATTATTATTTTTTCTTTTTAGAGATGGGTGTTATGCCAGAAATCGCACAAGCTGTGGAAGAGATGGATTGGCTGTAAGTACATGAAACTTACATGTACCTGCCACAATGATGTTTTAGAACTTAAACAGTTGTTTATACTATCAAGTACTTTCGGATCTATATGCTTTGTTATTGTTGTTATATGTGCCATCATCTCACCTGTGTCCTATAGTGATTGTATGTACAGTAGCTCTGAAGTCTGCCCTGTCCTGAGCCAGTCTCACTGACTCAGATACACCAACCCCGTTGTCCCAGTTACTGTATCAATCCATCTCATTCGGGTCTTCCTCTCCTGCGCTGTCGCTCCACCCTACCAAGCATGATGTCCTTCTCCAAGGATCAGTTCCTCCTGGCCATGTGCCCAAAGTATGTGAGATGGAGCTTTAAAATCCTAGTCTCCAAGGAGAGACTTGATTTCACCCTCTCCAAGATAGACCTGTTTGTTTTCTTCGATAAGTTGGGGTTTTGGTTTTTTTTTCCTTTTGACAGTCTATATTTGGAAGCAGGAGTGGCATCTATTTCCTAACCAACATGCCTCTGGAAACGCTATGAACTTCGATAAATGATGATAGTTATAGAAAGGCTTTAGTCCTTTTATTTATAGGGTCGCTATGAGACATGCTCGACTCAGTGGCAGTCAACAACACCACATGTTTTATTTAATGTTCCTCATCAGCACTACAGTTTAAAGGCACCTATTGTCGTCTTTATTCATAGTGCAACTTTCAAATGCATATGAAAGAATTAAGAACTATTTAGGTTAGGTACCTCTTAGTCTAGTAAGATTTATTTTTTCAAGTCAGTCTTTAAGTTAGAGAAAGTTTGCTATTTAAAATTTGATGTATTTTGGGTTGAATGAGGTTGGCTGTAATTACCAAATTGAATTATCTTTTAATCGTACTTGTTCAACACTGTCACACACTTTTAAAATTAACGACCGTGCTTAGAAACACATTTGCCGTCATTTGTGGCAACGTGTTACGGGATCCCTGGGTGGAATAAATTATTAATTACTGGACTAATAACCAGAAGCTTATCTATTCTCACCCACTCAAAGGTGCCTTGGAAGTAAGGCCAGGCAGTCTGCTTTTAAAATGTCAGTCTTAAAAACTCCCTGCAGTGCAGGTCTGTTCACAAGGATGAATGTGGATCTGAATCACCTTGACAACAGTTAACCACAGCAACCGGCTTGTGGTTTAAGGTGACTCAGTTAGCTTAGATGACTTATACTGGATCTTTCTTACTAAATAAAATTCTTTTATAGTCTCCCAACAGATATCCAGGCTGAATCTATCCCACTGATCCTTGGAGGAGGTGATGTACTTATGGTATGTTGAAATTTGGGAGCTGGAAACACAGTTCTAGTGCTGTCTGTGACCTTCTTTGAGAATTTGTAGACTTAAAACTTACAGTTTCTCAAAATGAATTGTATTCATCTATAAGCATTAACCACACACAGTATACAAGAGACTGGGTAAATCTGAGGAAGACTAAAGTGAATAAGAAGCAAAACAAAAATATAAAAGACAAAGTAATAAAATAGTCTTTGCCCTTAAGAAGCATAAACTCAGTAGGGCAATTTAAAAACTGCAAAACTGAATGTCATACAAAGCGATGTGATATCTACTAAAAAGGGGCGAGGCAGGGGCAATCTAGCTAACTTTCTACTTAAAAGAACATAAGGAATCTGCCTACAGGGCATTTTTGTTGAAAAAGATGTGAAGCTATTCACTGCAAATTAGTAAGTAAACATAAATAAGCCTGTGTTTGCTTTGATTATTGGATATTGACTAGTTTGCAAATGGAAGTACATATTGAGTAAGTTTATTTTGGCTTGGAATATTTGAGTGATGCTTTAAAGAATTTGGTAAGTGAAGAACATTGGAAGTTTTTGAGCATGGGGACTTATGATTAGAATTATGTTTTTATGAAGATTAAGAGCAATTTATGGTATAGTTCTGAGGGAGCTGTTAAGATGCTTTTGTTAATGATGAAGTTAGTATGAAGGCTATAAAAACGAAGAGGTGAGCAGATTCTGGATGGCATGGGAAGAGGAATGACAGGATTGATAGTAGTTAAAATTGACTAAGGAAACCTGGATAATCTGGAGACACTGAAAATGAAGGTAATTAATTGTTAGAGAATTCCATTTGGTATGTTAACTAGATTTTAATTAATAAACTATAAACTTTCTTTTCATATAGGCTGCAGAAACGGGAAGTGGAAAAACTGGTGTAAGTAATACATTTAAATTAACTTACTTCGTAAAATAATTATATTTTAATGCAGCCTCAAACAGCAAAGAGCTTTGGTCATTCAGTGGTTATATCACTTAAATGCCATTGAAAATTTGGCAGTTCAATCTCACCAGGCACCCTGCATGACAAAGATATTCCTGTCTGCCATAAAGATTTATGGCCCTGGAAACTAGATAGTGCAGTTCTACTCTGTGTGTTGTTCTGGGCCAAATTGACATGACAGAATAAGTTTTGCTTTGTGTGTGCACCATCAAATCAAATCTGACAGTATAGGAGGAGATTGCCCTCTAGAAGAGCATCTGTTGGATTTGAACCACATACCTCTGGGATTGCAGTGCAGCTTCTTGCCACTATGCCACCATAGCTCCAACAGTTTTGCTTTGAAAAATTTAATAAAATAATCACTTCTAAACTGAGGAAATGAGTGTGCAACACTGGGGATGATTTTTTGTTGTTGTTGACTTCTGATTCTGAACTAAGAACAAAGGAGTATGGCTTTAATATTATAGCTTTAAGTGGGTCATGGAGAAAGAAATTATAGGTCTTCAGTATTTATACTTACTAAGTACTTACTAAGTAATATTAGAGGAATAACAATGCATTGTCTATGGTAATAAGAAAGTTGCAAATGGCAGTTGATCTTCTGTTACCTGGCTCCTATTTCCTCTATTCTGTCAGCTCACAACTAATTGATATTTTGTGTTTCGGAAGATAAAATTGGAGTGGCAGTGTGGAATATTTGTAATCTTCTAGGTGTTCTTTATAGATTATTACATTCATTATCTGGATGATAATATGATGCTTCTTTAATAGGCTTTCAGTATCCCAGTTATTCAGATAGTTTATGAAACGCTAAAAGATCAACAGGAAGGCAAGAAAGGAAAAACAACAATTAAAACTGGTGCTTCAGGTAATATTTTGTATTAATATTTTCCTTTTGTAAAAGCCAGTGCTTTTTATTCCATAACCTTTAGAAATGTGAGGTGTTTGTGCATTTTATTATCAATATGAGTTGGGTGCTTTTGGCATTGCTCTGGAAACTAGGTATTCTAAATGTGATTTATAGCATTAAAATTGAAAAGTTGTTAGTATAAAATAGTTGTCACTCCTAAAATATTAATGGGGCTCCTTTTGAAAAGCACTCATATGATATGTTCAGTGTTGATATTTAAATATTATGTTTAATTTTAAGTAACATTTTCTTAACTTGATAGCTTCTGCCAAAAACTAATGATATATTGATATAATTTTTTCCAAGATATCAAGGATATTATACATATTTGATGGAGTAAGAACCCATGGATGAGAAGCATTATCTTATGTAGGGAAAAGAGGCAACTATTTTGTGGCCAGATAAGAGAAGAAACCTGGGTTTCTGATCCTATCTCAGCCATGAATAGTTTATTTCTCATCTGTAAATTGGGTTATTTCTGTTAAATAACTTATCAATTACATTCTGTCTCTGTCTATGTTTTATTATATTTTAATACAATTTGTTCCATGTTGTGAGTCACTTGTGTCAAGCTTAAGTGGAGTGAACTGGTATATTAAAATTTTGTTCTGCTTGAAAAGAATACTGTTACAGTTGATAGAATGAATTAATTTGTAAAGGAAATAGGTTAGGAAATAATTTATTGGACTGTTTGAAAATAGTTTCATAATTTGGGACTACATGCACATCATTTTTGAGGAAACTTGATAAAGGAATGCATCCAAGAGAAGGTAACAAGAGGGGAGCTCTGGTGACCTAGTGGCAAGTAGCTGTGCTGTAATCCTGAAGGGCTGCAGTTTGAATCCACCAGATGCTCTGCTGGAGAAAGAGGGACAATCTCCTCCTGTGCCAGTCGTATCTGATTCAACGATACACAATAAGAAAAATAAAAAAACAAAGTAATAAGAATGGTAAGGTTCTAAAAATCAGATCCTGTGAGAAGTGAACTAGATATTTATAGGAGCTTAAAAAAGGATATGTTGTTGTTGTTGTTGTTGTTAAGTGCCGTCGAGTCGCAGGCGACTCATAGCGGCCCTATGAAGGAGAGTCCTCGACGCTTGGGTGCCTTTCATCCTCTCTCCAGGTTCACAGGGTTTCCGGAGGCAAGCTATTATGGAAGTGGATGCCACTCTTCCTTCCACACTTGTTTAATCGGGGAACTCCACCCCACTGTCAGTCCGCACTGGGTAGCCAACCATTAACGCATTTGACACACCAGTGTCACAGTGTTCAGCTTCACAGTAACCACAAGTGACCACAGGACGGCAACTTGTACACCAGGGCTATACGACCTAGAGGAATGTCTGAACAAAACAATGAAAGACTGGCCTGAGGGCCGCGAACTAAAAGTCACCCACCTTTGTCTTGGTCACATCGTTTTCTCTTCACTGGGCCAGCTGATCTCTCTCTCTCTCTCTCTCTCTCTGTTGATGTTATTGTTGTTAAGTGCCATGGAGTCGCAGGCGACTCATAGCGACCCTATGAAGGAGAGTCCTCGACGCTAAAAAAAAAAAAAGATAGAGAACTTTTAAATAATTGAAAGAGGATAATTTTTGTACAAAGTGGAAGTAGGACTAATTAGAAATTATTTAGAAAAAGGTTCTTGTTTAACTCAAAGTACATTCTAATTGCTAAATTGAGCCAGTACAATACAATAGAGAACTTTAAGGCAAAGTTACTTCACCATTGTTCAGTTTTTAAGCAGATGATGAATATTTTTTGACCAGAAATACTCTAGAAAGAATTTTCCTTGGATAGCAAGGTGAATAGAAAATAAAATGGGATTTTCTTTAGGTAGGAGTCCCTGGGTGTGATAATGTTTGAATGCTCAACTTGTAACTTGAAGGTTGGTAGATCACGTCTACCCAGGGCCACATTAAAAGAAGGACATGGCGATCTGCTTCTGAAGGATCATAGCCTTGAAAACCCATGGAGGACCATTCTGCGTGGCCATCGTGGGCTGCTGTGGGTCATGGTTGACATGACTACAGTTTGGTGGTCTCTTTAGGCATTAAGGTTCTTTGATTATACATAGATTCTTAAGGGTGTTCTGGAAAAAAGGGAAAAATGCATTTTCCCTATAAAAAGAGGAGGGGAAAAATAGTTCTGACCCTTGCATGAAGATAAAAGAGTTTTCTTTTTATATTAACAAGACAACTAGCTAGATCCTGAAATATTGAAGGCCTTTTATTTCCAACATGATTGAAATAAATTTGTTTACCTACATTTAATTTTATCAGTTCCCTAGTAGTTATGACAAAGTGTGACAAAGATCGCTGTCATCTAATACAAAGTGCACTGAAGCAGGTGAAGAGACAAGGTTATCATCTTGCACGTATTTCAGTTTTCACTTTGAGTCTTATCTCTAATAAAACAGAAGTTGTATATTCCAAAAATGTGTAAAATCATACTGAATCTAGAGGAATCAATTACTGTATAAGATATGTTATTTGCTTTACTTTGTTTAAGTTTACATGTATGTACATAATTTTTCTGGTTTTAATTCGTTTAGTGCTAAACAAATGGCAAATGAACCCTTATGATAGAGGATCTGCTTTTGGTAAGTAGATTTTACCAGATAATCCTGTAATTAAAAAAATGTGCATTTAATAATGTTTAAATATATATAAAACGAATAATGTTGGCACACATTGACAATTTGTTTGCAACAATATAAAATATCTCATTCTATAATTAAATAAATTCTCAAGGTTTCAATATTCATATATATAAAAAACATTTTAACTGTAGAAAACCAGTTTCTAATTTATGGATGAGGAACTTTACTAAGAAATAGGAAGCTCAAAATGTAAAAGAAAAAGAGAATTATATAAAAATCTATTGTAAAAGATTTTTAAATCTACAAAGTAAACCGTAAGAGAAGAATACCAGGCTAATCATGATATTTGTCCCTTAGAAACATTCTGTGATTTTCAGACTGGAAAGAGAAGCCTAAGCCTTATCTGATTTTTCAGAGAGGAAAATTCTCTGAGGTCCTTCTTGTTATATAGCAATTGCTTGTGTCCTGTATACCTCTTAGGGAGCTCTGGTGGCCTAGTGGTAAGAAGTTGCACTGGAAAACCGAAAGTATTTGGTTTGAATCTACCAGCTGCTCTTTGGGAGAAAGATGGGTAGTCTCTTTCCATGTGATTAACTGCCTCTGCAAACTTGCTGAACTCCATGATACACAGCAATAACCTCCTACCACTGTTGTTTTTTAAAAAATTAGTAAATAACATTGAAATAGAAAAATGTTTGCAATACTGATGAAAGACAAAGAATTCTTACTAAAAAATAAATACGAAGGTGTTCTTATGTGTATAATGGATAAAAGATTATCTTTGTTGGTAAGAAAGATAACCAATGAAAAGAGCAAACCTAAATGGCCAAGAAACATGCAGACATCAGATTATTCACTGGATAGTAAAGAAATGGAAGTACAGTTTTGTATATTGCTTTGTATCCCCTAATTTGCAGGAACCCATAAGCATAGTTTTCTTGTGGAAATATGAAGTATTGTTGCCTTATGTAAAGTGTAAGATTGCCTATTAAAATGAAAAATTCATATACCTGAAAAGTCTAGCCTGTTGAAGTAAAAGCACCAGTGTGCAAAGATGTTTGTTGCAACATTATTTTGTAGTGATAACTGCTAACAAAATCAGTGCTAGTGGTAGGAGAATGCTTAAAAATGTTAGAATGTTTTCAAAGAATATTATGCAGCCACTACTTAAAGTACTTACTGAAGATATCAAAGACTATAGTCTTGAGTATGGATAATACCTCAACATCAGGAAAACACAAAAATCGTCATAAGCAACATTATCATAAATGGAGATAACACTGAAGTTGTCAATGATTTAATTTTACTTGGATCTACAGTCACCAGCCATGGAAGAAGCCGTTAAGAAAACAAAAGATGTGAAGGTGCTGTTGGTGTTTGGTGCTGTGGAGTCAAGTACAACTCCTAGCACCCTTGTGCACGACTGATCTGAACCCTTTCCTGTCCTGTGCCAGCCTCACAGTCTCTGACACATTTGAGCCCATTGCTACAGTCACTGTGTCAATCCACCTAGTGCAGATTCTTCCTCTCCTTTCAAGCTTGATGTCCTTCTCCAAGGAATAGCCTTTATTAGCAACATCTCCAAAAGATGTCTTACCATGAGCAAATAAGTTGTCAAGGACCTCTTTAAAGATGGCGGTTTAAAGATTAAGATGCACCTGAACCAAGTGATGGTATTTTCAATGGATGTGAAAGCCAGACAGAATAAAGAACAGAGAACTCAGGCCTTTGAATTTTGGTGTTGGCAAAGAAGAGATTGTTGAAAGAAAAACAGATGTATCTTGGAAGTTAAGAGTACTTCTTAAAGGCAAGAATGGTGGGACTTTATCTCACATACTTTGAGCGTGTTATCAGGAGAGGTCAGTCCTTGGAGAAGGACATGATGCTGGAAAAGTAGAGGGTCAGTGAAGGAGAGAAAGACTCTCAATGAGACAGATTGACAGAATGACACCATGACAATAAACTTTAGCACAGTGGAGATTCTGAGGACGGTGCTGGATCTAACAAGGTTCTATGTGTGTCCAAAGGGTCACAGTAAGTTGTAGTGGACCCAACAGCACCTAAGAACAACATCACAAACAAATCAGCTAGATTTGATTTGGAGGTATTTCCCTCACATGTTCATGACTGAGAAGGGCAGGCTATGGAGAAATACATGGCTGAGCATGAGGAGCCATGGCAAGAATGAAGGCCTCACTAAAATCCAAACCAGTGCTGCCTCCTACAGTAAGATAGACATCCACAATTTTAAATGTAAAAGTTTTAAGGATTTATCACTGATAGAGAATTTTTAAAGTTTTATATGACATAGTTCCTGCATGGTAAGAATTTATAATTTATGTAATTTTAACCTTGGTAAGTAAAATATCTGATGAAGGGCTTTATGAACATTAAAAAATTATTTCTGAAGTTTGTTTTACATTCAGGTACCTAATAAGAGTCATGAATGTCTACCAGGGCAGAGATGAGGTTTCTTTTCAGTACACATATAACAGCTTATCAGTAAGCATCTCCTTTGTGTATGTCACCATCACTGAGATTGATGGTGATCTGTAATATAAACTTGAGCTTTTAAGGTCCTACTCTGATGGCATAGTTCATAGGGAGTGTCCCAAAGGAGGCATCTTTCTAACAGTTCAAATCCACCAGTGGCTCTGAGTAAAAAACGTAGGCATCCTCTACCCATGCAGTTGGCAGCCTGTGAAAACCTTGAGTGTCAGCTGTGAGAGTTGGTTCTGCCTTGATAGTGAGGGGAATAGGAGAAATGTTAGCAGTCAGCATATATTTATGTACATTGTGTTTTACCCAATCTTTCATTTACATTATTATTTATCTGTGTATATTGTGGGGTTTTACCCCTTACAGTCATCTTACTGATAACTACATTTGTGAAAGCATAAAACACAACTTCATGCTTCATGTCTCAATAATCTCCATATAGTAGCTAATTTATGATTTAGCCACCCTTATCATACTAGTACCGTGAGTGGACAGGCATACCCCTTTTGTTTAAATTTGAAAACTTTGAGCATCTGTATCTACAAGCAAAGTTTAGTCCAGAGCCAGCCATCAGATTGAAACAATCAACTGTAGCTCTTAGAATAGATCATCGTCTCATCTGGTTGGAGGTCCTTTTATCTTAGTATTGCGTTTACTCAGGCTCTATTTGAATAAAACATCAAAGCAACAAATATTATTGTATCATAACTTCTTGAAAGAACTTTAAAGAACAGTTGTGTAAGCAATTTGATGATACGTCTATTACTAGTGTTGAGTTAGAATTGATTTCTTTTTTAATTTGTTGCTCTGTTATCCTGATTCCCAGGTAACATTGTAGAAACGTAAGCTCTTTGTGGCTAAGGACAGCCAGGAATGAATTAAAAGCAGTTATTCATGGGAAAGATACACTGTCACTTGGGAATCTCTGGAATATAATAGGAAGTGAAGAAATTACCTTATTAGTGAGACTGAATGATATTTATTTCAGCATTATTTATACAACTGGTCATAATGTATTTTTTGTTTTTATTCTTTTCCCCTCTCAAATCCAGCGATTGGATCTGATGGTCTTTGTTGTCAGAGCAGAGAACCAAAGGAATGGCATGGATGTAGAGCTACTAAAGGATTAATGAAAGGTATTTCTGCCTGTGCAAACTTTTGAGACAATTTATTATTTATATGGATTTTATTTTTTAACTTGATTGAAAACATTTTAATGGTACAGAGAGACCTAAAATATTTTAACTGATACACAGAAAATGTTATTCAAGAATCAGGGAAAAGTGATTACATGGTAGATCATGTGTAAAATAATTTGTATAAACATGAAAGTATTTTGTCCTTACAGGGAAACACTACTATGAAGTATCCTGTCATGACCAAGGATTGTGCAGAGTTGGGTGGTCTACCATGCAGGCTTCATTAGACCTAGGTATGTTTCTAAAGTAATGGGTTTTATTGAATTATGTTTGTGAATATTTATTTTCAGCAGCAATGCAGACTTAATTATAAAAAGTTTACATTCAAAGGACAAAGGAATGATATACTTAGGTATACCCATTTTATTCCAAATGTAGATTGGAAGCATCGTACAGAAAAATACATGTATTATAGTATCAGACAAAATAAAATTATGAATGAAGTCAGCATAAAGTTAGTATGCATGATTATGTGCCGTAGAGAGCTGAATAGCAATTTGCAGTTATTTTAAATTTAATAATTGAATTCCTTATTTGGCTAAGTGAGTTATTAGCAAGATTTGGAGTTTAAGGGAATTTTTTCCAATGTTTTCTCAAGATGGAGGTAGTATGGTACAAATAAAAATTACTTTTTTTAAGCGGGTTTTGACATTTATATTTATTCTCTCCACATTTCAAATCCAGGTACTGACAAATTTGGATTTGGCTTTGGTGGAACAGGAAAGAAATCTCATAATAAGCAATTTGACAATTATGGAGAGGTAAGTTATTCTATTACTGCATTCAACATAGTATCAGTTACTCTTTCTATGATAGGATTTGAAGAAATAGAAATGATTCAGTGACAACTAAATTTTTCCTATATGCCATTTATTAGCCCCTATAATGTATTTTTTTTTACCCTGTACTGATTTTAGTTTTGACTTTACTGCATAATAGTATTCTGTTGTTTTGTTGTTTTTTTTAAAATCATAGTGAGAAATTCAGTGTAAAATGTGCCATTTAAACGGTTTCTATACTCAAAGTATTGTTTAATAATCACGGTTATTTATTGCCATAACTTTTTCATGACTGCAGACAGAAACTACTCATTAAACAATAGCTTCTAATACTCTTTTATTTAAGCTATTATGAAGCACCAGCCTACTTTCTATGCGTTTGCCTGTTCTAGATATTTCGTATAAGTGGGATTATATGATAATTAACTTTTTCATGTCTGGATTATTTTACTTAGCATCATGTTTTTCAAAGTTCATACTATAGCATCTGTTAGAACTTCATTCGTTTACATGATGGAATAATGTATTATGTGTTTAAACATTTTGTTCACTTGTTGATGAATAAGTGAGTTGTTTCCACATTATTGCTTCTGGGAAGACTGCTTATGTGAGCCTTGGTGAACAAATAACTCTTGGGTCCCAATTCTTTTTTTGTATATATTTGGGAATGGAATTGTTAGGCTCTATGAAAATTCTATGTTAAACTAATTTCCATTGCAACTGCATCATTTTACATTTCCCTTTTTAGTTGATGAAGATTGTAGTTTCTCTATATCATTGCCAACACTTGTTATTTCTATGATTTAATCTTGGTGGCTGTGGAATGATGTCCCATTGTACTTCTTGTTTACATCTTGGAGCTCTGGTGATGTAGTCCTTAGCATGTTGTACTGCTCCTCAGAGGCCACACATATCTGGCAGTTTGAATATACCAGCAGCTCCAAGGGAGAAAGATGGACAATCTTTTCCTGTTAAGATTTACATCCTCAGAAGCCTGAAGAAGGTTCACTATGAGTTGAAAGTGACTTGTTGGGAGTGAACTTGAGCTTGAATGACTAATGATATCCAGTATCTTTTCATGTTCTTTTTGATAATATTTTATATCTTATTTGGCAAAATGTTTGTTAAAGTCCTTTGGACTTTTTAAATTGTATCTGTCTTGTGTTAAACAGTAGGAATTCTTTATATATTCTGGAGAATAAACTTTTTTCATATTATTTTCCACATATTTTCTCTCATTCTTTAAGTTGCCTTTTCACTTGTTAATATCCTTTAATGCACAAAAGTTTTCTTATTTTGAGAATCCATGTTTTTTTCTTTTATTGTTCATGCTTTTGGTGTCATATCTAAGAACACATTGCTAAATAGAGAATTTAGTTCCATATTTTCTTGTAAGTGGAGTCTCTGGGTGTTGTAGACACAGAAAGGTTGGAGGTTTTGAGTCCACCCAGAGTGCTTCAGAAGAAAAACCTGGCAGTCTTCTCTTAAATCAGCCATTGAAAACACCATGGGGCTCAGTTCTACTCTTGGATGAGTAATAATCAACCCTGGCAACTAGTTTGCTGTCTTTTCTGAGTTTTATATTTTAGCTCTTATATTTTTAGTCTTTCATGTATTTTGAGTTAATTTTTATTTAAGATGTGAGATAGATGTCCATTTTAACTTTTTTGCATGTGGAAATATTTGCTGTCCCAGCTCTTGTTTCTTATTTTTTATATAAATAATAGTTCTGATAAGCTGAAACATGTAATAATATATGATGGCCAAAATAGCACTGCAATTCTAAAACACCTGTCAGATGCTTCTACTACTAAGTATAATCTAGTAATAAATATTTAGGGGAAAAAACTCCTATACTAGAACTACAAAGAATTATTTTGAAACTAAAGGTTATGATCTAGAAAACTCTGTGGGGCTGTTCTCTGTCATATAGGGTTTCTGTGAGTCATAATCACATCAGTGACAACAGACCAGCAATGTTCTTTTGATGCAGCAAATGTAAACTTTAATTCTTATTTGAGATTTTTATTTCTGTTAACAGTATTTGACTTTCTGGTTTTATAGGAATTCACTATGCATGATACCATTGGATGTTACCTTGATATAGACAAAGGGCAAGTCAAATTCTCCAAAAATGGTAAGCTTTCCATCTTCCATCTTAGGGGGGGAAATGTATGTGATGTTCAGTATTTTTTCTTTATCCCTTCACTCTCATTTTCAAACTTCTCTTTCTTTCTTTGACTTTCTTTTGAACTAATACTAATGAGCATTTGTCATGGACCAAACATTCTTGTAGAGACTAAAGAAAACATCATTCCTTCTGTGGGACTTAATTTTTCGGTGGGAAGAGACAGACAATAATATATCAAGTCATAGTAAGTGATAAGGGAGAGAGTATAAAGCAGGGTAAAGGGATAGAGCCCGTGCTTTTTAAAAAGGTGTTGGCTTCTCTAATAAGATGACATCTGAGTAGAACTCTGAATACATATGGTGTTGGGCAATGCAGCTATCTTGGAAGGGCATTTTAGACAGAAGGAATGGTAAATGCAAAGACCTGAGAAGGAAATGTACTTGAGGTATTTGAGTAACAGCAGAACACATTGGCCATAGAGAAAGAAGGTAGTTGAAGTCATTGAAGGTAGTAAAGCCCAATCATATAGGTGCTTCTTGTTGTTGTTAAGTGCCGTAGAGGCACAGGCGACTTATAGTGACCTTATGAAGGAGAGTCCTCAACGCTTGGGTGTCTCTCATCCTCTTTCCAGGTTCATAGGGTTTCTAGAGGCAAGCTATTATGGAAGTGGATGCCAATCCTACTTCCAAGCTTGCTTATATGAATGATAAAAATACTGTCTTCTATTTTGAGTAAGATAAGAAACTGTTATATTGAGCAGAAGAATGACATCATCTCACTTTCCTATAAAAGGATCATTTTGTGTTCTGTGTTGAAGATGGTGTAGATGGCAGTTATCAGGGATCTAATTAGAAACTAGGAGTTTAATTATGAATATATTAAGTATGAGTTACTAATACAGGTGCAGTGATGAAAGTGGTAAATGTAATTCAGTAAAAGAGAGCATCTTACTATACAAATCAAGAAATCAAGGCTGGAGTGAGAGCTTTGGGAGCCATCAGTTATGAAAGATGGAGCCATAGGTCTAGATCTGATCACCTAGAAAGTGAGAGTAGGGAAGCACTGAGATATTCCTGTAGTTATGTTAGCCATTGAGGAAATGCATTGCCATAGGAGAAAACAGAAGGAGAATTGGCTCCTGAAGTCCAAGTGAAGGAAGTGTTTAAAGGAGGATGGTTTGAGCCAGTTATATCCCATTGAAAATCCACCTATCTGTGATAAGCCTAGTTTAGAAAGATGAAGACTGAAAATTCACCACTGATTTTGGTAAGTAGAGCCCACTGATGAGCTAACTTGACAAAGAGCTTTTAAATGGATCACAGCGTAGGTATGGGGACCTGGTGAAGTCATTTCAAGAGAGGATGAGATGAGAGAAAGTGGAGTTTTACTACAAGGGGAGGAGCAGCAAGGAAGGTAAATGGAGGCAGATGAGTGCTCAAGGAAGATGTTTGTGTATCCTATTAAAAATGGTCCAGTTATTGTTATGTGCTCACAAGTTGATTTTTGACTGAAAGCAACCCCATGTGACAGAGTATGATTGCCCTGTTGGGTTTTCTAGGCTTTCTATGAAAACAAGCAGATCACCAAGGCTTATTTCAGGCTTTTGGTGTGCATTTGCTTACCACCGCACCATTAGAACTCAGATGAGAAAGAACTGAAAATGTAGAGGAGCCAGTTTTAGAAATAAATGAGAAGTTTGACCTTAGAGTGAAGGCAACACAATTTATACATAGTAATAAGAGGGGAAGCAGAAATACAGGGAAGCTGGTATGTTTGGTGGTGTGAGTATGTGAAAGTAGTATTTTTTAATTTCTCTTTTTTCTTTTTAAAGGCAAAGACCTTGGTCTGGCTTTTGAAATACCACCACATATAAAGAACCAAGCACTCTTTCCTGCCTGTGTTTTGAAGGTAATTAGAAATCTAGGTGAAAGATTTTGCTGTTAATAAAAGCTGCTTTGAAAGACATTATTTTATACTCTTTGGGTTGTTTGTATGTTATTGTTGTTATGTGCTGTCATTTTGAGTATGATTCATAGTGATCCTATGAACAATAGCTCTGAATCCTGTCTTACCCTGAGCCAGCCTCACCCTGTACGTTATTAGGAATAAGAATTTTAATTTTCTGTTTTCTTTGATGCTAGAATGCTGAACTAAAATTCAACTTTGGTGAAGAAGAATTTAAGTTTCCACCTAAAGATGGTTTTGTTGCTCTTGCTAAGGCTCCAGATGGTTACATTACCAAATCACAGCACACAGGTATGGAAAGGATAAAGATTTCTAAAAGGAATATTGGTAAAAATTTTTAGCACGGCCTCTTAGCATTTTTCAAAACCTAATTTATAAATTCTAAGTATTTGCTTGCATTTTGGGGATCTGGATTATGATAGTGATGACGCCAAGTTATAAAATCCATCCCTAAAGAATTAAAATGCGAGGGCACTCTGCTATGTACATGTTCTACATGAGCAATTTTTTTTT
>NW_006399759.1:26970926-27028515 GCF_000299155.1 Elephantulus edwardii | reverse complement strand
GTAAACATTTCATTCAGTTTTTCTCAGTCTTACTCCCACCCCAATGCCAGCCTCATTCTACAACAGCTGCATTGAAGAACAAGGAACTCATGCAATATTATTCAAAATGGGTGACCCTGGAGGACATTATGCTGAGTGAGGTATCTCAGTCACAAAGGGAGCAATTTTATTTTAACGTCACAACAACCCTATAAAGCAATATTTATACTACCACTATATACTATCTAGGATATTTTAGTTACTTAAAGTAGAGAAATTTCATAACTTGTTACTTTATCACAAAAGAGTTGGTTATTTTTCTGGAGATATGAAGTCAATTGCAGTAATTCTAAGAATTGTTCTAAAGAAGGCTTAATTCATGTTAGAAATCTTACCTTTGTTTCATTTTGTTTGTCTTCTATAACTTTTGGCAGTTATTTAAAATTTTGATATGTGTAGTCTTTTAAAATTATATTTTGAAGTGTGATTTGAATGTGTGTTTTCTTTTTCTCTTAAGGTAGTGCACAAGTGGCACAAACAAAGTTTCTACCCAATGCTCCAAAAGCTCTCATTGTTGAGCCCTCCCGAGAGTTAGCTGAACAAACTTTGAATAACGTCAAGCAGTTTAAAAAATACATTGACAATCCTAAATTAAGGTAAAGTTACTTTGTGCCGACATACCAGATTTGTTTAGGCTCCAGGCATTTTAGAAGAGTAAGTAAGATAGGGAAAAAATAACATAGAAAAAAAATTCATTGTATTTTTGTTCTCTTTTAATGACAGAGTAAGTTTCAGAGTCTCTTCTGATATCTATTTTGTTCTTTCATCCCTGTCTATGTAATGACCTTTTGCTGTCTTCATGAATGATGTCCTTTATGTCATCCCACAACTCCTCTGCTTTGGCCATTAGCATTCAGTGCATCAAATCTGGTCTTGAGATGAGTGTTCAGTTCAATTGAAATAGAGTCTTGTTTTCATTTTCTTCATCTTCAGTGTCAACTTTCAAATGAGTTTTGGGTATGTTCTATAGTCAGCCCCTGGCCTGCTTTGATGGCAAATATTGTGAACAGTCTGATTTCAGTGTAGTCTATCAAGAGTGGTCCATCTAGATAGTTACCATTTATTTATTTATTTTTAAAAGTATTTGCAGTTAATAAGTCATTGATTGAACAGAATTCTTTTAAGTAATCCAGCCTTAATACTGTCACCAAGGCCCTATTTTTCAAATATAATTCCTTCATTGTTAACCATCTTTTACATTCCAGCCACCATTTATTAGTGCACCTTGATTGCATGTTTGATCAATTTCAGATTTCAGGAATCTGCAGTTGGTAGGAATCCTCAGTTTGGTCATGTTTGGCTTTAATAGTTGGTGAATTTATTTGAATAATGACTATTGCATTGACCTGCAGTAAGATTGTGAAGATGGCACAAAATAGGATGGTTCAATTGTTTGTAGGGTCACTATGAGTCATAGTTGGCTTGATGACCCCTAACAACAATAATGTGTCTCCTTTTTATGTAGATGAGTAGTATTTTGTCTGTCACAGCATTATACTTCAGGATAGATCTTGAAGTGCTCTTCTTGACAATGAATCTGACACCATTCCTTCAATTTGTCATTCCTGGCATATTAAATCATATGAGTATCTGAGTAAAAATGCCCAGTTCCAGCCCATCTTAATTCACTGTTGTTGTTATGTGCCGTCAAGTTGTTTGCGATTCATAGCGACCCTATGTACAACAGCCCTAAACCCTATTCTGTTTCTTTTTTTACCACTTCAAATTTTCCTATATTCATATTTTTACAAGTTCCAGTTATTAATGAATGTCTGTCATTTTGAAACTTGTCACATCAACATAGGAAGGTCCTTCATTGGGTGAAAGCTTTATCACAGTGGTGTCATGACAGTAGACTACTGTGATGCGGTCCCTCTTTCCCAGTTGCGTTTTTTTGTGCCTTCCAGCTTGAGGGGCTCATCCTGGTGGCACTGAATTCAACAGTGTTCTTCATTGTCCACAGAGATTTCAAAGACCTGTTTTCAGAAGTGGATGGTCATTCCTGCTTCTTGGTCTAGAAGTTCCACTGAATACGTCCACCATGGCTGACCTTGCTTGAATTTGAAATACCAGTGGCATAGCCCCTACCATCACAACAACACACAAGCCACCGCAATGTAGTAAACTTATGAACTGAAGAATTTTTTTACACCAATGAAGCGTATCATTTTTTTAAGTGTATCATTTTAGTGAAAAACTTTGTTCTTTTTGCCGCTCTACAGTGGAAGACTAAAATTACATGATCTTGTGGAACTTCTTGCTTGGTAGCCACTTCCTTCTAAATCGAGAGCGGTCAAACATAAGTAAACTACTTGAATTGTGTGAATTTTACTTTGGATAATAATTTTTTTTTTAAATTGAAATAAAATTCACCATTTGAAAGTGGTCAGTTCCACAAGGTTGTGCAACCAACACCAGTATCTAATTCCAGGAACTTTGAATTTTTGTCACAAATAGACCTATCATTTTAGTGATAGGCTTACTTAAAAAAAGAGAGAAAGCCTCTAACTCATTCTTGTTGAGCCCAAACCAACTCATAACTGACCTTCATGTGAATTGGATAAAACATTGTATGATCTTTGCTATCTACTTTTTCACACTTCATCCATGCATAATCAGTACTTCAGTTTTTTAATAGCTCTGTTTTGTAGATAATCTGTATTTGTTCATTCATCACTTGATGGACATTTGCGTTTTCCACTTTTTAGCTATCATACTAAATAAATATTTGTATATTTTTATTGAAATGTTAGTTTTCTTTCTCTTGAATATATTCCTATATGTGGACTGCTAAGTCAAATGATAACTTCATATTTAACATTTGGAGAAACTGCCAAACTTTCCCAAAGTTAGTACACCATTTTATCTTCATTATAGTATAGTGTAAGAGTTATCTATCCTTCCTCTAAATCCTCACCAGCATTTAGTCTTTTTTCTTAGATGTGTTCTAATGAGCTTGAAAGAATATCTCATTATAATTTTGATTGGCATCTCTGTTCATTGAAATTGATTCTATGGAATGATTTGGGTTGTTTGTGTTTTTTTTGGTTAGTTTACTTTGGGTGGTGCAGATGATTAAAATTTCCTGTTATGATCTAGACAGAGGCATCTTGGAAGGCCTGACAATCTATTTTAAAAAATCAGCAACTGAAAACCCTGTGGCATTATTTCTGTTCTAGCTCATGTGATTACCATTAAGTTGGAAGCTACCTGATGGCAGCTAGTTTAACTAGTGAACAGCTTTTATATGGTGGTTGTTGTTGTTAAGTGCTGTCGAGTTGCAGGTGACTCATAGTGACCCTATGAAGGAGAGTCCTTGACGCTTGGGTGCCTTTCATCCTCTCTCCAAGTTCATAGGGTTTCCTGAGGCAAGCTATTATGGAAGTGGATGCCACTCCTCCTTCCACTTTATATGGTTAATGGGCATTTGTATATCATCTTTGGAGAAGTATCAATTTAAATCATTGGTCCATTTTCTGTTGGGTTGTTTTTTGTCATCTTGTTGAATTGGAAAAATTCTTATATATTTGTAGATACAAGTCCCTTATTAGGTTAATAATTTGCAAGTATTTTATCCTGTTTCCTAAGTTGTCTTTTCATTTTCTTGATGAAATTGATTAAACAAGCTTTGAATTGTGATGAAGTCCAATTTGTCTGTATTTCTCTTTTGTTCCTTCAGCTTTTAGTGACATATAGAAGAAATCTTCGACTAATTCAAGGCCATGAATATGTACACCTGTGATTGCTTATAAGACATACATTTTTCATCTTGTATTTTGACCAATAATGTATTTTGGGTTTACTTAGTTTGTATGATTCAAGGAAAGAGTCTACATTTATTACATGTACATTTCCCACTTTTTCCTCTTCCATTTGTTGAAGACACTGACTTTCATAATGAATTATGTTGACATAAGACATTCATTTTTTAAACTATAAAAGACAGTATTTGAAATACGAAAAACTCAAACATCATAAAAAGAATATTTTGTAAAGTGTCTTTTTATCTTGCTCTCTTTTTCTAGCTTTCTGCCCAAGGGCAACCAGTTTTTGTTTTGTAGAGATAATTTACACAAGTACAAACACTCACACACACACACAGAGGGAAAGAGAGATAGATATGCATCTTAATATGGAGGGGTAAGAAATAGATGAGGAGCAATATTTTTTAATGCTCCAAGTTCCACATGCTCTTCAGCAAGTTTATTTAGTTTCAACATTGTGTATGGCTGAATACACAGTGAAGTTCATGTTTCCGTCCAGCCTCAAATTTTGTTGTGGATTCTTTTTCATTTGCTTTGTTGTTAGTTGTCATGCAATGAGTCCAATCATGGCAATCTTATGTGTAACAGAATAAAATGTCTAGTGTCTAGTCACGTGCATCTTCATGAGGTTTACAGCTTGGAATTTGCTGTTACTGCTGTTTATGTCAATCCATCTCATGGAGGGTTTCCATGATTTTTTGCAGGGCCTTTACCAAACATAATGCTCTTTTCTAGCAGTTGTTCTTTCCTTGATGATGTACATAAGTTAGCAAGCAGAAGTCTTGCCATCTTCATATCTAAGAAGCATTCTACTTTTATTTTTTTTAAGACTGATTTTTTCGTTCTTCTCCCTATCTGTGGTGTGTTTAGTATTTTTTGATAGCATTTCATGTGAATGCAGTGCTTCTTTTTCATCTTGCAGGTTCATTATGCAGTTTTTATGAGGAGATTGAAAAAGACTATGGCTTGAGTCTTTTGCATCTTAGACATCTTTGCTCTTTACTATCTTAAAGAAGTCTTTTGTAGCAGATTTACAGTGCAGTAGGCCATTTGATTATTGCCTGCTGCTTGCAGGGGTATATTGATTGTTGATCCTAGTAGAATGAAATCATTGTGAACTACTATTTCATTTATAATACTAAATTGGGCCAGTTGTGAGAATCAACCTTAATTTCCACCCAAAAGATAGGGTTACAGATCAGACAATGCAAAGAACACTTTGTTTCAATTTATCAATCTGCTGTGTGTTTCAGGGAGCTTCTGATAATTGGAGGTGTTGCAGCCCGGGATCAGCTTTCTGTTTTAGATAATGGGGTAAGTTGTGTACTTTTTAATTATAAGAAGTTAGGCTACAGTTTGTTGTGTTTTGGTAGTATACTTTGTGTTTCAAGAAAAATAAAATGAGGCTAAAAATTAGTACAGTTTTAGAAGAGCATGGTATTTGCTCAACATAACTTTCTTAATTTCTTACAGTTACATATTTTTTCCCTCAGAAGTAGACAGAACACAAGTTTTTTTTTTTTCAAATATCTCGGTTTAGAAATCCTAGCATTTGTTAATTTTTTGTTTTCTACCCCCCACCCCCAATTTTGTTAGTGAACTTTAGATTTGACCTAATGGCATAGAGGAGAAAGAATCATTCTTTGAATTAATATTCTTATACTTCTCAGTACTAAGTCTGACTGTTTTTCATCCTGTATATTACATTTATTTTTATAGTTGTAGAAGTTGTAATAGGTTTGTTGCTAATCTAGGTCCCTCAAAATGCAAACCTGTTTTTCACTTAAGTTATTAAGTATTTCAGCTCTCTTTTTCCCCCTACCTGTAAAGCTTTTATAAGATTAAATGTGCTTTCCTCCATTTTAAGGAGCTCTCGTGGCATAGTCTATAGTGTTTTGAGCTGCTAATCAAAAGACTATGTAGTTCGAATCCACCAGCTACTACATGACACAAAGATGGATGGTCTCCTCTCCTTAAGATTTCCATCTCTGAAAGCCTAGTGGAGAATCAGTATTATTCAGAATTTACTTACTTGAACTGGGACTTTTTATATATACATATAGATACGTTGTTGTTTGCCTATGAACAAAAGGCTTGAAGCACTTTTACAGCTATCGACATTTTATCAAAGTGTTATATATAGATCTCTCCTCATTTGAATTTCAAAACTTGGTAATGGTGGATGAAGCCAGTGACAAAGTAAAAGACAGTGCTATTCTATAACATTCTTCATAGACTATCAATCCACACTACTTCTTAGAAGATAAATGTCCTATTTCTGCTCTTCTTTTTCTTTTACAAACTCTTTCACATGCATAGTAAGTAATTGAAAATACTGTGACCTGGATCAGGCACACTTTAGTCATTAAACTGACACTTTTTTTATACTTTTAAGAGGTCCCTGACAGTAGATTGGCCCAATATACAGCATGTCTTGATTTTTTTTTTTTGACTGCTTCTACCATGGTTGTTTATGTCTTTATTTTTTCAAAATTTTTGATTTTTTTTTTTATTTTAATGAAAGAGACTTTGGATTTCCATTCATTCATTGTTGCACACTTTCCTTCTTGCCCACTCCTCCCCCCAGTTCACTTTTCTCTTTTAAAAGTGAAAAAAAAAATCTTTCTTTGTTATACAGTCGTCCTCGTTCTCTCCCCCCCCACCCCAGTCCACTAAGCAGCTTTCATTCTGGACTCTTGTCATGAGAATAATACCTACTCATATATTCCTCCTAAACAGTTCTCTCCCTCATCTGTTTCAATGCATTATACATTATTTACCCCTCTTAATTTCCCGCAACTCCAATATCCGTCCCATTTTACAACAATGGCATTATGCAGTATTTGTCCTTTTGTGCCTGAAATATCTCACTCAGCATAATGTCCTCCAGGGTCACCCATTTTGTGTAATATTTCATGAGTTCCTTTTTTTTTCATGGTGGTTGATTTTGTGGATGCAAGTAAAATTAAATTATTGACAACTTCATTTCTTCATCTATCATGATGTTGCCTATAGGTTTGGTTGTGAGAATTTTTGTTTTCTTGATGTTGAAATGTAATCCATACTGAAGGCTTAACTCTTCAGTATGTATGTTCCTGTAGGTTATGTTCACTTTTGGCATGCAAGATTGTGTCCTCTGCATTAACACTGATTGTAGACAAATCTCTAATCTTGATGCCACATTTTTTTTATAGAGTCCAATTTCTTAAATGATTTGCTCAGCATACAGATGAAATATTCAAGGTGTAGAGAAAGGATGTAACCCTTATGTATCCCTTTCCTGGTTTTAAACTGTTCATTGTTCCCTTGTTTTATTTGAACAGCTTCTTGGTTTATGTATAGATTTCACATAAGCAAAATTAAGTGTTCTGAAATTCCCATTCTCAAGGGTGTGCATGATTTATTAAAACTGACACAGTCAAATGCTTTGCATAGTTAAAATACAGGTAAACATCTTTCTGGTATTCTCTGTTTTCAGCCAAGTTCATATAACATCAGCAGTGATGTCTTCTTTAACAGCCACTTGTGAATCCAACTTGAATTTCTGGAAGCTCCTTGTTGATGTACTGTTCCACTCATTTTTGAAGACTGGATTTTACTTGCATGATGTGATATTATTGGATAATTTCTGCACTCCATTGTAACTTTTTTTGAATGGGCACAAGTATGGAATCTCTGTAGTCAGTTGGCCAGGTCACTCTCTTCTTATCATAGGCTAGTGAGCACGTCCAGCACTGCATGTTTGTTGGAACACACCAGTTGTTACTCTTCTGAATTCCTGGAGCCTTCTTTTTGCCAGTGCCTTTAGTATAAGTAGGGCTTCTTTCAGTTCCATTGATTCTTATTCATTTGATACATCCCAAAATGGTTCAGTGTTGAATAACTCTTTGATATGGTGGATTCTGTGTTTTTCTTCCATCTTATTTTGATGCTTTCTGCATTCAGTATTTGGCCTATAGAACCCTTTAGCATTTTAACTCTTGGGTTTTTAAGTTTGTTTTCCAGTTCTTTCAGGTTGAGAAATGCTGAGCATGGTCTTCCCTTTTGGTTTTTTCACTCTGGGTCTTTACATATGTAATTATCACACTTTTGTTTTGTCTTCCCTTTGAAATCTGTTCAGCTCTAGTGCCATTTTCAGTCTGTTTTGATATCCATTTCGGTCTTTTCTTTCTCCCCTGTTTTTTTAATGATCTTTTTCTTTCTTCAGTGGCTTTTTTCTTTCTTCATGGAAGATGCCTTTGGTGTTATCACACAACTTGTCTGATCAACTGTCATTTGTATTTAATGACTGTTCTAGGTACGATTTTTAAATCCAGGTGTTATACAAATTAAAGGTCATGTTTTAGCCCTTGTAAACTTGTTTTAAATTATACAGTCATGTTTTGTTATTGTTAGGTGCCATCAAATAGAGTATAACTCATAGCGACCCTATGAACAGCAGATCTGAACCCTGTTCTATCCTGTTCCATCTTCACAATTCTTGACACATTAGAGCCCATTGCAGTAGTTGTCATGTCAATCCACTTGGTCAAGGGTCTTCCTCTCCTTCGTTGAACCTCTGTCTTTCTGAGCATCATATCACTTTCCCAGGAATAGCCCCTCCTAGCAACATAGACTCATCACAGAAGTTAAAATTGACAAAATGTTCAAATTAAAACAAAACTCAATGACACTGAGTTAAACTGACAGCTGGACACTCTGGCAGGTTTTTTGAGGCCGTAAATCACAAGGGAGGGGATTGCATGTCTTTGGTCCATAGAGCAGCTGGTGAATCCAGACTACCTACAGTTACTCACCACCACGCTGACAGCTCTGTCCATAGAGAGGGCCGCCTTCGAGTTAGCAGCACAGCCCCCTATGGACTATGCTACCTTAACTCCATTATCATCAGCTTGTTTTTTATGAATACTTGACAAGTAGTAAATATTATTCTTTTTTCTGAGAATAGGATCATAATTAATTATAACCAATTTTATTTAGCACCTAAAGTTAATACAGTTCTTGTTTTATAGATCTTTTCTCTTAATCAGTCATGACCAATAACAAAAGTAAAATATGTACTATCCCATTTTAAAAATGAGAAAATGAAATAAAAATAGATTAACTCAAGATAACAAAGCTGACTGATGTTGGATTGGAGTTTGAATCCTGGTTTAATTTCAGAATTCCTATTAACTCATCAAATATTTACTTGGAAATGAAAATTTACATACAGTGCTGCATATTATATTTAAGATGACAAGTCATTTGCAGAAATCTTCACATAAATTAAAATGAAATACAGGTTTTGTATATAGTGTTTTCCCATACCTTTCGTGTAATTTTTTTTTTTTTAATTATTATTTGTGTGTGTGTGTACCATCAAGTTAGATCTGACTGGTACAGGAGGAGATTGCCCCTCCTTCTCCAGCAGAGCATCTGGTGGATTTGAACTACACACTTCTGAGTCACGTAATTTTTTTATGATTTATGATTTCGTGTGTAAGGACTATTGTAGGTTTCCGGGTAATGCAGACACTCTTAACTAATTAATGCCACTGCAGAAGAAAGACCTAAAGAACTGCTTCTGTAAATATTGTAGCCAAGGATGATTCCTTTGCATCTCAGCTCTGCTTTGTGACATGTGGGCTCACTACGTGTCAGGATTGACTTGGCAGCATTGGGGTTTTGTTTGGTGACTTCTTATAATATGCATGATTTTATTATAACTTGGATTTTTTATATTATTTATAAAAATATTAGTTCCTATTTTAAGATAATTTTCAGTTTTTTGATGTGTGCTGCTTTGGATCTTTTTCAGGTAGATATCGTTGTAGGTACTCCAGGAAGACTAGACGATTTGGTGTCAACTGGAAAGCTGAATTTATCTCAAGTTAGATTCCTGGTCCTGGATGAAGCTGTATGTTGAAATATAATTAGACATTTTAAAAGTTTGTTGTCTTATTAGTTAAAAAAAATGTTAAGTAATGGAGTAAAAAACTAATTCTGTCTTGATCTCAATACCTAGAGAGAATTATTGTTACTGTTGGCATATTTTCACCCACTCCTTTTGCTTATCCGTTACTTAGGTAGTTGAAATCACACTATGAGGAATCTAGAAAAAGAAAGGTTTTTTTGAGAATGTAAATATAATAAATCTGTTTGTTATAACTAATTGTAAACAGTTTTTGAAGACTGTTTAGTGATTTATCCTAAGAATACTTTCTGGTGTATTAAATTATTTCCATTATTAGCTGTATAGATTTGTGGTTTTGCTCCCTATGTCTGTTTTTTTGTACGTAATTTTTCACCCACATTATGAATTATTTCTCTATATAAGAATTGCAGATGTGAACTCTCTGGGTCCTATTCAAATATTTAAGGTCCTCCAGACATTCTTTTTAAGATGAATTGAACAAGTTGCTTAGCACTGAAGATTTTTTGTTTGCTTTAATTAAAGTTATTTTTAAGAACATGTAGTAGAAATTATTAACCATAGAAATGGCAAAAATACTTTTAAAATATGAGAGGAGTATTATTTGGATTGTCAGCTTTTTCTTTTAATTAATTAAATTTTATTACTTTTAATGAATATTTTATTTACAGAGATTTTGGGTTTCCATTCATTCATTGTTGCATGGATTGTCAGCTTTTTCATATTTCAGTCGTTTAGAATCTAAAGCCAAATATGTAACTTTAAATATCTAATTGAAAATAATTATTATAAACATGGAGATACTTATGTCTATAAATCAATTGATTTATCTTACATTTGATTTAGAAAAGAAAGAGATGTTATTGTAAAATTTATTTTCTTTACTTTTCCTTTAGGATGGACTTCTTTCTCAAGGTTATTCTGATTTTATAAACAGGATTCACAATCAGATTCCTCAGATTACGTCTGATGGGAAAAGACTTCAGGTATAAAAAAAATGATGATTAATTTATCTCTACACAATATTTTTTGCAATTTTTAGTTGACTAATGCCTTTTAAAATACAGACAATTTTTCTGAATTTGTGCTTATGAGCACAGAGTTTTTTGTTTTAATGCCTTCTGATTAATAGCTGTATAAAATGTTTACTTTGTTATTTCATTTGATGTTATGTTGTGTTGTCAAGTCGCTTGTGATTTATAGTGACCCTTTGTACAAAAGCTCTGAACCCTGCTCTATCCTGTGCCAATCTTCTTATCTCCAACACACCTAACCCCACTATCCCAGTGACTGAATCAATCCATCTCATTGGGGGTCTTCCTCTCTTGTGCTGTCCCTCCATTCTCCCAACCATGACGTCCCTCTCTAAGGACTGGGCCCTCTTTGCAACATGTCCAGCGTATGTCAGATGAACCTTCAGAATCTTTGCCTCCAAGGAGCAGCCTGGTTTCACCCTTTCTAGGTTGAATTTGTTTGTTCTTCTAGCAGTCCATGGTGTATATTCAGTACTCTTCTCCAGCAACACAGCTCAAAGGCATCAGTTCTCCTTCTGTCATTCATTTGATAGTACACCCAAATGAAACAATCTTAAAAATGGGTGTTAGGAATAGAGCACTTTGGAGTAAATTTTCAGCAGAAGGCTGGAAAGAATAACATTCTTGGTTTTTTTCTTTTTTTTCTCCTTTATAAAGTTTATAATAAGTCTACTGTTACCACTTCTTGTTTGAAGAAACAGATATTTTGAATTAATAAAAATAATTCTTTAGTAATTATTTTTGTAAAAGTAAATATGACTTTTACTTTTATCATACCTCTTGGTATGATAAAATGGAAAAGCTTTTGAGAGAAGGGAATAAATAGTAGCTTTTTATAGATTGTCTCACAGGGCCTATACTCCTAATAGAAATAGATGTTGAGATTTCTGTGTGACACTGTGGGGGCTGAAGCTCAGAGAAATTAGTAACCTGTCTGTAGTCCTACCCCAAGTTATTGCTGTATAGAATCAGATATTAACCTTGTTTGTAAACTCGGGTTCTCTGTGTTCCCACATGCGATATCAATATTTACGTGATAGAAGTATTACTGTAAAATAAAATTTTATTTCCATATTGATATTTCTGTTCATAGGTGATTGTTTGCTCTGCAACTTTGCATTCTTTTGATGTTAAAAAACTATCTGAGAAGATAATGCATTTTCCCACATGGGTTGATTTAAAAGGAGAAGATTCTGTTCCAGATACAGTACATCATGTTGTTGTCCCAGTGAATCCCAAAACTGACAGACTCTGGGAAAGGCTTGGGAAAAACCACATTAGAGTAAGTACTTGATAATGTTCAGGTAGTTCTCTTTTTAAAAATTTATATCTGTTTTGAATCATCATCTCATTTTCTCTTTTTGTTCATTTCTTCTGGTAGACTGATGAAGTGCATGCAAAAGATAACACCAGACCTGGTGCTAATAGTTCAGGTAAATAAAAAAAATCAATAAAGTGTTGGAAAGACTTTGAAAAGGATTAATTTGTTTTATTGAATTTATGACCTATTTACTTTCATGAAGGATTTGAGATGACTTAAAAGGTTAGAATTTAGGAAATTGGAAAAAAGCAGAAGAAACAGAAAAAGTAATTAGTCCACTAACAAGGATTAGATACTATAATTAATTACTAGATTTAGTTCTTTACTTCCTGGAATCTAAGTCACAAATACTTTGTTTGATGTTATTTTCACTGATTATAGGAAATTAGCAGTTTTCTCTAGATAAGTTTTATACTGTTGCTGAATGTTTTGAAGGCTTTTCAATGATATTGAGTAGCAAAGAAAAACATTTTCATCTTCTGCTTTGCAAAAGATACCACAATGATTTTCAAATAATTGTTTATAGATTTATTTTAAAGCTATAACAAATTTGATTTAGTGAAGACATTTCAATCCATAGCTGATTTCAGGTACATAGTGTTTTGAAGATGTAGGAAGAAATTTATACAAAGATAGTGCTTAGAGAACCTAGAAGAATGCATATTGTGTCTGTTAAATTACATGTCCTGCGTTAATTGTTTTAAGGGGATTGCTGGCAAAAGTTAGACAGCCTTTTGTCAGTGGTTGGATTTGACAAAGTTTTGACAATTATCAGAAATATGAATTATAGGAAATCTTAATTCAAGAACATTCTTTTGAATTCAATTCTGTATGAGCTCCAAATTTACTATATATTTGCTGAACTATTCTTTTTATTAGAGAACACTGGTGGCCTAGTATTACTGCCAACCCAAAGTTAGGTGGTTTGAATCACCAGCTACTCCATGGGGAAAAAATAGATCATTTGCTCATGGCAATTTACAGCCTCCGAAAACCTGCTGGAGGGTCAGCTGGGAGTTGGTTCCAACTCTATAGCACATAACAACAATAGTTTTTAGGTTCAAGTTGAGTGAAAATACTATTGTTGTTGTTGTTGTTAGGTGCTGTTGAGTCGTAGATGACTCATAGCGACCCTGTGAACGGAAGGCCTGAGCACTAATCATACATAGAGTTTCTGGAGGCAAGCCATTTCAGAAGTGGATGCCGCTCCTGCTTCCAGGCTTCTTTTAGTTGGGAAGCTCCAGCCAACACTGTCCACCATGTGTACCCATTACCATGTTTGGCACATCACTGTCATGGTGTTCAGCATCACAGCAACCACGAGTTACCTCTGTACAGCAATGCACAGACCAGTGCCAGGTCAAAATAATAAAAAAGACTTTACTGGCTTGTTTTCTTATAAAAGCTTTGCTCTTTTCACATCTTTAAAATTAGATATGAACAGAGGACCTTAGAAATATTTTGGGGTGTTGTAAAATTTGGTTACTGAATTAAAATCTTGTATTAATTAGTTGATAGCAACACCTCACCTTCAGCTTTTATTCTTTAAAAGAATAAAAAGTATGATAAGGAAAATGACTAGAGAACTTTTAATAGATTTGGTATTAAAGCTTTTTTATTCCGTAGAGGGAAGCATTTAGATAAGTACATTGATTTTTATTAAAGGAGTTATGACTTATTAAATATTTATTGAAAATTTAGAATTGATGCAAAGCAGACAATAATTGAGAGGTAGAATTAATTAAGTTTTGGTATGGGTTTATATTTCTGCATGTTTGTATGGTTTCTCTCTTTGAGATGTGATTATGGATATTTGTGTACCCCATACAGTGGTGTGGAAAAGGAAACAGGAAGATAAATGAACAGATGAGTGTTCTCCCTATTTCACCCTGTCTTATTCCTTCTTGTCTGTGTACTGAAAAGAATAGTTTGAGTTTTTTGCCTAAAAGTGCATTAATCAGTAAATCTGACTATATTTGTGAGTATTTATGACAACCTGAGATTGAATTCTGTTTTTCTCTTGTGGTATTCAAGAGATGTGGTCTGAAGCTATTAAAATCCTCAAGGGGGAGTATGCTGTCCGGGCAATCAAGGAACACAAGATGGATCAAGCAATCATCTTCTGTAGAACCAAAATTGATTGTGATAACTTGGAGCAGTATTTTATGCAACAAGGAGGAGGTACTTTGTTTTCACTTTAAATAGATTCTTTTCGTTTGCTTATGTAATAGATTAGAGAGAGACTAGGATATAGCCACAGAATATAAATCAGTGATGGAGCCTTATCAGTATATGATTTTATTTAGTACTTTTTAAATGTGACATGCTCCCAAAAAACAATTAAGATTTTCAAGATAAGTATGTTTTCATTACTGTGATGAGAAATCAATGAATTCTAAGACCTTCACAACATTTGGGCAAAGAGTAATTATTAATAACTTCCCATGTTAAATTTTTAAGAACAATCAAATACGGGACTATTTATTTTCTCCGTCAGTAGATGGGGAAAAATAGTTTGAGGTAAAAGTTCTTAATCTATTAAGAATTTAAGAAAGAAGGGAAAAGGAGAGTGGTTAGAAATTATAAAATGAGATGATAGGAAAATCTGAACAGATAAGTAACAATCAAAATGCAAGTCAACTGAAGTCTTTTGATAAAAGATAGACTGTTTTAATGGCAAGTCAAAATGTTTACAAGAAACATACTTTTAAAATCAGACCACATAAAATGTGAAAAGACAAAGGTAATGTGTGTAGGGGTTGTGTGTGTTAGTATATGTCTGTCATAACCTGCTGGAGGGTCAACTATGAGTCATTTCCACCTGGATGGTGATGACTTTGACATGCATACACACATGAGCATGTGTATATATGTACACGTAAAATGTATTTTTATAATTTACTGGAGAGACAAACTCGTTATGTGGAGATAATTGGTGTCAGCATTGTAAGCAGATAACTGCAAGACTTGGGCACATCGCAGTAGCACTCATCCACTCATTACCATTGAATCTGAACTGAATCAGAGCTGACCCTTCAGTGGATTTTCGGGAGGGTATAAATTGCACCGAAAGAGATTGTCCATCTTTCTCCCCTGGAACTGCTAGTGGGTTTGAACCTTTGGGTTAATAGCACAATCACACCAGGTTTTCCTAGAGATAGGGTAAAGACCCATGTGTAAAAATTCATGGGCCTGCAGTTCGAACCCTTGTGGTTCTAGGTCAGTTGTGTATGCTTGGATTTTTGACTGTGTTATTCAAGTATCAGCTAGCTTTGAGTATGTGTATACAGGACTCTGTAGAGATTTACCTTTAACTTAAAGCTACTCTAATAGGAAACAGGAGATGTTAAGATAAAATTATTAAAATTGAAGCGAATGTAATAGAAAAGGAAAATACCGTGATTCTAAATTGTATAACTTTATAACTATATATATAAACCAATTAATGTTCTACATAGTTATTTTATTTGGTTTATTTAGTTTGTTATCAGTCAGTAGGGAAATGGAAAATGAAATCTCTGGGATATTTTGGTTGTTATGTGGAACACCTGGTATGTGAGTATGTAGTCACTGATAATGCAAAATAATACAACCACTTTTATAAAAGATCTTGAATAGGCTGCTGATGTGTGCAGTGATCTTAAATGAATCTTGGAAATGCAGTGCTATGTGAGAGAAGCCTTTCACAAGAGTGTATATGTTATGTTTCTGTTTGTTTCATATAGAGCAGTCATTGCTTATATTTGGTAAAAACAAAAAACTACCCACAACAGTGGTTATACCAAGAGTGCAGAAGTAGGGAAATGGCGTGAGTAACTTTGTAGGGTAATACTAATATTTTTCATCTTGACAGGGGTTTGAGCTTACACGGGTGTTTGTGTTTGTCAAAACTCAGAAAATGTATATGTAAGATGTAAACATTTTCTTTGATGTAAATTTTACCTAAAAAAATAAATAAATAAATATGTATGCTAATGTTTGCAATTTGCATTGGAAAATATTAAAAATATAATGTTAAAAACAAGCTGATGGAGCAATAGATATATGAGAAAATGTTAATAATAGAAATTAGGTGGGTATACAATTATTAATTTTTAAAATCCTTTAAGTTTTTCGTATATGTTTGGGAATATAATAAATGTTGAAGAAAAATGTATAGAATAATAGTTAACAGATTCAAGAGTTACTGTGGGCAAATTCTTCTGTAATAGTAGGGGATGATTTTTACAATATCTCCTTTATAATAAATTGATAGAGATCAAAAAGAAGATTTAAAAACTTATAGAAAATTAGAACAAGTTTCAAAGTTAAGAGGTAATGATCCTATGTAGAACATGTATAGAGAGAGCAAACTATACTAATTGATAACCTTTCTCCAATCCTGGCAGTTGTAGTTTGTTTCAGTTATAGTTCCTGTTTTAATATTTTAAGTCCTTGTTGGTTTTGAATGGAGAATTCAATTGTGTGGTTAGGTGAGCTGTTGATCATTCATCCTCCCTAAATAGATTACTAAAAACCCTATTCCTAAATGATCAATAAAATGAGCACCAGTGTAGTAGAGTACATACCAGATTCTAGGGGCTTAGGAGAGGAAAGTAAAAGCACAAGCACCTTACTCCCATCTACTTGCTACCCCTCAAGTCTAAGCCAGGTAATAGAATTGTGTATGTAGTATTTCCCTAAGCCACTGGAATTTGGAATGTAAGGAAATCTCAGCTGCGTGTTTTGGAAATTCTGTTAGCTATTTCACTCCTGAATAATAGTTATTGAAAAATGCCTTCTTTTTTCTTAACTCAGGATCTTTTCTTGAATCTAATTTACTATGGAATATAGTCTAGTAGCATGGTGGTTATTCTAGGCTATGTTGTACTGGTGCCCACAGATTCTGTTGAGGTTTGGAAGGCTATTTGTTGTCCTGCCTCTGAATACTCCCAAACATTGTTTTTTGTTACTGTGTATTCTTGAAGAGCTTCTTTGTTATGGTTGGCTGTCAACTATTGCCTAGGGAGCTCTCATGGCGTAGTGATAAGAAGCTGTGCTGCAGTCCAAAAGGCATACAGTTTGATTCCATTCAGGATAAGGATGGACAGTCTCCTTCCATGCAATTTACTGCCTCTGAAAACCCCCGAGAGGGTCAGGTATGGGTCAGTTCAAGTCAATGGCAAGCAAGAACATCACTTGGGTCTGCTTCTGTAGTTGCATATTTTTACCTTTTGTCACTTCTGATCTGCTTTGGGTGTGGAAAATAAATAACCACGTTGCTTATAACACCCAAGAAGCGTGTGCTTATGAGATACGAACTTTTAATAAAGCCCATTTCGGTTCTTCTACGAATGATCTCTTTACACTATATTTTGATTCTTAGCTTTGTGTAGAATAGGAAAGTTTCATACACATGCATTTTCCTTTTACTGCATGGTTCAAAATCAGGAGTGTATCAAGGATGCATCCTATCTCCATACTTTTTCTATATGCAGAGCAGATCATTTGGAAGGTTAGACTTTATGAGGAGGATGGGACATCAAGATTGGAGGAAGACACATGAACATCCTGCATTAGGCAGATGACACAGTCTTGCTTGCTGAAACTGAGAAGTACCTCTAGAGGGTCATGAACTGCAATGTCCATTATGGATTGGAAACTCAACATTAAGAAAGCAAAGATTCTCATCTCTAGGACATTTAGCAGCACCATAATAGATGGAGAAGAGATTGTTAACAATGTCAGTTTGTTTGGTTCCATAATCAACAGTCTTGGCATCAGCAGTCAGGAAATAAAAAAGCAAATTATATTGGGTAAATCCAGGAGCAGTCATCAGAACACAGCAAGGAAACACTGCATGGTTCAGTGGGAAGGGTGTGCATCAAGGATATGCCCTGTCTCCATATCTTTTCTATCTGTATGCGGAACAGATTATCTGGAAGGCTGAGCTCTGTGAGGAGAAGTGTGGCATCAGGATTGCAGGTAGACTTATCAACATTTTGCGTTATGTAGATGACACAACCCTGCTTGCTGAAATTGAGGAGGACCTGAAGTGCTTGCTGCAGAGGGTCAAGGACAGCAGCCTTCAATATAGGTTGAAGCTCAACAAAGATTCTCACCACTCTGCCGACTGTCAGCATCATGTTGGATGATGAAGAGATTGAGATTGTTGACAGCTTCAGTTTGCTTGGCTCTACAGTCAACACCCTTGGTACCAGCAACCAGGAAATTAAAAGACGAATTGCATTGGCAAAGTCTGCTGGCAGAGACCTCTCCAAGGTATTGAGGAGCAACGATGTCAGTCTAGAGACTTAGGTGTGCCTGATACAGGCCATGGTGTTTGCAATTACTTGCTAAGCATCAGAGAGCTGGACAATGACTAGGGATGACAGAAGGAGAGTTGATGCCTTTTAGCTTTGGTGCTGGAGAAGAGTCCTGTATACCATGGACTGCTAAGAGAACAAACAAGTTTGTCCTGGAGAGGGTTAAGCCAGGCTGCTTCTTGGAGGCAAGGATTCTGAAGCTCTGTCTGACATACTTTGGACATGTTGCAAGGCAGGATCAGTCTTTAGAGAGGGATGTCATGCCTGGGAGGGTGGAGGGACAGCAGTGCAGGAGAGGAAGACCCTTGATGAGATGGATTGATTCCGTCACTGGGATATGGGGATAGGCGCATCGGAGACAGAAAGATTAGGAAGAGATAGAACAGGGTTTAGGGCTGTTGTACATAGAAGCGGCTCTACAGCACATAACAGTAGCAGAAAAGCAAATCTGCTGTCAGGGACTCCTCCAGAGTGCTGAAGAGAAAAGATGTCAGTCTGGAGACTAAGGTGTGCTGATCTAGGCCATGGTTTTGCAGTTACTTGCTATGCATCAGAGAGCTGGACATTGACTAAGAATGACAGAAGAAGAATTGATGCCTTTGAGTTGTGCTATACAATAGTATTGGATAGTCTATGGGCTGCCAGTAGAACAAAGAGATCTGTCCTGGAAAAGATGAAACCAGGTTGCTCCTTAGCAGCAAGGATTTTGTAGCTCTTTGTCACACACTTTGGGCATGTTGGCAGGATGTCATGCTTGGAAGGGTGGAGAGACAGGAGAGGAAAACCCTGGATGAGATGGATTGACATAGTATCTGGGTAGTGGGGGAAGTGTGTCGGAGTCAGTGAGACTGGTTTGGGATAGGACAGGCTTCTGATCTATTACAGGGTTGCTATGAGTCACAGGCCACTCAGCAACATGTAACAGCAACATTGCATTTTAGCTGGCATACTTTACCTATTGCCCTTGGTGATTGACATGGTAACCTTTTAAATATTTTTACATAAAAATAAAGTTTAGTGCTATGTGAATTTATTTTAATGACATTTCTCTTATGACAAAAATTGTGTTAACCATGGTTTATGGTAAGTTGTGATGTAAACTTTCATAGAATTATGTGATATTATATCAGGGCTTTTTGCCCTATTCCTTAGTGTAGTGTTTTCCAAGGTTAAATGTTTAATATACTCTTCTCTAGGGCCTGATAAAAAGGGGCACCAGTTCTCATGTGTTTGTCTTCATGGTGACAGAAAGCCTCATGAGAGAAAGCAAAACTTGGAAAGATTTAAGGTACTGAAAGTTAGTTATGTCTAGTTTTAATTAATTCCAATTAAGATTATTAAAGCAGTTCTTCTTCCAGATATTTCTGTATCTCTAACTAATAGATATTCATTATCACAAAAATTAGTCAACCTTGACATGCAAATAATTTATACCTTTATAAGCACAGCACTATTATAATAATGACAGTATTGTAATAATAATACTCAATTTAAATGTCTAACAATTTTTAGGTAGCTATTTTTAGAGGTATCATTGGATAATGTTTGTAAGACTTCAAATAGTTTTAGTGATTTTTATAAACAACTTACACATTATTATAGAGTTAAAATTATTTTTTATTTTCCATCTTTGGGGTCAGACCTTCTGGGCCACATGCGTGGTAAGGCTTGAGCTGGTTGGAGCTCAGAACCAATACAATAACCTCTACCTATCAGTGTACCACAGCTCTTTACTCCAGTGTGTATTCATTCATTTGTTCATTGCCATAGAGTTGGGACATTCTCCTAGTTGGCTCTCCACTGGAGTTCAAAGGCTATAAATCTCAGGGGAGACTATTATTCATCTTTCTCCCACAGAGCTGCTGGTGTAACCTTTTTGTTAGTAGTATAGCTGCCCACAGACACCAACATTCTCTCAGTGCTTAACACAGATGTAATTTTTTCTAGGGCCTATAATATGAAAAAGAGTTGCCAAGTACTGAGATAATGAGCCAGGAAATTGAGTGTCTGGTCCTGCAATTTGATAGTAAAATACAATTAATAGGAGTCCATTTTAAGGAAAAGATAGAATTTGTTTTCTTATTTTAACATCCCCAAAACATTAATCCCAAATTACATTGTTTCTTTTCATTCTCTTCAGAAAGGCGATGTAAGATTCTTGATTTGCACAGATGTGGCTGCCAGAGGAATTGATATTCATGGTGTTCCTTATGGTAAAAAGAAACTTTTTTTGTGCTTGTTATTTGAATCTTATGGACTCTAATGTAATAATCTAATGTATTTGCAGTACTTATAAATTTAGACACTGAGAGTTGGTAATTGTTTTTCATCACAGTTATAAATGTCACCCTCCCTGATGAAAAGCAAAACTATGTACATCGAATTGGCAGAGTAGGAAGAGCTGAAAGGTACAGCTATTCTTTTCCACCTCTTCATTTTAAAGCATATTACCTAAAGATTAAAATCTAATAAAGACTTCAAATCTTTCAGGATGGGCCTGGCCATTTCTCTGGTGGCAACAGAAAAAGAGAAGGTAATCTTTTTAGTACTCTGTTACAGTCAGTGATTGTGTTGTGATTTTTAGAACTTGGAAAAAGTTTTTGGTTTTTCTATTTAAATTTAATTCCATTATAAATGGAATATAGCTGAGCTTTTTAAAGCATCTTAATCTCTATAGTCATTGGATAAGCAAATAATAGTGTGAAACTTAGAAAGAAAAAATGCAAAATGTAAAGTTTTTCCAACACTGTAATGTAATAATTTTCACCGGAAAGCTTTACACACTGTTGGCATGATCCTATAGAAGATTTTTGTGGAGTGGGAATAATTTATTATTTTGAAAAAATTTATGGAAAAGTAGCAAAACTAAGGAATGCCCGTATACCCATTGTTCACATTTTTTTTTGTTTGTTATTTTTCTATTTGCTTCATTATTCTCTTATAGAAAAAAATAACCTTGATATATCTTTGATTGATGCAAATGGCTAACACACTTGGCTACTAGGTGAAGCTGGAAAGTTCAAGTCTACCCTTGCGACTTTGGATGAAAAGCCTAGTAGTGTACTTTAAAACCAACCAACCAACCATTGAAATCCCCTTGGAACACACGTAGGATTGCCATGAGTCAGAATTTTTTCTAAAAGAACAGCAGTTGTGATGGAATCTTTGTATAACATTCCTCAGTCTTTTTCATTCTTGTTTTACCTGAAAATACCATTCTATATAACTCCAACATAATTTACAAAATTCTTAGGTTATTCTCAGAAAGGACTACTGAATAGTTGTAATTGGGTAGTGTATCACACTTTTCTTTTTCTTGTTCATTGAAAAATCATATAATACAAGTTTAGAGTAAATATACCTAGTATATTTTTATTTTTGTAAGATGCTACTATTCTTTCCCTCTTCAATGTAGGTTTGGTACCATGTATGTAGCAGCCGTGGAAAGGGCTGTTATAACACAAGACTCAAGGAAGATGGTGGCTGTACCATATGGTACAATGAGATGCAGGTAAGACTTGAAGGAAATTCACAAAAAGCTACTTAAATTGACCAAATAGAATATTCAGTTAACGACTTATCTAGAAATATTAGGAGGAAAATATAGTAATTTAATATTACTTGAGGTTTAAACTGTAACTTGTGAGGATATACCAGATATTACAGCCTGCCTGGTTTTATTTAACACTGAAAATGTAACTGTCAAAATGAATTTTCTTTTTAAGACTTTAATTTCCTGTCCCATTTCAGTTGCTATCTGAGATAGAAGAACACCTGAATTGTACCATTTCTCAGGTTGAGCCAGATATAAAAGTGCCAGTGGATGAATTTGATGGGAAAGTTACCTATGGTCAGAAAAGGGCCATTGGTGGTAAGCTTGGCATGATTTTTAACTCTTATTTTAAATGTGTAAGTGCTATTTAAGATTCAGTTTAAAAAGAGAATTTTCTTTTATTAGATTAAATGTATATTATTGGCATATTAATCTTTTCTCATTTTTATTGTCTTAGTACTTTGTCCATTCCTGTCTTATAAATTTCATAATTTTATATGAATAAAGATTAGTGGGTTTGCTGGTTTTCTTAAAGTATTAATGTCATCAGAGTAGTTGACTGTTCTATGGAATGGCTTAGAAATAAAAACATTAATAGGCCATTTTAAATAAAGAATCAGAACCCTTTGATTTCATTGAATTAGGTGAGACCTCTAGAGTACTATTATCTTTCCCTAGAATGTCCTTTCTTAGCTGTTAATAGAAAAGTTTTAAATATTTTGGCTAAACTACTTTCCAGGCTGAAGAACAAGGTTGGGTAGAAAGATGCCCCAAAAGGGGCAGCTGTCACTGAAGTCTCATTCTCTTAAACTGAATATTTAGCATTTTTAAAACTCTGGTGTTTTAGAGATAACTTGTTTAATAGTGCTTATTTATTGCTAGAAGCAGTATTTAGTATAATTGAGCCAACGTGTTTTTGACATTATTTCAGTCACGTCATTAATATTACTTTGTAATTTGTGTATGTAATACAGGTGGAAACTATAAAGGCCATGTGGATATTTTGGCACCTACAGTTCAAGAGTTAGCTGCCCTTGAAAAGGAGGCTCAGACATCTTTCCTGCATCTTGGCTACCTTCCTAACCAGCTGTTCAGAACCTTCTGATTTTAACATACACCAAGTAATATTTGAATTAAAGAAGCCCAGCCAGTAGTCTTAGAACTCTAAAACAGTTGTGCTGCTTCCAAGCAGCAGTATTTCTAGTAACTTAAGCTATTAGTGTTAACTCTTACATAGTGAAAAACATTAGTCTTAAGAATTCTTCATAAAATGGCAATCTGATGAAAAGAATAAATTTGATGACAATATATGCTTGTGAAAATTTGTGTCTCGTTTTTAAGTTACCTTGATTTTTTTTTTTTTAGTAGAATCTTTTTTTTTATTCAGAAAAAAGCCACACACCAAAACCCCAAACAAAAATGTTTTGACCCACACACAGGAGGGACATGGGTAGGGGGAGGTATCTGTCCATCCAGCCCAGCCCCCTGCCCCATATAGTTTTGGCATCAATAAAGGATGTGGGGTAATGGTCTAAAAAAAAAAAAGATGTGTATGGGAAGAGGCTAAGGGTGCACAAGCAGTGCGGAGTGGTGGGGAAAGGGACAGACGAGGTCAGTACTGGAATGCTGCAGGTGATAGGCCATTTCATAACATTTCTTGTTCATCAATCCACCGTGGGCACCTTCTTTGCCCATCAGCAGGACTAACATCTTGGCAGTCATGGTGACAGTAAGGTTAAAGGTGGTGTTCCACCAGTACTCTTGGTGTGAAGATCCATGGACTAGTCCCCATCCACTATCACTGAGTTCCGGATCACAGAACATTTCTGGCCCCCAGGTGTCAGCCCATTCACAAAAAAACAACTGGTCTTTGCCAACAAGAACTCCAACTTAAGCTGGTATGATGTTAACAAAGGTTTTCCTGGGAACAGCGGCCCGGACGGAGGGCAAGTGCTTATAACCCATGATGGCTGCATCCTGACAGGTCCTGACCGCCATGAGGTTGTCAGTGTGGGTGTTCCACCTGGCCATGTCTCTTCTATTGGACTGGTCTGAGTGTTGCTGCTGGGGCTGCGGGTAGAGCTCCCGCTCCGTCATCTGGCGGGCAGTGGAAGCGGAGAGCTTGGGGCATGCGTCCAGACCTTCGCGGCTCTTCTAGCTGTGCAGCAGCCCTCCCACCGCCACTCTAAAGTTACCTTGATTCTTTTAAAAGAACATTATGGGTTTATGAAGTGGAGTGTATGGAATATGAGCTTGCTAAAGGGCCTATGTGAAAACACTAGTGACCGCTAAGAGTAGAATATTTCACAGGACATATTTCTAAATGGCCACAACCTTTATGAAGATGGCACAGGACAGGTCAATGTGTCAACCTCTTATATATTGGAGTTGACATGATGGAACTAAGAGCAGTCCTAAAATGAAGATAATCTTGAAATGATTTTGTATGTATATAGTGAAATCAGGCCATACAAAAATTAATGTGTTACCATGAAAAGTTAGTTTGGCTTCGTGAAAAGAGGAGTTAGAAAAGGTTCTCTGACCACAGATGGATAAGTAATTTGGTGATAGTGATAATAAGGATTGCTTTCCTATTTAAGATCTCCTCCACCCCCCATTTAATAAATATCTGTAAAGCTAAGACTTCTGCTACTCCATTCAGCACATTGCTATGGAATTGGAACTAGCTCATAACTGACCTGTTGACTTTCCAAGGCTGGAATTCACATGGGAAGAGATTGCTCATCTTTCTCCTGGGGAATTGCTATTTGATTCAAACCACCAGAGAGGTGCCACTTTTGAAGTTAGCATCAAAATTTCCTGCCAACTGCATCACCTTTTCATAGCTGGCCCTCCAGTGAGTTTTCTGAGGCTCTAAATTACACGAGAGGAAATGATCCATTTTTTTGGAGCTGTTGGTGGGTACAACTGTGGATTATACCACCAACACTACCATTCAGTTTGTTGCTGTTTTTGTGTGTTGTTGAGTTGACTGTGACTAGTAACCCTGTAAACAACAGAGCTGAGTGAGCCGTTCCCTATCCTTTTTCATCCTCCCCATCTCTGATATACTTGAGTCCATTATTGCAGTCACTACATCTTGTTGAAGGTCTTCCTCTCCTACTCTGAACCTCTATCTTTCCTGTGGAAGGCCTAGGCCAAGCCATAGTCCTTTAAATTATTGCTATGCCATTCCATTTTTGTTGTTGTTGGGTACCATCAATTCGAATGGACCCATAGCTGACCAGAGACAGTAAATCACATAGGAGGAGATTGCTCATCTTTCCCCTGCAGAGTAGCTGGTAGATTGGAACTGCATACTTTTGTGTTGGCAGCGTAGTAACTTACCACTAAACCATCAAAGCTCCCTTGCCATTCCATTAGGTCTTTAAACTAACTCACTCAGTTCTTAGAAATATATTTGAAAAAGTGACCATAAAAAAGGAAAAGGATTGCTCTTTTATGTATTTTAGAACTGTTTGTTTATAAAATAGCTTCTGTGGGAAAAAATATTCTTGTCCTATAATTAAAGCACACAGGCTTTTTGTTTCTTACATGGTGGTTTTCTTACCTTTCAGCAGTGTTACTCTCTTTTCAAATTAATTTTAATGAAATTTAATGTATAAACAAAACTCTAGTGGGAAAGCCACTACCTATTCTTTCTGTTCAATTCATATGATTATGAAAACACTAGTTTTTCACTTACTGCTAGACCTTTTTTTTGAGATGCCCTAGAGCTATTCTAACAGATCTTAAACATAGATGCTGACAGTTCTTAGCAGTGTTCACACATGTTAGTTGATGCTTAAAAAGTGAGTTTTTAATTGGCATAGAGGCAAAGAAAAGTCTCAAATTCAGACCATTTAAAAAACTGGAAAAGGATCTTTATGGTATCTTAGTCATGTCTTTGTTTTATCGGTGCACAAGCTGACTTGTTAGGAAAATGCAGACTTGTATGATTAATTGGTAGAACTGGAACTAGAACTTGGAATTCTTAGTTTTGGCTTTTCCTCTGAGAAATGTTTCTCAGGTCCCAATGGATTGACCAGAAATGGATACTTAGGGTTGAGTGATGAGAAGGAATTTTTTTAGTTTTTCCTTTTCAAATTGCTGTTTAATTGGAATTACCAAGGAGCAGTTTCAAAAGAAGAGACCGCATATGACCCAGAGACAGAGAGGGGTTTCTTGAATTCTTGGTTTGTCCTTTCTGCCCACATCTCAGACTCTGTAGAACCTAACAGCCTACATCGCCATTAATCATCTCTTAATTTTTTTTTATCTGTGTTTCTACATAATATTTCCTTCAGGCTTTTCTGTATTAAGGGAGCTCTAGTGGCTTAGTGGTTTGGAGATGAATTGCCTGCCCAGAGGCATACAGTTTGAATCCATCAAATCCATGGAAGAAAGATGGGCAGTCTTCCTGTGCCTCTGAACCTGCTAGAGGATCAGCTATGAGTTGGTTCTGATTCACTGATTGCCCAACGAGTGATTTGGTGGGTTGAGTATGACTACAAAAGATGTCTACAACTTGTGGAACCTGTCTGATCTTTTCTTCTTTCCTCTGGATAGAACTTGGAAAGATTTTAGTGAGCCAGTTTCTACCTGGGTATGATAGCAACAAGACAGGTGTGTGGATGACCTAGTGAAAGCAATGAAACCCTGATTGGACTGCTTGTTGTAATGGCTTGATCCTACCTAAACTACTGTAATTCTGGGTCTCTGATACAGAAGTTTAGCCCCTAATTCCCCTAAGAATACTGCCGGTACTTAAAAAGTTCAAAAAATGTTACATATTAACCATCAAATGTTAATATTTCTCACAGCTTCAGCTTGGTCAGTCCCAAAGGATTTTCAACTATACTCACGCATCTCATATCTATAGTTCTATCTTCTGTAAGCAGAATTACCAAGACTTCTCCTCCAACACGTAATAGAAGGTGAAATCTTCAATGAACCATGTCACAATTCTCCTTAATACCTATGTAGTTTTGTACTCACTGTTCATTCTCTGCCTTTAAACTTTGACTAGTTTGAAAGAGGATGGGGGAATTGTATACCAATGAAGGAATTTTTTTTCTTTTTCTTTTCAGAGAGGGGAGCGAACTGGTGGGGAGGGGTGGACAGGGAGAAAAGTGCGGCAATAAAAGAATGGAAATCCAAAACCTCTGCAAATGTTTATTAAAATTAATAATAATAAAAAAAGAAAGGTGGGGAAAAATAAGTGACTGAAGTGGCTTTGTGCTTGTGGGTTTTGTGTTTAGATTTTACTTTAAAGTGATATTTTTTTTTTAATTAATTTTAATGAAAGTTTACAGAGACTTAGGGTTTCCATTCATTCATTGTTGCACTTTTCTCCTTGCCCACCCCCTCCCCCGCTAAAGTGATCTTTTATTGATAGATATTCTCATATTTCATTTTTAAATGTGTCTTTATTTTTTCATTAATGTACATTATGTTTAATATGATCATTCATGTATCTTGTATTTTATGTAATTAATTCCTGTTGATCCATGCCTTTTATCACCCTGTCTCATCATGTCTCTGCAGCACCTTGCCTGTCCGTCCACGCCCCCACACCCCAATCTGTCCATTAATCTCACTGTCCCATTGTTGATTCTTCCCCCTCCTCCCTCTTTTGTCCTTCATCTCCCCTTCCCCTCAACAGCTATTATACATATCTTGTTTCTTTTTGCCAAATTGCAGTAGCCACATTGTCCCCTTGTCATTTCTTCCCAGGTTCATTCTCTGTTGTCCTGGTCCTTCACTATGTTTATTGTCTGTACAATCTACTTGTATTCTCCTTATTCCCCTCCCCCTGCTCCTCAGTTGCCCTCCTGTTTTCTCAGTAGCAGTGTTTGTCTTTTTGTGAACAAGTTTTTCTGCCCAGAATAATGTCATCAGGACTCTTCCATGTTATGTGTTTTACAGATATTTCATTGTTCTTTAGTGCTGCATAGTATTCCATTGTGTGATTGTATCACAGTTTCTCCAGCCATTTGTTGAGGGGCATTTTAAGTTGTTTCCATCTTCTTACTATTGTGAATAATGCTGTGAAAACATGCTATTTTTGTTAAGTCCTGTTGAGTCGACTACAACTTATAGCAACCTTGTGAACAGTTCATGTGAACACTATCCTTTTCTGTGCCATTCTTTCCATACTCACCACCTTTCCAAGCAGGAGACAAGTTTCACTATATTTGCCTCCAACAAGTCCCCTGGCTATACCTTTTCTAAGACGTTTTGGTAGTTCATGAGATAATTAGCCCTTTTCTCTAACATGACAGTCAGTGGTGAAGATTTTTTTTTCCTCTTGATGTTGAGATGTAACCTATACTGAATGTCTTTGATTTTCTGCAGTAAGTGTTTTAAGTTGTCGTCACTTTCAGCAAGCAACGCTGTGTCATCTATGTAACACAGATGTTGATGAGTCTTCCTCCAAATCTTGTGCCACATTCTTCATCTATTCCAGTGTCTCGAATGATTTGTTCTGCATATAGATTGTATAGATTTGGAGAAAGGTTACAATCCCGATGCACCCTTTTCCAGATTTTAAACCATGCAGTGTTTCCTTGCTCTGTTCCTACAGCAGCTTCTTGGTTTATGTATAGATTTCACAAGTGTTCTGGGAATCCAGTTCTTCTCAATGTCAGCTATAATTTGTTATGATCCACACATCAAATGCCTTTGCATAGTCAATAAACATTGACATCCTTCTGGAGTTCTCTGCTTTCAGCCAAGATCTATCTGAAATTAACAATGATTTCCTTCATGCCACAATTTCTTTAGCCATACCACTCTGAACACAATAAAGAGAGATGTCTTTCAGCTTAGATTTCCTAGTAGTGGTATAGCTGAGTCTTACAGGGTTTCTGTAGGAATCCATTCTTGAGGAAATGCCAGGCTGCTTTCTGTAGTGGAAAACAATGAATGAAAGTTCCAATTTCCCTGCATCCTTGCCATCTTTTATTGTTTCCTAGCCTGTTAAACTTTACTGTTGTTGCTATTGGTTTTAAATTTTAACGAACGTCTATGTGCTGCTCTAATTCAGGTTTAAAGATTTGTATTCTTAACGTGGAAGATATTTAATGGGATCCACTTTATAAAGTGTCTCCCTCATTGCCGTCAGGATGGTACTGACTTAGAGTTGACAGCTCAATAAGTTTTCAGAGACTGTAAATCACACAGAAAACTTGTCTTTCATTTTCCTGTGGAACAGTTCGTGAAGTGGAACCACTTAGTCTTTGGATATCAGTGCCAACCCCCTATGCACTAGGCCACCAGAGCTCCCTTGTGAAAGACTAGAAAGCCTAAAAAAAGAAATATTTTCATTAACTAAGGATGTTTACCTGAAGAGAACTGTACTGTAAATGATTCTTCTAGCGGTCTTATAACCTTTCATTACCTCATTTTCAACTTAAGTTTTCCTATTAGGAAAAAAAATATTTGGAAATTGAAGATTAATCCCTGTACCCCTGCCTTTTATGGTCCTATTCCCAGAGAAATACACTGCTTACACTTTGATTCATTTCTCCCCTCCCCACCCCATGAATGCTTTGATGTGTAGTTTAGATAATTCTGTGTATACAAATTTGTATCTTTCTCTAGCATGCATTTTTCTTTTTGGAAATACTTTAATGGTTGCATAATCCATTGAGTGTGCTATAGTTTATATAACGAGGAAAATTAAAAAGGATTGACATTTTAGAGTGTTTGGCCTGGATTTGAATCCCACTTCCAGTATACCCTAGCCACAATAGCAGATAGCCAGCTCTTTATTTAGCCTCTAAAGAATTTTGCTTATAAAAATGGTATCTTTACTCAGAAAAATGGTACAAATAATGCACCTCACTCAGCATTATGTTAACCATTATAGTCAAATGTTCAATAGATATAAAGCCCTCGTTTTTGTTGTTACGAGCTATTGAGTTGCCTGTGAACTATAGAAACACTATGTACAGCAGCTTTAACCCTGCCCTGTCCTGATCTAGTCTTATTAACTCTAACACACCAACCTCCATTGCCCCAGTTACTGTATCAAACCATCTCATTTGGGGTCTTCCTCTCCTGTGCTGTTCCTCTGCCCTTCTGAGCATGATGTCCTCCTCCAATGACAGGTCCCTCCTGGCCACAAAGTATATGAGACAGAGCTTCAAAATCCTAACCTCTGCAGAGAAAACTTGGTTTCACTTTCTCCAAGACAGACATATTTGTTGTCTTAGTGGCCCAAGGTATGTTCAACACTCTTCTCCAGCACCACAATTTGAAGGTATTGATTCTTCTGTCATCGTTTGTCATTGTCCAGTTCTCTGATGCATAGCAAGTAATTGCGAAGACCATGGATTAGGCGCACCTTAGTCTCTAGACTGACATCGTTGCTTTTTAGTAGTCTGGAAAGGTCCCTGATAGCAGATTTTTCTCAATGCAATCTGTCTTTTGATTTCCTGACTGCTGGTGCCAAGAGTGTTGATTGTGGAGCTAAGCGAGCTGTAATTGTTAACAACCTGAATCTCTTCTCCATCAAACATGGTGCTTCCAAATGGCCCAGTGGTGAGAATCTTAGTCTTCTTGATATTGAGTTTCAATCCACACTGAAGATTATAATCTTTGACCCTCTGCAGCAAGCATTTCAGGTCTTCTTCAGTTTCAGCAAGCAAGGTTGTGTAACCTGCATATCGCAGGTTGTTGATGAGTCTTCCTCCAATCTTGATGTCACATTCTTCCTCCTAAAGCCCTACTGCCAGAATGATCTGTTCTATGTACAGATTGAAAAGGTATGGAGACAGGATGCAGCCCTGACACACTCCTTTCCTAATTTTGAACCATGTAGTGTTTTCCTTTTCTGCTCTGAAGACTGCTTCCTGGTCTGAGAGCATAGGTTTCACATAAGAACAATCAAGTGTTCTGGGATTCCCATTTTCTTCAAGGTTAGCCACAATTTGTTTTGATCAACAACAAATGCCTTTGTATAGTCAATGAAACACAGACATTCTGCTGGTACTCTGCTTTCTGCCAAGATCCATCTGACATTGGCAATAATGTCTCTAGTGCCATTCATATTGTATAATATTCAGACTGTTGACATTTTTCCTGTGCTACAAGTGGCTGTGAATGTTTGTGGATTGTTCCCTTAAAATAGATTGCTAAAAATGGGACTACAGAATTCAAATAGTGAGGTTGATCATCACCAGGTGGTTGTCTGAAAGGGTTATACTTTTTGACATTCAAACTACTAATGCAGGAATTCTATATGATGTCTTACATGCTTGAATAGAACCTCCTTATGGTTTATTTTCATGTAGGCTCTTTCTGTGGTGCATGAATTGACCCTGGCTGCTTAGCACATGGCCCCTTATCTTCTGTGGCCCCCACCACATGCTCTGACCCTATTATCATTGTATTACAAAGATCTAGACATGTTTTAGATAAGGGAAGCACAGTTTTCTTGTTTCTTTGCTTTCTCAGGTGGTAGTACATGTAGCAGTATTTAAGAAAGGAAGATTTAAGAATTTAAATTTAAATTTTATCAGATTTAAGAAAGGAAGAAAGTTTGTTTCAAACCAATTCCATCTGAACAGAAATTTTAAATCACATTTCTCACTTTGTCTCTGCTTTGTTACAGTTTGATATATAGAAATTAAGGGGGGAAATGAGATAAATATCATCAAATAGGCACTGTAGGGTAGATTCTTTGCAATAATTTTATTATTTCCATATAAATGCACATTATTGAAAATAACCCCAAACTTTTTTTTTTAATGTGACCTTATTTGATGGAAAAGGAATGTCTGTTAGAAGGGAAAAGTGTAGTGGAATGGGAAGGAAAGGGAGAGATGCTATTTTTGCTAGTTGATAGAGAAATAATTTGGAGTGAGAATTGGAAGGGAATTTTTTTAAAATTCATTTTCTTTTAAATAGATTTCATTTTAGAATCATCTAAAGCTTCATTTTTTTTCTGATTGAGATTCCATTCTTAATTGGCCATTAGTTTTGAGAGGACTTTGAAAGAATTTAAGAGTCAGGTAGGACTTGATTTGATCCCAGTAATAGTTACTGACAGAAGATTTCAAAGGTCAGCTCAGGAAGCAAAGAATTACAATGGAATGTGCAAAGAGCTGGAGTCAGAAAATCAAAAGGCTGGACTTGTTCAACGTTTCTTAAACTGAAGGAACTATAAAAAACAAAATCAAGCCTTGAGTTGCAACTTAAGGATACTATGGGCAGAATATTGAATGACCCAGGAAGCATAAAAAGATGGAAGGAATATAAAGAGTCACTATACCAAAAAGAATTGGCTGAAACAGAGCAGGGTAACACTGCATGGTTCAAAATTGGGAAGGGTGTACGCCATCCTGTCTCCATACCTTTTCAACATGTATGCAGAGCAGATTATCCGAGAGGCTGGGCTCTCTGAGGAGAATTGTGGTATCAGGATTGGTGGAAGATCTAGTAACAATCTCCATTATGCAGATGACACAACCCTGCTTGCTGAAACTGAGGAGGACCTCATGCACTTGCTGCGAAGGGTCAAGGACTGCAGCCTTCAGTATGGACTAAGGCTCAATGTCAAGAAGACAAAGATTCTCGCCACTGGACCAATTAGCAGCATCAGGATGGATGACGAAGAGATTGAGAGTGTTCACAGCTTCAGTTTGCTCAGCTTCACAGTCAACACTCTTGGTACCAGCAGTCAGGAAATCAAAAAGCGTATCGCGATGGGAAAGTCTGCTGTTAGGGACCTCTCAAAGGTACTCAGGATCAACAGTGTTTCTCTGGAGACTAAGGTGTGCCTGATACAGGCCATGCATGGTATTTGCAATCGCTTGTTATGCATCAGAGAGTTGGACAATGACTAGGGAGGACAGAAGGAGAGTGGATGCTTTTGAGCTGTGGTGCTGGAGAAGGGTACTGAATGTACCATGGACTGCCAGGAAAACAAACAGATTCATCTTGGAGAGGATTAAACCAAGCTGCTCCTTGGAGGCAAGGATTCTGGGGCTTCGTCTGACATACTTTGGACATGTTGCCAGGAGGGACGGGTCCTTGGAGAGGGACATCATGCTTGGGAGGATGAAGGGACAGCACAGGAGGGGAAGACCCTCTATGAGATGGATTGATTCGGTGACTGGGGTAATTGGGATGGGTGTGTCAGAGGCGGTGCGGTTGGCACAGGATAGAGCAGGGTTTAGGGTTGTTGCGCATAGGGTCGCTATGAGTCGGAAACGACTCGACGGCACATAACAACAACAACAACAACAACCTATGATCAAGATGTAGTGGTGGTGAAAGAGGAACTTCAGAGTGCTATGAAGGACATGGCAAAAAACAAGGCCCCAGGAATTGATGGTATACCAATTGCCATATTTCAACAAACAGATGCTGCCCTGGATGTGCTCACCAAGTTACGCCAAGAAATCTAGAGGACAGCTACCTGGTCAACTGACTGGAAGAGATCCATATTTATTCCCATTTCCAAAAATGGTGACCTGACAGTGTGGAACTTACAGAACAGTATCTCTAATATTGCACACAAGCAAAATCCTGCTGAAGAAGATTTAAAAATTACTAAAACAATACTGTGGCACTATAGACATTATCTCCAGTGTCAGATGGGTCTTGGCCAAAAGCAAAAAGCACCAAAGGAATGTCTGTGTTCCATTGCCTATGCAAAGGTATTTGATTGTGTGGATCACAACAAATTGTGGCTAATTTTGAGGGGAATGGGAATTCCAGAACACTTGATTGTGCTCATGTGAAACCTATACTTGGACCAGGAAGTAGTTCTCAGAATAGAGCAAGGAAACACTGCATGGTTTAAAATCAGGAATGGAGTGTGTCAGGGATGTGTCCTGTCTGCATACATACAGTGGACAGATCTTTCAGAAGGCTGGGCTTTATAAGGAGGAATGTAGCATCAGGATAGGAGGAAGTCAATAACCTGCGATATGCAGATGACACAACCTTGCTTGATGAAAATGAAGAAGACCTGAAGTGCTTGCTGCAGAAAGTCAAGAACTACAGTCTTCAGTATGGATTGAATATCAAGAAGACAAAGATTCTCACCACTGGGCCAGTTGGGAGCACCGTGTTTGACGAAGAAGAGGTTGTTAACAGTTTTAGCTCGCTCAGCTCCACAATCACTACTCTTGCCACCAGCAGTCAGGAAATCAAAAGATGAATTGCACTGGGAAAATCTGCTATCAGAGACCTCTCCAGAGTACTGAGGAGCAACAATGTCATTCTAGAGACAAAAGTGCATCTAATTGAGGCCATGATCTTAGTAGTTACTTGCTATGCATCAGAGAGCTGGACATTGATGAAGGATGACAGAAGAAGTGATGCCTTTGAATTGTGGTTCTAGAGAAGACTACTGAACATATTATAGACTGCCAGGAGAACAAACTTCTTCTGTATTGGAGAAGGTGAAACAAAGCTTCTCTTTGGAGGCAAGGAGTTTGAAGCTCCATCTCACAAACACTGGGCATGTGGCCAGGAGGGACAGGTCCTTGGAGAAGGAAATCATCCTTAAAAGGATAGAGGGAAAGCATAGGAAAGGAAAACCCTAGATGAGATGGATTGACACAGTAACAGGGGTAATGGGAATAAGTGTGTCAGAATATGTGAGATTGGCTCAGGATAGAGCAGACTTCAGAGCTATTATACATAGGGTCACTATGAGTCACAAGCAAGTCCATGGCACATAACAACAACAAGAAGTTAGCTAAAGGATCTCTGGCAGTGTAGTTCGTAGGGTGTTGCCTTGCTAACTGAAAGACAGCATCTCTGGCAGTTTGAATCAACCAGCTGCTTCTAGGAGGAAAGATGTGTAGTCTCCGTTCATTGTGTTTTACATCCATGGAAACCCAGTGATGGGTCACTGAGTAGGAACTGGATTGGCACCATAAGTGAATTAGCTTAGTCACTTAAAGAAGTCATTATTTCTAGAAATCTTCCCTTTAACAGATTCTTCAAATGATAGGGATAACAGGTGGAATTTGTTACCACCATTTGAGAAACATTTACAGAGAAATAGCTCTTACAGCTTTTATTCTCCTTGCAATTCTTTATCCTCAGACTTAGCCAAGATAATGTAAGAGAAATGCTTGCTATACTAGATGCTTACTGCCTGAGAATTGCTTACAATGCTAGCTCACTGATTTTTTCCAGTGTTAGTTCAGATTTTGTACCAGATATTGTCAATTTGGTTCCCTTTTCTGGGGTTAGTGGTTCTCAACTCTGGCTGCATAAGGACCACCTGTGATTGTGCATCATCAAGTCAGAACCAGCCCATAGCTAACCTTCCAGTGGGTTTTCAAAGGCAGTTTTTATTGCATAGAAGGAGATGGCCCATCTTTATCCTGCTGGGGCAGCTAGTGGTTTTGAACCATATACCTTTGGGATCGCAGTGCAGTTTCTTACTACTAGTCTACCAGAGCACCCTAGGAATCACCTAGGGGAGTTCTAAAAGGAAATAGCTGTATTTATGCTTTACCTCTAGAAATTCTGATCTAATCTTTGTAGGTGAGACCTGGGCATGCCCAGCTGATGCCAGTGTGCTGCATGGTTCAGAACCTCTGCCTCACACTGAACCAGATTTGGTTTTTCTTGGTCCTCTTGTAAATCATTGAGTGTCTGTACATGCCCAAGCTAATAAATGTTTTAAGAGAAAATAAAATTAAGAATCAAGTTGGAACCCTTATTCTTTACCATACAGTGGAAATTATTGTTGAGAAAAACTTGGTAAAAGTGGCACCATATATTATTTTGGAGAAACTAGTAATCTTATTTTTCAGCTAAATGAATTTTATTATCCTTAAAATAGTCACTTTCCAACATGCTTCAAGTATTTTAAATCTGTTTGAGTTTTTGCTTATTTCATTTGTTTTATTTGAAACATTTTTGGTTCATTTGAAACATTGCTATTGGGTTGGTTTGGTTTGATTTTTGACAATACTACTTCTGAATTTTCTTTAGCTTATTTTTAAAAATTGTGATTTAAGTACACATTTACAAAGCATATTAAGAGCTGCAGCACAAACTGTTGTATGCCCACTCATATTTATTGCACATTATTTATAACAGCGAAGAGATAGAAACAACTCATATCAATCAGTGGATGAAAGTTAAAGAAACAGTGGTACACAATGTAGTGCTCTGCAACATTAAAGAACAATAAAGCATTCACCAAACACTGCACAATATGTATGAGTCTAGAGGACATTATGTAGAGTGAAACACACCAGTCTGAAAAGGACAAATATTGTATAATATTAGTACTAATAAAAACTTAAGGTTTACTCACAGATAACCTCATTCTTGGAAGCTGTAGTTTTTGGCAAATCACTTTAATAGATCTCTAGAAACACTGGGTTCATAAAAAGATTTTACTTTCCCATTGCCCAGATTGGTAATTCATACTTTCACCAGGAAAAACTCTGGTTGGATACTTCTGGTTGTTTCCTTCACTTAAATCTTCATGGAAGAACAAAGTACTCTTGCCAAAGTATTACTTAAAAGCAGCAGCCAGAAGATGCTTTTCTATTGAGTGAGAATTTTATGTGAAAGGCTTTCTAGTTTGATGCAGTGCATCAGGGCTTCTAGGGAGGGAATGTGGATTAGATGGAAAACAGTGATCAGAATAGTTGACAAAGTGTATGCTGGAGTCAGGAAGGGTTGAAATTAAATATCACTGGTGTGATGTCAAATAACAACTTTAAATTTTTTATTTTCTAAATTATGATACCTTTAGTTGTTATTAAGTATATGTGTCTTAGTCTCATAGTGCTGGTATAACAGCACATATAAAGGTATACAGTTTAAGAGGGTAGGAGTCTGAATTCAGGAGTGCTCTGGTGGCCTACTGTAAAGGAGTTGTGCTGCCAGCCCAAAGGTACATGATTTGTTGGAATCTACCAGCTGCTTTAAAGAAGAAAGATGGGCAGTCTCCTGCCATGCGGTTTACTGCCTCTGAAAACCTAGTGGAGGCTCCACTTGTGTCATTTCTGCCTCAGTGGCTCAGGACAACAAACAACAGCTCACCATAAAGCTTCTCTGTCAGCTCAGTTAGAAATAGGTTTGGCTTTTCTTCAGCTTCTGTTTTCTGGATTCATAAGAGATCTCATTTGATGAGGCATCTGTCTTTCCCCCATTTCTACTTTCCCCCCCTCCCACTCCATCTTTTGAATCTCAAAACATAGATTTAAAACACACCGTGCAGTAAAATGCCACATTAAAAGAACAGAAAACCTACTCCCAAATGGGGTTATAATCACAAGTGTATTAGGTGCAATGGAGGTGTTAAATAGTGTGGCATCAACTATAACTAATAGCAATCCTATGAACAAATCTGAACCCTTCCCTATCCTGCACTCTTGTCACGATCTCTTCTCCAGGGACTGGTGTCTCCTGATAACATATCCCAAGTACATGAGATGAAATCTCATCATCTTTGCTTCTAAGGAGCATTATAGTTATACTTCTTCCAACACAGATATTCTTGGAATATATTGTACAATAATTTCTCAAAGGAAGGGGTCCTAATTAGCTCCCACATATCCTCCAAAATAATTTTCTCCAAACACAGAAAGAACTCTTCTTCATAGCCATGAAATACTATTCTGCTGTTAGGGATTAAGTTGTTGTTATGTACTATTGGAGACAGTTCATTCTTCTAACAGGCCATGATAAAATCAGTACCATTCACACACACCCTGATTGAATGGCATCAATTCCTTGATCTTTTTTGATGTAATGGGTTATATGTTGGTCTGCTAAGTGAAAAGTTGGCAGTTTTAAACTATAAGTCAATCTGCTTATAGAATGATGAGGCAGTCTGTCCGGTTAAGAGTTAGAGCTGGAAACTCCATGGAGAATCACCATGAGTCAGAATTGACTCAAAAACAGTGAAGACGAAATGAGAGAATTGCAGGCACACCTTAGTCCTCAAAATGACATCTTTCCTTTTTAAAATACTTTAAAGAGATTATAGTGTAATTTGGGGAACATTAGGGAGCTCATTCAGTCAGGTGACCGGGTAGTTGTCCTCCAGATTTCTTGACACAACTTGGTGAGTACATACTAGCCAGTGTCTATTTGTTGTAATATGTCAGTATGGCATATGCTGTCAACCCCTGGGGCTTTGTTTTTGACAATTCTTTCAGAGCGGCTTGAACTAACTTCCTCCTTCATCACTATTGCCTCTTGATCATATGTTGTTTGGTGAAATTCTGTGTTAGCCAGCTCTTTTTGGTATAGTGACACTGTGTACTTTTTCCTTTTTTTTTTTTAATGTTAAACTTGAAACCTTGATTTCATTTCCATTTCAATTCTTGGTCCATAATACATTTTTTAGAAAAGTATTTCATATTCTGCCCATAGCATCTTTGAGATTATTGAAACTTGAGGCTTGAATTTGTTCTTCAGTTTGAATTTTAGTGGTGATGCTAAAAAGAGTATTGAACATATCAAAGACTACCAAGAGAATAAACAGGTCTATCTCGGAGAGAGGAAAACCAAGTTTCTCCTTGGAGGCAAGAATTTTGAAGCTCCATCTCACAAACTTTGGGCATGAGGCCATGAGGGACCAGTCATTGTAGAAGGACATCATGCTTGGAAGGGTGGAGGGGACAGCACAGGAGAGGAAGATTTCAAATAAGATGGATAGACACGGTAATGAGGGTAAGTGTGTCAGAGACAGTAAGATTGGCTTAAGACAGTGTAGGTTACAGAGCTATTGGATGAAGGTGAGTTGCAGATGACTCGATGGCACATAACAAGAGAGCTCTGGTGGCCTAGTGGTAAGGGGTTCTGCTGACAACCCCAAAACAGGCAATTTGAATACACCAGCTGGTTTGCTGGAGAACGCCTGTGATTTACTTCCTGCCTCTGAAAACCCACTGGAGGGTGTGAGCTATGAATTGTTTTGGCTCAACAGGACATAAAAATTCAATATGTAACAGTGTGTGAGTATTATATGGCTTTTAAGCATGGTTCTTTCTTTGTTTGGACAAAGTGGTGTTGGAGGATATGTGAGAGATAGGCCCCATCGCTTTGAGAAATTGTAATTTTTTTTTAATTGTATTGCAGGAGGACCAGAGAGCTGCCTGCTCATGATAGTGACAACCAGATTTAATGATAAATCAGGCTTAGCAGGCACTCCTCAAAATTCATCAGCATATTTAGGAGGGAATTGACTAAGCTGCTGTGGAAGGCTAGAAACTTGAGCTATTTTGTTTGGTACTTAGAGGCTAACAGTTTGGAGATAATAGATTATGCACATTAAATACTATTCATTTAAAGTGTTGGTGTTAGTTCTATTGGTTGTAATAACAAACTCTATCGTATTCTTCCATCCCTAAATTGTTATTCGTTTCTCCAACTGTTGTTGGCTTACAATTCAAAATCCCTAGAATACTTTTCTACAAAAAAGACAAATGTGGTAGGACTTAATGCTGACACCAGCTTGAGTTTGGTGGTTTAATTCCTAGTCGAGTACACCAGGTGGCGCTAAGGTTACATTGTGAATGCCCACAAAGCACTAAATGCTTGTGCTGGTATATTTTTACCAGTTGGGGTCAGTTAAGGATTATCTGACTTCCTTTTTTTCTTTCAAGTAAACGCCAGAATCAAAGGAATAATTCTCATTATGATAGTCAAAGGCTGAGGTTTTTTCCTCCTGGATACTGACGGCCAAGACATGTGATTTTGGGCATTTTTTGTAGTTGTTATTTTGAGGGTTTTTGATGAGTTGACCCCACAGCTTGTGCACTAGTGATTTCTGCTGTTACAAAGCATTTAAAGGGCCACAACACCAGCTTACTCCTGGGCCCAGGATTTGAGGGTTCTCTGTACAAAGAACTTCCACACATGTCAAAATTGCCTTTAGTCTAATTGCCATTCTGGTTAACATTTCTAGAATTCTCTGTCTCTGAACACTCAGCTCTGAAAGAAGTGAGATGGAATATCATATTAACAAATCACTGACGCCCACTAGTCTTCCTGCCACTTATACAGCTGATCTAGGAATTATGGCCTTGCCCTTTTGTGAATTTGTTGGAGATCTATGGAATAGTCTCCAGCTGACATTGCCCGCCTATGGGTGCATATTGGTGGGAGTGAGGGCAGGATGTGTGGGTTTAGTCAGAATCTCAAACAATGAGCCTAGTCACTTCAGAAAGGAGCTTGTGGCCAGTTATTTAAATGCCAGAATGATTGGATACCCTAAGTGGCCCCCTTCCAGGATCTCCCTAATAGCAAAGTGAATGTATGTATTCTGTAAATTCAGAGGTACCTATCTGGAAAAATGACCAGATGTAACCTGTCCTTAGCCTTCAACTTTTCTTCGTTTTAGAAGGTAGGACTAGGGGAACACTGCAAAAGGAACTTATGCAATGTAAGAGGGGCTGAATCTGACTTTTTTCAGCTTCTTGAAGGGAAACTGTTGCTATCAGTAATACCCACAACAACAAATAGATAGCTGCTTAGTCAAACAAGACAACCCATATGTTCCTGCACCTCTTTCTGCCAATCATTTGGGTCCAATATTCATTGTTGACTCACAGACTAGGTACTGAGAGTAGGAATTATTAGGGAAGTAAGTTGGAGAATGCGGAAGGCAAAGAATATCACCCAATACAAGTCTATGTTTGGTCCAACAGTCCCAAGCCAGATTAACAACAAGATACAGTTCTTTAATTAGTAAAAGTCCTGGTTTCAGTTCAGCAACACAAATTCAAGAAACTTCTGGTTTCCTCAATCATCCAGCAAGGTTTGCCTCAGAGCACTTATAAGTCAGCTGCTTCTACAGACATCTGGCTAGAACAGCACAACTGGCCATCATAAGTGCAAGAAGCCTCAGGTTGTACCTTGCCACAGTTTCTTCACAGCAATACCATAGTCTCTCCACCACCATCACCAGGATCTCACTCTGTTCTGATTCTCACCAAGGTCCTGTTCTAGTCTCCCTCAAGTCTTGCTGTTCAGTTTGGGAAGCACTCTTTCTCTTATCCTGGTCCCATAGCTAGCTATTAATGATTTGGAAGACAAAGTAGCTGGAAACCAGAGAGGGCTAATGGAATGGCTGGAAAAGGCAATGTCTATGCTAATGTTGCAGACATTTTAGTAACTATTCAAGAACTTTCCCTTCTGCTTGAATTTAAAGATACAGCAGGAAATAATTTGGTTTCTGCTTTATAAAATGTAGAATTAATTAATGTTAAACGTCATTCAAGAATCTGTTTTAGCCTTTTATTTTCTAATTATGCCCAGACTTAACTGGAAATCTTCTAAAGTTTGGCTTCCACCTTCCTAGTCATATTAATCTTCTGTTAATTCTTCTGTTCATATTGAGCCTGATTTCTTCACTTTTTTTATTTATTATAAAATACTTACTTCTTACTATGAGCCACAGGCGGCCTCATAGCACAGTATGTAATGGCCTTGCTCTATGGGAGAAAGATAGTCTCCTGTAAAGATTTAGAGCCTCAGAGATTTGCTATAGGTTAGAATAACTAGGAGTAGGAGAGAAAAAAAGAAAAGTAAGTGCCAGATACTATTCTCAGTGTTTTACCCATCTTAACTCACTCTTTACAACAACTGTAGAAGAGAGTTTCTGTTCATGTTCTGATTTTTTAAATTTTTTATTTTTATTTTATTTTATTATTATTTTGTGTGTCTGTGTACCATCAAATCAGATCTGACTGGTACAGGAGGAGATTGTCCCTCCTTTCCCGGCAGAGCATCTGGTGGATTCGAACCCTGTGCCTCTGGGATTGCAGTGCAGCTTCTTGCCACTAGGCCACCAGCGCTCCCCTCATGTTCTGATTTTAAAGACAGGGAAACTGATGTGCTTGAGTGATTTGCCTATGGTCACATGGGTAGAAAGCAGTTAAGCAAGAACTTAACCCCAGCTTTACTAAACCATTTTTGTTTTGCAGCTGGGATTATGGGATTGGTATTAACTGCTGTAACATCATCCTGCTTTCCCTCTGTCTGTGGGATTCCGCCCATCACTAGAGACTTGAGTCACTTCTGCCTTCTTCATGAGAGCAAAAGAGCACGACATTTTTAAGTGTCAGCCACAAACCAGGTATTTATGTTCTATCTCTTGTCAGAACTACTTACCATCCCCTTTCCCTTCATATAAGGAAATCCAAGTCTTAGGTGAAATCAAAGTTTAAGTCTGGTGGCCTCACACCTATTCTTTACCAGTTTGCACAGCTTCCAAGATATCTTCTAGTATACTCCTACACTTTCCATTTCATAATATGGCTGTGAATTTAAAAAAAATTACTTCATGACTCTTCCCTCCCACTTTATGTTTCTAGATCAATCAAGGACACTGAAAATGTAAAGTTTCTAAGTTATGCATTCTTTCCCCCCTTACAGAATACCTAATGGGTAGGTAATAAGCGCTTTACCTATTTTTCATGTTACAGGGTAAATCTATACACTTATCTGACTGCAAGAACATTTCTTATGTGGGGACTAAGACCAAAAAATGACAGCTAGTAGGTTTTAGCTTAGGGCAGCAGTTGTTAGTCCCTTCTTTCATCTAGTTCAGGGTGGAAAACTGGGACCACATTCAGTGGAAAATCATAGCTTTTTGTTTATTCAAGAGAATCTTCACCAAAATCTTTACGTATGATGAACATATGGAACCAAAATCTCCAGTTTCATATGGTGAGATTTCAGTGTTACGGTGGACCAACTCTTACACAGTAATAAGTGAATTCATCATAGTTATTTTTGTATCCTTGGAACTGGCAAAGCTCCAAATCAAGAACTTTGTGCCTTTGCAGTGCTTGGTTATTTGAGGCTAGATGACTCACTTTGTGTAACATCCTCTTGTTTTTCTCCGATAGGCTCCAGAGAGGATTGTCAGGGACAGGGAGGGTTATGAAACTCCAGCCATTGTTGAAGACTTCTTTTCCATTTTGTTAACATTTGTTGGAAAGCCTCCTAACCTCTTTGGTTTTGCCCTTCAAGTAGGCTACTTTCCTCTTTAGTTCCATCAAAACTTCTTGTTTCTTTTGTTATAGTATTTATCTCCTTATATTTTGTTTGATTACTTATATGTCAGTGTCTCTTTGTCTGGTTTCAGTATCCTTAGTGCCTGGATTGGGATCTGACCCAGAGAAGGTAATTTAGTTAATATTTGCCAAGTTAGAAAGATGAGTGAATGAGTGGAGTAACACAAACTGCCATGAAGGAATTTAAGTATTAACTAACAAAATGAGGATGTTCAGCTTAGTTAGCCACTTTGAAAAATTTTGTGTAGGAGATCTTCATGTTTTAGAAACTGGCCACAAAAATTTACAGCATCTGACCTTTTCTTGAAATTTGAAAAGGTTTATGTTTTCAAACCAAGCCAGAGCCTCCTGGTTATTGTGGGAGGAAATGCCCCTCATCCCCACAGTTCTTCACTCTCCCTTCTTTCCAAGACACAGCAGCCAGTGTCCACTGTTTGGAGGCTATGCTCCAGTGCTTTGCCTTCTTTAATGGCACTCTTCTGCCAGGCAGGAATGATTATTTTTCTCCAAGGAAACATAGGAGGTAACAATTTGACAGTAATAGTGGGAGACTGAAATGCATTGCCTTGGGTGGGAAAACTGGACAGCAGATCAACAATTAAATGGAAAACCTGAGCAATACTATAAACCACATAGACCTAACAGACATTTCAAGAACATTCCACACAAAACAGCAGAATACACATTCATCTCAAGTGTATATGCGACATTTTCAGTGATAGGCCATACACTTCTTGTTATATACCCTAGAGTCAGAACCAACTCATAGGTGACCCTCCAGCAGGTTTTCTGAAGCAAACTGCATGGGAGGAGATTGCCCGTCTTTCTTCCATGGAGCGGCTGATGGATTTTAACCGTGTGCCTTTGGGTTGGCAGTGCAGCTGCTTACAAGTAGGTCACCAGAGCTTCCTAATATTTTAAAAATTGAGCTCATACTCTGTATATTCTCTGGCCATAGTGTACTGTAATCACAAATGAGTAACTGAAAAAACTTTTAAAATTCCCAAGTATGTGTACATTAAACAACACACTCCAAACTAATCAATGGATTAAAGAAGACAATAATAAGAGGAATATGAAAATACTTTGAGATAAATAAAAGCCAAAGCATAATAAAACTTAAGGGATGCAGGTATAGTAATATTTAGAGGGCAATTTATAGCTGTAAGGGGCTATTTTAAAATGGTAAAAACTATGTCAAATCAGTACAATAACCAAAGGTTGGGGGTGGAGAGAAGTGTAAAATTAACCCAAGTCCAGTAGAAAAAAGTTTTGAATGGAAATGACTGAGATCAAGAATAGAAAAATTTTATTGTTGATGTTTAAAAATCAACAAAATGAAAAAAAAAATGAAAAAAAAATCAACAAAATGGACAAATTTTTAACCAGAAAGAGGTGAGGTAATTTTCCTACAGTAACTCCAATAGTAGGAAATGGCAGAACTAAGATTTCAAAGTAGGACTGATGTCAAAGCTTGGGTTGTGCCTCTGCCTGTCAACCTGGACCGTGACTGTCGAGGATTAGGAACATGCCTTACTCATCTCTTCATCCCTATTGCTTTGCCCTACGCCTGGCACATAGTTGAGGCTCGGGAAATGTTTGCTGAACTAAAATAAAACGTAATTCTCCTCCCCATCCTTAGTCAACCATCTGTGTGAGATGATAAATTATGCTTCCCATGCAGATTGAGCTGAATTGCACTATTTCTGATGAGAAAAGCTGAAAACAGCAAACTGCTTCTTCTTAAAAATAAACCTTTCAGCTTCAGGGATTTGGCCCAGAAATGAACCATGTTGTAGCTGAAACCCTGAGATTGAGTTCATTAGCCTTGCAGCCAGGGGTGATGAGGTTTCCGACTGCAGTGGGAAACTCAATCACCTTGACCTGCCCCTGCTTGTGGAAGACCTTATCTGCCCCTCTGCTTTGTCCTGGGCTCCGGAGGCTGGTTAGTAAATGTGGTGAAGACTGGCCCAGCTCAGGAGGAAGAATTGATCAGACACTGGGTCTGCACAGAGCGCAGACACTGAATCTCATTCCCAGGCTGATAGACTGGGGACAAGGGTTCAACATGGAAACCCAGTGGAGCCAGACTGGGCTCCATGTGAAGTCTAGCTTTCTGACATGAGAACAGTATGTAAAGGATACCAACTTTAATTAACTTGAGTGCGTGACGCTATGTCCTGAAAGGCTGAAAGGAGATGATCCCAGCTAGATTACATACCAAAGTGCTCTCACATGTAAAGACTGGAGCTCCATGGCCTTGTCCTGAGAGAGGGGAGGAAACAGTGCCTTCATAAATGTAGCTTCATCCTTACAATGGCTCTGTGAGAAGGACAGAGTGCAGGCTATTTGCTCTTTTTAGAGGCGTTGATGAAACCCACACAAGTTGCCAAGTTTTGGGTTTTTTTTTTCTTTTTTTTTTTCTCCTAAATCTGGTGATCTTTCTTCCATACTCCCCTCCTTTTTCTCCTTTCTTAATTTTAAAAGTAACTCTTCTTGAAGTGCCAATGTGGAATTGACCCTAAATGGAAAAAGATCTTTTAAAGCAAGAGCTTTGTTCCTGTGAATTTTCTGCCTCACCAACCATGGGGAATGTGAGCTGGGAAAGAAGTTGGCCATTCATTTCAGAGGGCCAAAGGGCTATTTTGAAGGAGAAAAGTCTCTACACTCTCTTGGCCTTTTGATCCACTCAGGTGCTGTGACAAAAAGATGTAAAGGGGCTTCCCTGACCACCCACCTGCTACTAAGAGCAGATGATCATGGGAGAAAGGGGATAAGAATAAAAATAAGGAAGTATGTGTTTTATTTCTGACTTTAAAATCAACAATTTCTAAATTTCATAAAGTGAGTCAGATATAAATATGCATATATATTTTAAGGGAGAAAGTAATGAATTGGTACTTCTATCTTGATCAATTATACAATGTCTCTCTTTCTTACTATATCTATGTCTTCTATAGTTATACTACCAGGATATGTGGCATTAATAAAAATGTTAGGCACAGATTAAAAATAAAACACACACTACACTCCCCCCCCCGCCCCGATTCATCCCTACTCATTCCATTTCAGTGGGAACTAACTTGTAGCTGACCCTCCACTAGGCTTTCTGAGGCTGTAAATCACACAGGAGGAGACTCCCAGTCTTTCTCCCTTTATGCAGCTGGTAGATTTGAACTGCCAGAGAGGGGCTGCCTTTATGTAAGCAGCAAAATTCCCCATGGTATAGGCCACCAAGATGCCATTATTTTCCTGATTAAAAGGGAAAAAAATCATCAATGTTACATATAAAAACCTTGATGATATATCAGAATTAGATTTTATTACCTAGAGCAATGACTAAGAGGATAACAGAAGAAGAATAGATGCTTTTGAGTTGTAGTGCTGGAGAAGAGTCTTGAACATACTATGAAATGCCAAGAAAACAAATAGGTCTGTCTTGGAGAGGATGCTCCATGGAGGCTAGGATTTTGAAGCTCCACCTCACTTTGGGCACATGGCCTGGAGAGATTCGTTGTTGGAGAAGAACATCATGCTCATAAGGGTGGATTGACAGCACAGGAGAGGAAGACCCTGGGTGAGATGGATTGATATAGTAACTGGGGCAATAAGGGTTGGTGTGTCAGGTCAGGGAAGGGTTCAGATCTGCTGTACATAGCGTCACTATGCATCGCAGGCTACTCAACTAATAACATTCAATGACAGATTTGGAAGCTGGAGTGGCATCCACTTCCTAAACAACTTGCCTGCAGAAATTCTTTGAACTTTGTTAATGTAGAGAGTTGTAGAGGGGCTTCAGGCCTTTTGTTCATAGGGTCACTCTGAGTCATACTCGACTCGAAGGCAATCAACAACAGAGCAGTGTGCTCAAAATAATGATGGCTTAAACTTTATCTCTCTCATGCTCTAAGAACATTATCAGGAGGAGCAAGTTCCTGGAAAAGGACATCATATTCGGAAAAGGGGAGGAAGGTCATCAGAGAGATGGATTGGCACAGTGGGTTGCTATGAGCTGGAGTTGATGCAACAGCACATAATAAAAGCATAACACCTGTATGTGTTGGCTTTATTCTTCTATTTCATGTAATGTTACTTGACAATTCTAGGCTCAGAGTCTCTAGAACAACAGAAACAGTTGTTTTTGTCTTATACAAAATACAGAATAAGTTTATAATTTCAGTAATTGGGATTATGTGTCCACAAGTAACTAGTGACAGTGACTATGGGAATATGGTACATAATTAGCCAGACCTTGGCCATATACTTTTAAGGATGGGTAGGTAAGAGGGTCAGTGAAAGTGAGGAAGACAGATGCTCAATGAAATGTATTGATACAGTAATTACCTATGATAGACTCAAGCACAGATTGGGATTGGTACAGGGTTTCATTGTGTTATTTATAGGGTCACTGTGTGTTGGAGTTGACTCAATGGCAACTAACAGCAACAACAGATCATGTGCTTGCTCTGTTCCTAGAGCTGAGAGGGCAGCCCCTTGGAAGACTAATGGATTAAGAAAAGAACATGATGCTCTTTAAAGGAAATTTAGAGAATTATAATAGGGATCTCTTGTAGCTTAGAGGTGAGGAGTTGTTTTGCCAACCCAAAGGCACTCAGTTCAAAGCCACCAGTTGCTCTCCAGGAGAAAGGTGGACAGTCTCCTTCCATGCTATTTACAGTCTCTGAAAACCTGCTCAAATGTCAACTGTGAGCTGGTTCCAACTTAATAGCACATAATAACCTGTTGAGAAGAAAGGAGTGGAGGAGACTGGGCCACCAATGACAAATATCCACCACATGTAGATGTGGGTGTAGACATTTACCAATAAAGACGTGTTTAGATAACTTATTCAGTGTTCAAGCTGGTTAATGGCAAGTTTTTATTTGAGCTTGTTGTGTTTTGGACCCAAGATTATTTAATTACAAAGTTATGCTATTTATGGAACTCTGGTGGTCTATTGAAAAGGAGTTGCACTGCCAACCCAAAGACACCTGGTTTCAATCCAGCAGGTGCTCCAAGGTTAAAGATCAGATATCTACTTCCATGCAATTTACTGCCTTTCTAAAAACCCACTGGAGTGTCACCTACAAAGATTACCTTCTAACTTCCCATTATAGGACCCCATTCAATTCCCATGGCTTTGTTGTGTGGGGTTGTGCCTTGACTAGATTCAGCCATTATTTGCCAGGGCCAGTTATGATCAGCCCACTCCTGAAATGATATATGCTTTGTAATTAACGTTTTAAGGAAAAAAAAATAACTCTAGAAACTCTAGTGTTGAGTGTGGAGATGATAATAGTAAGTTTATTTGAACTACATAAAATTTAAAAAAAAAGGGCAAGTGAAATTGGTCTGCCTTTTTGAGAATAACGGTTATCATTTGGTGCTTTTTTATTTGTTTCATTGCTAGTTGAGTGTTAGCAATTTCATTATTCTCTAATGCATCAGCAAGGCTGGCCATTTTTTTTTTTGTCTACCAAATATATGTTAGACTTTTTTTTTTTAGATTAATTTCAATGAACATCTACAGAGATTTTGGACTTCCATTCATTCATTGTTGCTCTTTTCTCCCCGCCCACCCCACCCCTACCCCCAGTTTGCTCCTCTCTTTGAAAAGCAAAAGAAAAACTCTTCATTGGTACACAATCTTTTTTTTAAAATTTTTTTATTATTATTTTATTATTTTGTGTGTGTGTGTGTGTGTGTGTGTGTGTGTGTACCGTCAAATCGGATCTGACTGGTACAGGAGGAGATTGTCCCTCCTTTTCCCAGCAGAGCATCTGGTGGATTTGAACCGTGTGCTTCTGGGATTGCAGTGCAGTTTCTTGCCACTAGGCCACCAGAGCTCCCCTTGGTACACAATTTTTATGGTTTTCAGTTTAGTTCCATATTCTTTACCTATCTATTCAAGACCTTCTACCGTGGTGTATTTCAGAGTAGTCAGCACATGTAGGCCTTCTCTTCTCAACCAGTCGTGGAGTTGGAGGTTTGTGTGGTCCATTAGCTCTATGGACAAATTGTTTCTATGCATCTTTGCTTGACTTCTTTTTTGTTCCAAACGTGGAGATACCAATAATGGCTGCATGCAAGCTACTAAGAACCTACTCTTTACTTTATGTGGTGTCTTTTTAAGATTTTCTTTTTTGGAAGTCAAAAGGTTATGATCCAGATTAATAACAGAATATAGTCAAGACAGCTGTCAAGACAGCAAACACCTCAGCCTCAAGCCTCGTGCCTTTAGGCCAGTGGTCCCCAAGTTCTCAGTCCTTCCAATACAGAATTCCCACCTCCAGTTGTCCAACAAAGTTCTCTGTCCTGCCAGTATTGACTCTCCACCGACAAGGTCCCATCTCATCTCAGGTTTCCAGTTTGGCTGTAGGTGTTGCAAAAAGGAGTCCTACATTATCTTGCTTTCTCTCCAATGGCACCAGAATACACCTTTTTTTAAAAAAAATACATAATATCTTGTACATATACTTTGTTATATCCAATCATTCATGCACATTATGTTTCATTCATGTATCTTGTGCTTTATATAATGATTCATACAAAAAGCTGAATAAAATTGCATATGACCCAGCTATTCCATTGGTAGGAATATATACTAAGGAATTCAGAACTGAGGCACGAATGGAGATATGTACACTTATGTTCATAGCAGCATTATTCAGAATGGCAAGAAAATGTAAATAGTTCAAATACCCATCAACAAACTAATGGATTTAGAAGTTGTGGTACATTCATACAATGGAATGCTATGCGGCATTAAGGAACAATGATTTTGCAAATACTACATAACTTGGGAGAGACTAAAGAGCTTTATGTTGTTGCTGTTATGTTCCGTCAAGTTAACTGTGACTCATAGTGACTGTATGCACAACAGCCCTAAACCCTGCTCTATCCTGTGCCAACCTTAATGTCTCTGATACACCTACCCCCTCCACCACCTCAGTGACTGAATCAATCTGTCTCATTGAGGGTCTTCCTCCCAAGCATGATGCCCTTCTCCAAGGACTGGTCCCTCCTTGCAACATGCCCGAAGTATGTCAGACGAAGCTTCAAAATCCTTGCCTCTAAGGAGCAGCCTGGTCTCAACCTCTTTAGGACAAACCTATTTGTTCTCCTAGCAGTCCATGATACATTCAGCATTCTTCTCCAGCACTGCAGCTCAAAGGCATCAATACTCTTTCTTTCATCCCTAGTCATTGCCCAGCTTTCTGATGCATAGCATGTTGTTGTTTTTATGTTTCATCAAGTTGCTTGTGACTCATAGCGGCCCTGTGTACAACCACCCTAAAACTTGTTCTATCCTTTGCCAATATTATTGTCTTTGACACACCTATCCCCATTACCCCAGTCACTGAATCAATCCATCTCATCAAGAGTCTTCCTCTCTTGTGCTGTCCCTCCACCCTACCAAGCATGACGTCCCTCTCCAAGGAATGGTTTGCTTTGCAACATGTCCAATGTATGTCCAACAAAGCTTCAGAATTCTTGCCTCAATGGAGCAGCCTGGTCTCACCCACTGTAGGATGAACCTGGTTGTTCTTCTAGTAGTCCATGGTATATTCAACACTCTTCTCCAGCACCACAGTTGAAAGGAATCAATTCTCCTTCTATCATCCCTAGTCATTGTCCAACTTTCTGATTCATAGGAAGTAATTGCAAAGACTATAGCCTGTATCAGGTGCACCTTAGTCTCTTCAGTACTTTGGAGAGGTCTCTGACAGCAGACTTTTCCAATGCAATTTGTATTTTAATTTCCTGGCTGCTAGTACCAAAAGTATTGATCGTGGAGCCAAGCAAATGGAAGCTGTTAACAATCTCAATCGTTTCACTGTCTATCATGATGCTACCAGTTGATCAAGTGGTGACAATCTTTGTTTTCTTGATGTTGAGCTTCAATCCATATTGAAGGCTGCTGTCCTTGACCTTCTGCAGCAAGTGCTTCAGCTCCTCAGTTTCAGCGAGCAGGGTTGTGTCATCTGCATAACGCAAGCTGTTGATGAGTCTTCCTTCAGTCCTGATGCCATATTTCTCCTCATAGAGCCCAGCCTCCCAGATGATCTGTTCTGCTGCATATAGGTTGAAAAGTATGGATATATGACACATTCCTTGTGTACACCCTTCCTGGTTTTGAACCATGCAGTGTTTCCTTGTACTGTTCTGACGACAGCGTCCTGGTCCAAGTATAGGTTTCGCATAAGCGATATTAAGTGTTCTGGAATTCCCATTCTTCTCAGAGTCAGCCAGTTTGTTATGATCCACACAGTCAAATGCCTTTGCATAGTCAATGAAACACAGATAGACATTCCTCTAGTACTCTCTTCTTTCAGCCAAGATTCATCTAACATTAGCTATAATATCCCTAGTGTCATGGCCTTGTCTAAACCCCGTCTGCACTTCAGGCAGTTTTCTGTTGATGCACCTGTTCCAATAGTTTTTTGTTAATTTTTAGCAGAATCTTGCTTGCATGTGATATTAATGATTGTTGTTGTTGATTGCCTTCAAGTCAAGCATGACTCCTAATGACCCTATGAACAAAAGGCCTGAGGTCCCTCTACAACTCTCAACATTTATCAAAGTTCATAGTTTTTTTAAAATAATTTTAATGAACATTTACAGAGATTTTGGATTTCCATTCATTCATTGCTGCACTACTCTCCCGCCCAGCTCTCCCTCTCCCCCAGTTCGTGCCTCTCTTTCAAAAGTAAAAGAAAGACTCCCTCCCTGGTACACAATCCCCCCGCACCCCTCCCACCGCCCAAAGTACATTCCACTATGCAACCTTAATTGTGGACTCTTGTGATAACCTTAATACCCTATCATACATAGCTTTTAAATTATTCACTCCCTCATCTGTTTCAGTGCAGTATACACAATTTATCCAGTTTTTCTCAGTCTTACCCCAACCTTGATATCAGTCTCATTTCACAGCAGTGGCACCATGCAATATTTGTTTGGAGGCATGTTTTTAAGATGTGAATGCCATTCCTGCTTCCAAACCTGACATAGAACGTTATTGGTTGAGTCACCTATGATGTATAGCAACCTTATGTACAGCAAGCCTGAACCCTTCCCCGTCCTGAGCCAGTATCACTAATTCTGACACACCAACCCCCATCACCCCAGTTTACTCCATCTCATCTGGGGTCTCCCTCTCTTGTGCTGTCCATCCACCCTTCTAAGCATGATGTCCTTCTCCAAGGACCGATCTCTCTTGGCCACATGCCCAAAGTAAGTGAGGTGGAGCTTCAAAATCCTAGCCTCCAAGGAGAGACTTGGTTTCACCCTTTCCAAGACAGACATATTTGTTTTCTTGGCAGCCCATGGTATGTTCAAGACTCTTCTCCAGCACCACAATGCAAAGGCATCTATTATTTTTCTGTCATCCTTATACATTGTCCAACTCTCTGAAGCATAACAAGTAATTGAGAAGACCATGGCCTGGATTAGGTGCATCTTTGTCTCTAGACTGACATCGTTGCTCTTCTGCACTCTGGAGAGGTCCATGACAGCAGATTTCCCAATGCAATTCTTCTTTTGATTTCCTGACTGCTGGTATTAAGAGTGTTAATTGTGGATCTGAGCAAGCTGTAATTGCTAACAACTCAATTTCTTCTCCATCTATTACGGTGCTGCCAATTGGCCCAGTGGTGAGAATCTTTGTTTTCTTGATGTTGAGCTTCAATCCATATTAAAGACTATAGTCCTTGACCTTTTGCAGCAAGTGCTTCAGGCCTTCAGTTTTATCAAGCAAGGTTGTGTCATCTGCATATCGTAGGTTGTTAATGATATTTTTTATAATCTCCGCACTCTGTCGGGTCACCTTCCTATGGAATGGGAACAAATATAGATCTCTTCCAGTCAGTTGTTCAGGTGTAGTCCTCCAGATATCCCGGTCATATAAGGACAAATATTTCATAAAATTGCTATTGTGGTAATAGGAGGATAGTAGGAAAAAATATGTACAAATGTTCAAGAGGAAAGGGAAAGGTTAAAGGAGGGGTAGCAAAAGGAGAAGGGGATGATCATTTGGTGTCTTTTAAATAATAAGTAACAGCTCTTCAGTTCTCAGCAGTTCATTTGAATGTACTGCTCATCAGTTTATGACAGGTGCTGATGGTCAGGAAGATCAGCACAACTGGAAATTCCATCATGTGTTTCCACATCCTCGGCCTGTCTTCTCATTGTTATCCTGAGCTCTATTTATATGACTGGGAAGCAGAAGTGGCATCCACTACTTAAGCTAGATGCCTCTGGAAACTCTACAAATGCTCTAAACTCTCTAAATGTACAGAAATGATGGTACTTAGAGAACAGAATTCTGTACAGAAATGATGTTAGTCATAGAACAGAGTTTAGGTCTTTTCTGCAAAACTTACTCTCAGTCATATTTGACTCAATGACACTTAGCAGCTGCTAGTGAAACTAGTGCTGTTATCTCTGAAGGAACACACTACCACTTTGTACATCACCCTTTGTCAATGTGCAATATGAAGTAACCTGGGTTTCAGTGATGCTGAACCTTGTGCTATTGGGGTATCAAATACCAGAATGGTGTCCCATTGTGCACAGTGTTTGGTGGAGCTCCCAGTTGTAAAACAGGTTTGGAAGCAGGAGTGGCATCCACTTCCTAAACCACATGCCTCTGTAAACTCTATGAATTTGGCGAAATGAAGACAGTTATGGAAAGGCATTAGGTCTTTTGTTCATAGGGTCGCTATGAGTAGCGCTTGACTCGACCGCAATCAACGACAACAATAACATTTATATGAAAGAAAGAGATAGCACCCCATGGCTGCCTGAAGCCAAATTCAAACATGATGTTCAAGGTCCTACATGATCTGGGTCCTGCCCATCTTTCATTCATTCAAGGATAAAGTTTAAAAAAAAAAATAGTCAAACCAAGAAAATTGACTGCGTTGAGCCGGGTGCTAAAGATACAGTGTTAAGCAATATAGAAGCGCTAGAGGAGTATCCCGCCAACGATCTAGACCAAGCAAGAACCGGCATCCAAGAACAGAGCATTCTACTCCTCCCTCAGAATGAACGGAGACCAGAAATCAGAGGCTTACGCCCAAGAGAAGCAGGATTTCATCCAGCATTTCTCCCAGATTGTCAAGGTGCTGACTGAGGATGATCTGGGGCACCCAGGAATAGGACATGCTGTTACCCGGCTCAGGAAGGTCCTTGAGTACAATGCCATTGGAGGCAAGTACAACCGAGGTTTAACAGTGCTGGCAGTGTTCCAGGAGCTGGTGGAGCCCAGGAAGCAGGATGCTGAGAGTCTGCAGCGGGCCCTGACAGTGGGCTGGTGTGTGGAACTGCTCCAAGCCTTCTTCCTTGTATTAGACGACATCATGGATTCATCCCTTACCCGACGCGGGCAGCCTTGCTGGTATCAGAAGCCAGGCGTAGGTCTGGATGTCATCAATGATGCCATGCTGCTGGAATCGTGTATCTACCACCTGCTGAAGCTCTACTGCCGGGAGCAGCCCTATTACCTGAACCTGATGGAGCTCTTCCTGCAGAGTTCTTATCAGACTGAGACTGGACAGACCTTGGACCTCATCACTGCCCCTCAGGACAAAGTGGATCTCAGCAGATTCACTGAAAAGAGGTACAAATCCATTGTCAAGTACAAGACAGCTTTCTACTCCTTTTACCTTCCTGTAGCTGCTGCAATGTATATGGCAGGCATCGACGGGGAGAAGGAACATGACAACGCCAGAAAGATTCTGCTAGAGATGGGCGAATTCTTTCAGATTCAGGATGATTACCTTGATCTTTTTGGTGACCCGAGTGTGACAGGCAAGATTGGCACTGACATCCAGGACAACAAATGCAGCTGGGTGGTGATCCAGTGTCTGCAGCGGGCCTCCTCAGAACAACGCCAGATCCTGCAGGACAATTATGGGCAGAAGGAGACGGAGAAGGTGGCCCGGGTGAAGGCACTGTATGAGGAACTGGAGCTGCCTGCTGTGTTCAAGCAGTATGAAGAAGAGAGTTTCAGCCACATTATGGGGCTTATCGAGCAGCATGCTGCTCCCCTGCCCCCAGCCATCTTCCTGGGACTAGTGCACAAGATCTACAAGCGGAAAAAGTGACCCTAAATACAGCGAGGGTGGGGGAGGGGAGGCTCTTAATAAATTATTATTATTGTTTTTTTTAAAAAAAAGATAGAAGCGCTATAGTGGGAGCTCAGTTGCTGGTGAGCTCGTTCTGGCTCATATGTTGTAGAGTAAAATCTGCTCCATAGGATTTTCAAGGCAGTGACCTCTTGGAAGTAGGTTGCCAGGCTGTGCTTCTAGTAAACCTCTCTGTACGTTGAAACCTCTAACCTTTCGATTAATGAGCGAATGCTTAACTGTTTGTGCCTCCCAGGGACCTTAGAGGGCAGTTGTTTTTGTTAGGTGTCGTCAAGTCAAGCATGACTCATAGTGACCCTATGAACAATCTGTAACTTACCCCTATCCTGTGCCATCTTCATCATCTCTGAGACACGAGAGCCCATTGCTGAAGTCACAATGATAAACAAAATGAAAACTCAACAATTTGAAAAGTATATATTCTACCAGAGGACATGAATGTGTGTTTCACAGGGAAAGTGTGTATGAAGGACAGAGGCATTAGAGAACATTGGAGGAAATTAAAAAGTCCCCCCAGCTGCATTTAGTAGTTGGAGGGTGGACAGAGGAAATGAGTGAAGAGGCTGGGTCGGTGGAGGGGTTTGGAAGTAGGGTGATACACCCATCATGTTGGCTTTTAATTTCTAGTACTCCTTTTATTCTCAGAAATGTCCTGGTTTGCACAATAAATTATGTGTTATTTCTAGAACAAAGAATGTTAATTTGAATGTATTCTGAGTGTAATGTTGTTGTGTACTTTTAGTTGGAACAAACTCATAGCTGACCTTCCAGTGGGTTTTCAGAGGCAGTAAATTTCAAGGGAGGAGATTGCCCGTCTTTCTCCAGCAGAGCAGATGGTGGATTCAAACCACATGTCTTTGGTATTGCGGTGCAACTTCTTACCACTAGGCCGGCCACTAGAGCTTTCCCTAAGGGAAATAGGGTACAACATTTTCATTAGGACAAGGATTCAATTTGAGTTTTTGTGAAATGATATTAGTTGCCATCAGTTGGTTCCAACTCATAGTGACCTTACATACAACAGAACAAAGTATTTCCTGATCATACACTATCCTCTCTAGCTATACCATGGATGGACAAGATCGGAGGAAGGAATCAGTAATAACTACTCAGGAAACGGGGTGATTATTGCAGCCGCTCCCTAAAGTCAGTAACACAAAGGGGCCCAAGTTTGGAGGCCCATTTTGAACACACTGAGTCTGGAGTGCATGCTACAGTTGCAAATAGGGATGAATAATAGCCAGCTGACTTTGGCTGAGCAAAGCTGTAGCTCGGGAAGGACCAGCACAGTTTAAGTGCGGGTGGCAGTAAAGAGTCCTCCCAGGAGGCTGAGATAGCCTCGGCATGTGCCCCACTTCTCCCTCCCATGACGGCTTTGCTGCATTTACACCATGTTACTCCTCATTCTCACACACCATCACCACCAACTCTTTGCAGTGTTTTAGGTTATAATGACCCTTCCATATGGGAAGACTTTCTCTGCTGTCTTGAAAGTGCTTGCTTTAGTATCCCAATAGTCTCTTAAAGACTGGATGAGATGCCACATCCTCCATGAAATGATCCCTGGTCTTTTCATCTGGAACTAACCTCCCGAATAATTGCTACTATAATTGTAATATAGAGTATCAAATCCTTAAAGACTAGATGGATCTCGCTTACCTTTGCATGCTTCATATTGTTTACACTTACTAAGAATTATAATGTTTTTAGTATTTATTGAATATCTATTATGCTCCAAGGACAGTTTTCTGCCTCTAGTAAGTTCAATCATTTGTTCATCTTTCAAAGAACAGTTGTTTTGGAGATAACAAAAGGGAACAAAGTTTTCAATAGTATAGACATAGACAATAATTAATTATAGCACAGGATCATAAAGACCACAGTGCTTAATGTTCCATGTCAACTTGATTCTCAATGATTCAGCAGATATTGGACTGATGAGTAGCATCACTAGAGCTAATGTCACCAAGTGCAGTAACTCATGATGTGTCACTCTCACCCATGGACCTCTTTCCATACAAAATCCTTAATAATGATCATAACCAATTTGAATTATAGAGTAATATGAGTCTGATACAGGCCATGGTCTTTGCTATCACTTGTTATGCGTCAGAGAATTGGACAATGACCAAGGAGGATAGAAGGAGAATTTATGCCTTTGAGCTGTGGTGCTGGAAAAGACTATTGAATGCACCATGGACTGATAAGAAAACAAACAGGTTCATCCTGGAGAGGGTTAAACTGAGAGGCTCTTTGGAGGCAAGGATTCTGAGGCTTTGTCTGACATACTTTGGACATGTTGTAAGGAGGGATCAGGCCTTGGAGAGGGAAATCATACTTGGAAGGGCGGAGGGATGACGCAGGAGGGGAAGGCCCTCTATGAGGTGGATTGATTCAGTGACTGGGGTAATCAGAATGGATATATCAGAGACAGTGCGATTGGCACAGGATAGAGCAGGGTTTAGGGCTGTTGTACATAGG